>NC_080055.1:19999066-20004066 GCF_026212465.1 Amaranthus tricolor
GAACCCAATGAACACAATCGTATAATGGGTTGCAAAACTGCTAAGCAAATTTGGGACCTGCTGGAAGTTACCCATGAAGGTACTAGTGAAGTGAAGCGATCCAAGATTGACCTCCTAATGTCCAAATATGAAAGGTTCGTTATGAAACCTAAGGAAAACATCCAAGAGATGTTTACCAGGTTCACAAACATTACTAACGAACTAGTCTTTCTGGGTAAGATTATTCCCGTTGATGAACAAGTTAGGAAAATACTTAGGAGTCTTCCTCAAGACGAACGCTGGAGAGCTAAGGTCACAGCCATTCAGGAATTGAAAGATTTCACCAAGTTTAATTTGGAAGAGTTGGCTGGTTCCCTCATGACTCATGAATTGCATTTGGGAACAGCTGACAGTTCCCGAAACAAAGGACTGGCTCTGGCAGCAGATGATAGTGAAGAATCAGAAGCTGGGGAAGAGGAAGCTGCTATGTTGGCACGTAAATTCAAAAAATTCTTCAGGAACAGCAGATATGGAAATCAAAGGAATAATAAAGAAAAAGGAACTGCTAACATGAAGAAAAATTTTGAATGCCACAAATGTAAAAGTACTGATCACTTCATCAAAGATTGCCCTCTATGGAAGAATGAGAAGGGCAAGGGAAAGACAAGAGAAGTTGGAAGGATGCCTAAACAAGGAAACTTCAGAACTGATTTTCGAAAAGCTATGATCGCAGCTTGGGGAGATAGTGAAAGCGAAGCTGAAACTAAAGCGCCAATAGAGGAAGAAACCGAAAATCTGTGTCTCATGGGATCTCATGAAGAGTCTAAGGAAAAAGAGGTAATGTCTTCTAGTCCATCTCCTAAACAACTGTCTAATTTAAGTAAGAATAAATTAATCAAATTGCTGTTAGAGACACAAGAAAAAGTTGAATGAAAAAACAACTAAGTGTCTCCAAATTGAGAAAGACCTTAACTTAAGTAAAGATCATATCTCATACCTAAATTCCTTTAGGATCGATGTGCAAAGTAGATTTTTTGATTTGTTAGATAAGAATATCATTCTAAAAGAACAATTGGAGAAATTAAAGCAGGATTTCATATTCTTAACATTGAATTAAATCAAAACAAATTGCTAGGATTAAAATTGGTTGAAAATGATAAAACCACTCATGTGTTTAGCACGGAATTTCAAGAAATAAAATTAAAATTAGAAACATATGAAAAGGAAAATAAGTTTCTAAAAGATCAAATTAACTTAAGAGGAAAAGGGAAAATTAATGAAATTCCCAAATGGATTCTAAATGCTAAAACCAAGAGTAAAGAAGGTCTAGATTATGTTAAGAATGAAAAAAGGAAAAAGGTCTATGTAGATCTCCCTAGTAGTAAAATCTGTTCCTTTTGTGGTAAAAATGGACACCTAAAATATCAATGTGTAAAAAGGGAACAGCACACTAAAGCAAATGAAACTTATGTCGAATGCATATGGATTGAGAAACATGATTCAAATTTAATCGACAGGGAACCCAAGGCTGACTGGGTTCCTAAAACTAACCATTAGTTTGCTTTACAGGCTCAAGTGAGGGGGAACAACTCATGGTATCTCGACAGTGGGTGTTCCAAGCACATGACGGGTGATAAATCAAGATTTCTCACACTTGAAGCGTATGATGGGGGAACTGTAACCTTCGGTGATAATATGAAGGGTGAAATAATCGCCAAAGGAAAAGTTGGAAGATCAAGCTCCCATGCCATTAACAATGTATCGAGGCATGATAGGTTCCTTATTATATCTAACTGCAAGTAGACCCGATATTTCATTTAGTGTTGGTTTATGTGCTAGATTTCAATCAAATCCTAAAGAATCATATCTCACGGCAGTCAAACGAATTTTAAGATATTTGAAGGGAACAGACGACTTGTCCTTATTTTATCCAAAAAGTGATGTTTATGATTTAAAAGGTTTTAGTGATGCAGATTATGCAGGTGATCTAGTTAATAGAAAAAGCACGTCAGGTATGGTACAATTTCTTGGCTCTTGTTTAGTTTCATGGAGTTCCAAGAAACAAAACACGGTTGCATTATCCACAGCCGAAGCTGAATACGTGGCAGCAGCAGCTTGCTGTTCCCAAATGCTTTGGATAAAACAGCAACTAAGAGATTTTGGTATTAAATTTGAATGTGTTCCTATTTATTGTGATAATACCAGTGCCATATGTATATCTAAAGATCCAGTGCATCACTCACGAGCTAAACACATACATATTAGACATCATTTTCTTAAGGATAATGTAGAAAATAAAAATATTATATTAAAGCATGTTAATACTAATGAACAAGTTGCAGACATTCTGACCAAACCACTTCCAAGAGAACATTATGAAAAGATGAGATTGGAACTTGGTATGATCAAGCCCCACTAAAGTTGGTTACATAAAATTTCCAATGAAGCATCATGAAAAAAGAGGTCAGGAATCAACCTCAAAATTTTGATTGAAAATCAATTATTGCATGGATCAGGTAAACACGTAATGAAGTTTGTATTATGAATATTTTCTTGTTTGCATGTTGTTAGTTTGATCAGACCACAGTAATATGTTCGTTATTTTCTTTATAATTTTTTTTATATCATAATTCATCATTTTTCTATTTTGTTTTCATATTTTATTTTAATATTCATATTTCATAATTTATTCATATTTCACATTTTTTTTAAAGAATGTACGGCCAACTTAAATTAAAAATAATGGGAAACGGTTTTCAATTCCATCTCTTCAAAATCTTTCCATATCAAACGCTATAATTAGAACATTAAAGGGATTGGACTTGAGGTAACCGTCACTTCGCCACTTTATTAAACCTTTCCCGTACTTCACACTTCACACGCCTTCTTCAAAAACCGTCTCAAGAAACCGTCCCCCTTCTTCTTTCAACCTTTCAAAATTCAAACATGAAAACACCAAAATCAAGCAAGAAAACGTCTAAATCAGGAAAGAAAGCCTCTAAATCTCACCAAAACATCCAGCCAAAACCCTTAAAAATTGTTCATCCACCCCCATTACTAAACGCTGCACCATCACCATCCCAAGAAACCACTGAAAATGTTGGAACAAAACGCAAAATATTCTCACCAAAAAGTGAATCAACCTCCAAAGCGGTCAAGCGTTTGAAGTAAGTTGATCCTAACAGTGCTGAAGAGATTGCAAAGAAAATGTCTGTCGAATTTGGGGTAGATAAGTACTGGTATGACTCTACACACTTTCCTCAACTTCATACCATTTTAAAATTTCAAGAATGGGAGGTTTTGATGACTGAGTATAGTTGTAACCCCATTTTCCCAAACATTATGCGAGAGTTTATTTCAAACTTCTCCAATGAATGTGGAATGTGTTCTAGTATGGTTAGGAACATGAAATTAGAGTTTAACAGCGCTTTGTTGGCAGAATGGTTCAATATTCCGAATGTTGGTTTTGATACATACTGTGTTGGTACTAAGATAGTTTTTTCTGGAATAAATGAAAAAACGATTTTTAAGTTTTTAGGGGTTGAACAAAAAAGGGGTAAAATCAGTCACAATGTTTTGTCTCCATTGCATAAATTACTCTATAATGTAGCACGAAGATTCATCTTACCCCGAAACTCTAAGAGGAGTGAGGTGAGTCTACGTGATGCAACCTTGATTTATTGCATGGATAATCAAATAAAAATAAATTTTCCATCATTGATGATATCACATTTATCTGACTGCATTGAGAAAAAGAATGTTGTGGGCTATGGTGGGCTGTTAACATGGATCTTTCGCAAGTTTGGGGTACCATTGGATGGGCTGGAGTTCCCAATGGGTCCCAATATGAAAATTGGTGCACGGTGTCTGAAAAATTTGCATCTCAAATTAAATGATGAAGGGGTGTTAATAAACGAATCAGAAGAAATAATTGATGTAGGTTCTGATGAGGAGGAAATGGAGGAAGAAGAAGAAGAAATAGAAAAAGAAGTAAAAATAAAGAAAGAAAAAGGAGAAGAAAAAGAAAAAGAAAAAGAAGAAGAAGTAGAGGAGGAAGAACAAGGGCCTGTTCCCACTGAAGAAGGGGAACAGGAGGAGGGGACAAGAAAAGAGGGGGAACAAGGAGAGGAAGAAGCTTTAGGAGAAGAAGTGCCTCATGATCTTTGTCATGATTCCAGTGATGAAGAGGTTGTGATTGCATTAAGGAGGAAGGGTAAAGCAGTTCAAAGGAAGAGTAAGAGGCTTGCTTCAAAACAAAAGGCTGCATTGGTTGATGATATCACTGAAACCATTCCTGAGCCTACTTCAAATGAACCTCTCTCTCCCAAGCCAACCACTCCACCACCAAATCAAACTTCATCACCACCTCCATCACCTATTCACTTTACACCACCACCATTTCCATCATCTCCTGGTATTGGTTGTGCTGATCCTATTCCTACAGCATCTTCACATTTTGTTCTCTCCAAGCTTAATGCTCTACAGTCTCAATTCAATGCTTTTCAAGATGAAGTTCGTGTCTCACTCGCTTCAATTGTTGATCAACTGACCATGATGGAGCATCGTCTTGGTGCAAAGTTGGATACAGTAGAAGTGCAGACCGAATATGTGGACGAAGAAGAGACTGCCCCTTGAACCCTCTCCCTATGTTTTTAAGATTTGATTGGCTGTTACATTTCACAAACAATTTCACCTTTTACTTTGTACTATCTGCGGTACATTGTTGTTGTAATGTTGAACAATTGCTACTTTTCTTTCTTTGCTTTTATTAATGGTCTGTGAAAACTAACTATATGCAGGTTTGATTTTTATTCATGGCACTTACTCTTATTATTGTTTCTTGCTTTCATCATTGACAAATCTATATGGTTTGTGCTGAGGTTTGATAACCCCTAAATTCTTTTTGATTGATGACAAAAGGGGGAAGATTATGCACAAACTTAAGAAGAGCAGTGAATACACAGTAACATATCTTGGTTGATTTATATTGTTTCTTATTGATGATAATGTGCTGAGTTTAT
>NC_080055.1:20011566-20051566 GCF_026212465.1 Amaranthus tricolor
AATAAAAATACATGATAATAATATAATTATTCTAATATGAGAATTAAATATATATACAAAATAACAATTAAATGACAATAAAAATAAAATAATAAAAATATATACAAAAACTCACGTAAATAACAAAAGAAATAAAATATGTAATAAATAATAAAATTAAAGCAATTTAATGACAATAAACATTAAATATAAATAATAAAAATAAATAAAACAACCGATGTAAACATAAAAAAACAAATAAATTATGTACTACATAATAAAATAAGAAAATCACTAACCTTTCTTGATGTTTTCGCTTTCAAAATATAACAATGCATAACAATGATGCGTCTTGTTTATTAATACAAAATATGGCGACTATAAATCCCTCGCCATTTTCAAATTCAAATTTCAAAAAAACAGACGAAAAAGGGTGACGAGCTGGCTACCACCCACGCAGCCGCCAATGATTAGAATAAAAAAAAAGAAGCATGGCGACCACTTGGCTACCACCCACGCCGTCGCCATTTAACATAAAAGCACAAATTGACCGTTGAAAAGATTGGCATCTAAGACGGCGACCACCCATCCCGTCGCGAGTTTACCTTTTCCATGCGTCGACCACCTCCTACTGTCACCCACCCGTCACCATTTTACATTATACAAAAGGCGATGGACTTCTCATAGCCAATCCGTCGCCTCTGGCGATCAGTACGTTCTCATCGCTTTTTTCTCATCACTATTTCAATACTTATTTGTAGTGTATATATTTGTCTTTTTGTGGTTATTTACAAATAAATCGTTATAATAGGTTTTTGTATATCTTATACCATTATATACTTCCTTTGTTATGTTTTACCCGCTACAAAAGTATTTTGCACAAAAATTAAGAAATTGATATCTTTGTGTTAAATGACCATTATAATCTCTAAAAAGAGAGATGTAAAATTCAAATATTTAATAAGGCATAGGGTAAGATTTAAAAACAGAGGCAAAATAGACGTTTACATAATTAGTTTTTGTGAATAATAGTAACATGCCAAGTAGTTTGAAACAGTTATATAAGAAAAGTGTAACAGATATAATACAACGAAGGAATACTACTTTGCAGTTATTCTTATGAAAAAATGGTGTCCAAATGAGACGGCCTTAAAATAAAAAAACTTAAATTAAAATTTTTTTTTTATAATTAATAATAGTCGACTATGTAGTTCATATTGTTAAACATTTAGTGTATATTAAATCTTAAGTAATTATCACCAAGTACTACAAATAGTAGTGGGACAATATGTATTAAAATTACAAGGTCCAAAAGGGGTTCAAAGGATAGGACAAAAAAAATTGGAAAATCGAGTCAGTAAGAAAAGTCGACTCGACTTTCCTGAAAAAGGGCCTATAGCCGACTCGGCATAGGTATTGGAAACAATATTTTGTCTTGCAGGAAAAACCGAGTTGGCTTTTCTATGGATGGAACAAAAGCTGAGTCGGCTTTTGGTTCTAATCAGATCGTTGTGTCTTTACGTTTTCTTTGAATTAAGTGCATTTGATTCCTTCGCTTATTCCATATCAATTCTGATGGTACAAATGCTTAATGAGGAGGAATAATGCTCATGAATACCATATTATAATGGTATTGATTGATGGTAATTATTCTTGATCATTAATTGGTGATTGAATATGCCATGACCATGGCTATCAAAATCGCGATCTTAATCGTAGGATCGTACGATTCTACGATCTAGATCGGTGTTAGCGACTAGAATCTCGAATAGGATCGAAATCAGTCAGGATCGTGCATAGGATCGGTGGGATCGGTCAGGATCGTTGGTGGGATCGGCTAGGATCGTTGGTAGGATCGGTAGGATCAGTCAAAACTACTAATTTATGTTTTTTTGGTAGTATCTTTGTTCTTTTTTGCTTACTATGGTTTATTATTATATCCTTGTGTGTATGTGTTATAAATATATTATGTGTAGTATATGTCTTACATATATTTTGTCATTTTGTAATACCTCGAGATTTTCTGACGTCATAAATTAATATTTTAATAACTTTTGGAGATTTTATAATTATATTAAATTAATTTAGAAATAGTTTTAAATTCCTTTCATATACGAATTTAAATATTAACATATATTTATATTAAAAATACAATTACGATTTGTAAATAAAGAGGTTCGAATCAAATTATTATTTTATTAAAATGTGGGAGCAACAAAGGTGAGTTTCTTAGTTGAGTCTCGCAAGAAGATGAATCTAAGTAAATAAATGAATAAATAAATAAGTAAATAAATAAAATTAAAAGGATGGGTTAGGGTTTTAAGTGAGATACCCCTTCCCTCATACTCAAAAATCCACAGTACTCCTTCTCTCTTCTCCCCTTTCCCTCTCCCTTTGTGGGTGTGCCGCCAGTGCCTGCTGCCCCAGACGGTTGCCATGGAGCCTCAGCAGTACCACCACTTCATTATTCTTCTCCCACGACCAACCACTAGTGGGCCAGCCCACCTGCTGGCCGTGAGTCACACCCACAGTCACGCAGTAGCATTGTGCCGCCAGCAACCGGCTGCTGGGCAGCCGTGTCTCCCCTCCATCACTACACTAACTACTCCTCTCTTCACCCCTTCCTCTTGTTCACCTATGTAAGTCATATCCTCTTTCTAATTGATTCTCTCTTGTCTTTAATTGAAATTGTTATCAAGTTTATGAGTTTAGTATTGATTTTCGTATTATTTTCATTGAATCTTTTTGTGGGTAAGAGTTTGATGGATGAATTGAACATATTTATGACTTAGGGGTTGAAGTGTGATTAGAAATTATGGGTTGTATTGATTGTGTGTTAATTTCTTTGAATTTTACTAAGAGTAATAATTAAAGGTGTTATCTTTGACATTAGTAATGGTGTGGGCTTTCATGTTACATTATGGTGGTGTATTAGTTTATTGATTCTTGCTATGGATAATGGTTAAGTATTTATCTTTGAACATGAAATGACTAGGGTTTGGATTTAGAAATGAAATTACTAATGATGTGTGCTTTATGCTATATTTTAGTGATGATTGATTAAATAACCTTAAAATTTGTTTTAAGACTTAGTCGATTGGTTATTGTTGTGATAATTAGTAATGGTGATGACTTTAGTTGACTATGGAAGTGATTTTGGTTGTTAAATTGGGAATAATAGTTACTAATTGTTGTGGTTTGATTGTTGTGAATTACAAGTACTCTTATTAGGTTCTTATTGAAGTCATAATGCATAATGTTAGTAAGCCAAGAGCATAATGTCAACTTATTCTCGATGGTTGCTAAAGTTACTTGTCGTGTTGTTTTGATTATAGTTCTTTCTAGCTTTGGAGAATGTAACAAATGATATTGCGATTCGATAACTCTAAGATTTGCCTTATCGTTGTATAAGTGTTATATTAAAATTGTAAGGCTTAGTTGTGATTAGTTATTCTTGGGTAATGCCAACCGATATACTTAAAATTAGTTGATGAAAAGGAACAATTCACATATGCTTTTTCTTTTAAATTGGTGAAAAGACTTATGTTGTGTTAAGTTAATGATTTTGACTTGTATTGAATGAGTTGTGTGCGAGCTAGAGTAATCGAAAACTCATGTTGAATGGATGATAGTGGTTACTTGGACATTTAGTTGGTATGACAAAGTAGTTAAGGGAACTTATTAGTTCTATTCCTAACTTGTATAGGTTTCCAGTTCATAAGAGGAAAGTACAACCTTAGTTGGGTTATTTTTGTAACTTTTGGTCGTGCAGTAACGCTTGCACGTACGTACACGCAGTAATTAACCCTTACATGCATCTTGCATTGTATATTTATAGATATTGAATTGTTTTAAAACATATGTTGTACACTATCTATGAATTATCGTCGAATGAAATATCGAAGTTATTGATTATATGATTTTCAAGTTTACTGATAGAGAATGGTACTAGTATGCCAAATGCTGATAATGATTTAGAATGAGAACGATTCTCTTGTTATTGAGATTTGTTATTATTTGTTTAAAAGGGAGCGAGTCCTTTATTAATGATATTGTGTATCGTTAGTTTGAATTGTGAATGGTTTCCTTATTGATCAGTGTAGACTCAATTAGGAACAGGAACAACAACAAGAGGGGGGGGGGGGGGGTAAATTGTTGTTGTTACTAATTTAAGCGTTCTTGCCCTGTTTTTGCGGAATTAAAATTAATATGAATAAAGCTTGAACTTAGAGCAAAATAATAAAAGAGACACACGATTTTTACGTGGAAACCTTCTGGGCCTAAACGGAAGGAAAAACCACGACCCCTCGGGATTTCTAAAAACTCCACTATGTTTAAGGCAATTAGTTACAATTACAATAAACACCTTACTTCACTCGAAGCGAATCAACTAGGCCAACTCTTCTCTCTCAAATTGCTTTACTCAAAGCAACAAACTTAGCTTTACTAAAAGCTAAACTCCACACTAGCTTCACTCAAAGCTATTAAATTCCCCCCTTAGACTCACCCGAGTCTAATTACATGCACTCACAAAAACCCTTACAAAAGGAATGAAATTCTCTAAAATAAATCAATGAGTTGCACAAGAAAATATTATGAATTAATTGGCAATTTTAAAAGCAAAATATTTCTTGTAGAATTTCCAAAGATAATCGCATGAAAAATAACAAAGTTTATACGTTTTTTCTCTCAATGCATGCGCTAAGGAACAACCGAGTTCATTAGCTATTTATAAAAAATAAAATCTCTAAAAATAGAAAAATATTCCAATCCATTATTCCCTGTCAAAAGATCATGGGAATGATGTGGATTAAACTACCAAACGGTTATTTCCACAAGCCTTGAATAAATCAATCATACGTTTAAAACAACAATAACCGCTGTTCCCTAATAATAACCATTGTTCCCTTAGGCAGTAGTTTCTTCAGCAATAGTTCCTGTTCCCATAATAACGGCTGGAACTTTATGCTAAATATAGAAACGGTTGGTCTTTACTAAAAATAGAAACGGTTACCTATTACTATTTTTAGAAAACGGTTATCTATTACTACTTTTAGGAAACGGTTACCTATATACTAATTTCAGAAAACGGTTATCTATTACTACTTTTAGGAAACGGTTACTAATTTCAGAATATTCCAAAAATAGTTGAGACTTAACTGCTGTTCCTATAATTAGTAAATCCAATTACTTACTAAACATAGCTCATAAAACAAAGGATTATTATTTTTGGAAAATCACACGTAAAGAAGTTTTAGAAAAACATTTTGCCAATTAACTATAATAACTAAATGCAACACATTAATTTAAATACATTAACTAAAAAAATAAAAATCAGAATTTATTAGTTAACGTAGGCTGACTCTAGTTTGGGAACAGTGCGCTGTCTCCAAAATCCAGTTTTGCTAGACCATCCAACCTGGGAACAGTAGACTTCCTGTCTCCATTTTACATCCCAAGTGATATACTCTTCTAACATCTCTTGAATCCTTTTGACACGTACACTCCCATGAACAAAGCTATAGGTACTATCAACGATCATAATTACAATCGGATATCGACCTGCACACAATCTCTAAACACATATTTGCTTAAGTGTAGTCATCATCAAAACTCAAGAGGTCCAACAATTAGATTGATTATTGCTAGTTTGAATGGGAATGACTCCCTTATTGATGAGTTTGATTACGTTAGTTTGAACGGGATTGAGTCCCTTAGTGATGAAGCAAGAAAGTTGTTGGTTGTAATGGGAATGAGTCCCTTATCGATGAGATTCATATTAGACTTGTTTGGTTATTGTGACTCCCCTAGATAGGGTACTCTAGTGGATTTAGTTCCCGGAGGTAGGACCATCTGTATATGGTCGCTGTATGATGGTATGTTCATACTTTACCATTGGGCGCCGGTATGGCCCGTCATCGCCCTTGGTTGAGGTGTTGCCATGTGGGTGTTACAAACCCCAATATGGTGGCCACTAGTCACATATATAGATAGATATTTGAAAGTGGTTAAGCTCTTGGTTCAAGTGATACCGAGAAGTTATGAAGTCAAAAAGAAGTGAAGAAGATGGAAATGACAGTGAGAAGAAGGAATTGATGTTTAGTGGTTATGATTAGCACATGGAGTGATGTGAAATCACCCTCATATTATGACACACTCTATTGATATTAATTATGCCTTATTATGATATGATGTTAGTTTCTTACGTGTACATGTTTGATTTGTTTGAAATGGCTCTTTCTATGATGGCCCTATGATGATACGTTTGATATTTCTGTCTTATGTTGAGCAGCAGGGAGATCATAGATAGACTTAAACAGGTTATGGAGTCTCTCGTGCATTGCATATGGGGAATCGAGCGCGTAACTTATGTTTATAATAATGTTTTCTTGGGTTTTAACCCCAAAGTTTTATTTTGCTGGGTTGTATATGTTTTAAGAGGCATGCGACCTCCATTTGTATAAGTTTATTTCTACTGCATAATTTTCTGGTTTGTATGTTTTAGTTTAACAGTTTTGTCATTTGAAACTCAAGCGTTTACATTGGAACCACGATCCATGCTTGACATGAGAAGTTGGCAATGAATCATTTCACCGTAAAATAGTTTTGATAGGCTGTTGATGCCTTTACTTTATTAGATTCTAAATAACTTTTGTTTTTCTATAAAGGCGCACAATTTTAGGGTAGATGCTGCCGAAATTTCCACTGACATTTTAAAAGTTTATTAATCCCTCCTATTCAGCTTATGTGTCCCATTTCCTTTTATGGTCAAGTCACCTTAATTGTCTCATTTCTATTTTTGGTATGGGTTTTTGACTTTTATGCCTTTAGTAACTTTATCCTATTTTCAATTATACCCTCCATTACCCATACTAATTTTCCTTCCTTACATTAAAAAACTCATAATATCACTCTCTTTCTTACCCTTAGGGTCCTACTTTTGACTCTCCTTAAAATCCGTGAAAAGTCAAATGGGACTCCTAAGGTGAATAGGAGGGAGTATTATTTTATATATTTTATTTTAATGTAACACTCGAATTTCCTCCCATCCTTTACGGTTTTGGTTTCGTACAAGGTGTCGAAAATTCAGGGGTGTTACACATTTCATTAAGAATAGAGAAATAAAACGGCATTAAAAAAAAGATATGTATGTATTTTAAAATTAAAGCAAAATCTTAAGAAAATGTATGCGTTCTTAATGCTTTTTTAAATTGAAAATGATCAAACATTAGACATAGGCATAATAAAACTTGTTAATTCTTTAAATTTGTAAGATCGTCCGATCCTACAATCCAATCCTACGATCCGATCCGACTAGTTGATTTCGATCCTACGTAGAATCCCGATCCTGACAACCTTGGCCATTACCCTTTGGTATTCTTGAACTAGTATAAATAGGGGCTTGGGGAAGGATGTTACTTACACTTAATTTCTAAATTCTCTTATCCTTACTTTCTCTTTCACTTGTGTTCCTTCAAAAAGAGTTATAAACTTCTTGATAGAATTTTCAAAGCTTATAATTCACCAAACACTTTGTCATTAAGTGACATACCCTATAAACTATAGGTGTGTTATGTTGTTTGTATCACGCGAATTTTCAAGTCTCAACCAAAGTACCTTTGTGGGAGGAAATATCACAAAAGGAAAGTGATTACACACCTATAACAAGTATTAAATTTTCGGGTAACAATTGTCATTACAAATATTAACTTCAAGTTCATTCTTAGTGCTTTTTGTGTAAATTTATTTTAGCCATCAACAAAGGGAAATGCAAATTCCTACATTGTAATTTGTATTTGCATAATTATATTTGTAATACATATATGGAGTGCCTCTTATTTGTCAGAGCGTAGGCTAGCTTGGAGGGTCTCTAGTTGGAGTTAATTTCCAACTTGAGCTTTTGTTCATCTTTTTGTTTTTGATGTATTATACAAATTAAGTGCCAAAAAATGGAGTGCATATTACGGTGATACTGTCTCACACAATAATTTGTGCTTCATTTGTTTTCTAATCTTTTCCGATTTAGAATATAAGGAAGTACCAATAATGAGAGTAATAATAATAGATCAGATTTCATTATGATTACTCAGTAATTGAAATAAGTAACAATTATTGTTGCTTGAATCATAAAATAAGTACTCTAAGGCTGTGTTTGGTATGTTGTTTTTTATCTACAAGGTAACGGAATGGTAATAGTTTACCGTTACTTTTTGTTTGGTAAGGATTTATTGTATTAGTTTACGTTAGTTGGTGGTAACACTTCCCCTTACTTTGTTACCTCACATCCATTGGCTGTAATAAATTTCAGATAACCAAATCAAGTCACTAGTCCTACCATCACCTTTCCTTTACCATCATCTTCAACATTATTGATTACTGGTGAAGGAGAAAAGAGACAAAAAAAAAAAAAAAAAAAAAAAAGCAAACCAACCTCAAATTCAAACGCAAGTAGGCCAATATGAAAGATAATTCCGCCATTGTCGATTGAGCTTTGATCTTTACAGTACAAAAGGGGAAATATAGTGTGGTGGAATTGAGCTCGGGAGTCTACCATTGTTGATTAGCTTTGTTGTAAAAAGGGCAAAAGAAAGAGAATATGGTAGGATTTCACCATTGTTGACTGAGCTTTGAGCTTAGTTAAACTTTGAGAAAAGATTAACAAGATTGAAAAAAAGAACATGAGAGAGATTCCATCACATAATTATTTGAAAAATAAGAAGAAAAAGAAGAAAATTACAAAAATTATATACAATTGGACCTAAGAATATTAAATTTAGCAATTATAGAGTGAGCTTTGGAATGTCTATGGTTAACATTTGAACTACAACTTGCAATGGTAGAATGTGAAGGATGGATATGGAACCTATGATTCCCTTTCTGAAAGTGTGCCAAACAACCTTTAACACGGTAACGGTTACAATTAAAAATCAATTCATTCCTCCCATTAACTAATACCGTTCCATTTTTATTGTTGAGCACGAATGAAACACCTCCTAAGGTGATTTAGTAAAAAGAAGAGTGTTATTTAAATATGACATAATCAAGTAAACTTTAGGGTCAAAAACACAAATATGAGATGTCCTTTTAATAGAATGTGTCAGACAAATAAAATTATTTAGTTCAGAATGTTGTCTTGCAATAGGAAGATTTATAGTAGAAAGAATTTTGTGAAAATTTGATTTGTAGAAAATAAGAACAATAAATTAGAGGGAGTGTATGTGTAAAATATTAATTTTACTTAATCTGGGAGAATAATTATCAGGAAAGGATGATTAAAGAGTTGTCTGGGAAGAATTGATCAATTTTAGGGTTTTTGGTTAAATAAAAAGAGTTTTCTTGGAGGAATTAGAAGTACGTGATAAAACAATAAAAGAAATGATTGGTTGATGTGCCTACGTAAGGTAATTGTTACAAATGTAAATCATTGAAGATGTCATGGTGATTAATGGGACATGTGTTGAGCTTTAAAGGAGGAGGCGCCATTTTAAAGAATCAAGAAGACCACTACGAAGAAAGATAAAGATTGAACACGTCAAGTTAGTAACAAATTTAGCGTGCAATAAAATTTTGGGGATTGTTGAAAGTCAGATAGAACATTCTCTACACCAAATGATAGACTATAAATACTCTAAAAAAGGACACATAAATGTGGTAATTAATTTCTCTCTATAGAAAATATACATGAACAAAATCTCAAGAATCTTTATTACTTGAGTTTTAATTACTAGTGTTTACAAGTACTCATATTGATCTTCAAAAGATAATTTGAAAAATTAAAATATATTAGACAATCATTTTTCCATAAAGAC
Source organism: Amaranthus tricolor (assembly GCF_026212465.1). Classification (NCBI taxonomy): domain Eukaryota; kingdom Viridiplantae; phylum Streptophyta; class Magnoliopsida; order Caryophyllales; family Amaranthaceae; genus Amaranthus; species Amaranthus tricolor. The sequence continues at coordinate 20,021,355 of NC_080055.1, forward strand.
CTCAAGTTAAGATAAAGTCATGAGTAATAATTCACCTTACTGTCACAATACACCTGGAAGGACCTATCAGGCAATTTGTCTCATTCAAACACTAACTTAGGCGTCAAAGTAGGTCCCCGAAAAATCATTCTAGGCCATGCTAACCCCTTGTCTGTCGTACAGGATCACAAGCATCTTCAAAAGATCTTACTGCATAACTTAGTAGGATAGCAAGAACTAACGTCCAAACCCAGTATTAATCATCTGCTTAGAGATCATTTGGAACTAATTAGAAATTTAGTTCTTAATTAATTGCTTCCAATAATCATATAGGAATAGGGAGAAAATATGAATTATTTTTTTCATCATAACCATTAATTAAGTAATTTGCGTAGAGCTCAACTAATTAAATTAATAAGATTTTATATACGTGATATTTAAAATAATAAGTTATATCTCGTCTGTATCTTTTTCTATATGAAATTCTTTGATAACTATATTCATTCATTATTGATTGTTAATTTGTTATAATATTCGAATCAGAAGTTTGATAATAATAATAAAATTATCTGCAGCTCACTCATAGCAGTCATTTGGAGGATATAGTCTAAGTAGGTTTTTTTATGTTTCTTGTCCAGTCTACCTATTTGTAAAGTTTTTAGAAACAATAGATTTGCAAATATTATTTATTCTTATATGAAATAGTCTCACCCTAAAATATGCTCTATAATTAAGTTAAATAACACAATAATATATAGAAATCTTTAGCATAATAGGCCTTTGCGTGACTCGTTTTACGGTGAGATACTCTCATATAAGAAGGTCTATTATATATATATATATATATATATATATATATATATATATATATATATATATATATATATATATATATATATATATATATATATATATATATATATATATATATATATATATATATATATTATAACAAGAATTAGAATATTTTCTAGCTAGGATAAAATATATCTTGTAAATATGGTAGTTTATGTTACTATATAATTAGTACCTATGTAATCATAGTATAAACTTTTGTCCGTCAGTCAAATAACAATACAACTAAATTTTGAACTCTTCTTTAAATATATTCGAACAGGACAGATAATTGAGTGTGACACTAAACAAGGAGGACTATACTATGTGGAATGTTAAATTTGGCTACGACATTGTCGTCTTGGTCATGCATCTTCTAGGTATTTAGATCATATTTTTTCAGCTTTTAAAAATTTAATAAGGACTTTTCTTTTTGGAAAGTTGTATTCTTGTTAAGGGTCACAAACAAACCTTTTAACCTAGTAGAAATTGATAATTTTGTATATTAGTTCATATTGATGCATGAGGTCTTGCCAAAGTTTGGTATAATAGATTTGCTTTTTTTGTTGGCTACTGATAGTTGCATTCAAATGACTTAGATTTATCTTATTAGGAAAAAATATGATAAAAATATAATTGAATCTCAAGGGCTCATACACCAAACCACATGAGATTTTTTTATCTTTTTACAATCTCATATACAACCGTAATAAAAAAAAATCAAATTTCGTTACCATATAGAATTTCTCATAAAAATTCTTAGGTTTCACAATGAAAGGAAAGTGTGAATGATGATATAAAAGGATACTTTAACACTCATGGGCTCATACACCAAACCACGTGTTCTTAAATCCTTAACCAAATTGACTTGAAGAAAGAAAAATTCAAACCCTTCTTGAAATTACTAGTGCCATCATGATTGAATCTCAAGTACATGCTTCTTTCTGGTCTGAAGTCGTTGATTAAGCTAAGTACTATCACTAAGAATAACCATGTTCAACATTACCAACTTTTACCCATAAAACCTATTATTTTTCGATAATTAATGATCTCAATTTCATACAATAATTAATTAAATTTAGTATTTTTTTAGGTTTTTCATTTCAGATTCGAAACCTATGATAATTTTTATAACATCTCAATTAGTTAGCTACTCTAACATAAATCTATACTTAAGAATTTTAAGATTGGAAAATAACAACACTAGAAAAATAGAGATAAAGAAACGAAAGTAATAATTTTATTCAATAAACCTTTGATGATCTTCTTAACTAAGAAAGAAAAGTAAGACTATATGGTAGAGAGTAAAAACATTAAAAACCACATTGTTCTGTAATCAACGATATTTTATAAAGAGTAGAGAATCTGTGTATCAAATATAAATTCAACTTGGATAGTGTTAGGATTATCTTAAGTATATTCTAAATATTTGTTTCCTTGTTTAAAGGATACGATTGATATTAGAAAATGGAAACATGGCAAGCTTTGAGGGTTAACCTTATTTTACAGATAGTGAAGATAGAAATTTGATGGGCTGAAATGGCGTGACCTTGCTATTGAAGGTGCGTGGGAGAAATTGGGCTTAGCACTCGCAGACCAATGGTCGAGCCAACGCGTAAGCCTACACCTTGCATTGAATTAAAACGACTATATAACTTTGCTCGATTATCAATTTTAGGCGTGTCATATACCATTTTAACTGTAAGAATCTAAATTTTAATCTCCGACTGAAATTTGAGAAATACTTATTACGATCTGAAAAATATAGATATTTTTTTGAGATTTTTTACTTTCTCTTTTAAATTTTTTTTTATCTTTCATCATTAATTATCTTCTTATTTACTTAAAGCTTCAATTCATGTCATCATGATTTTAAACCAGCATAAAACCATGCTTATCAAGTCACACCCGTGCAACCGAGTGCTTCGCCTCTTGCCGCTATTTTTTCGGCTCCTCTTTCAACATGACAAAAAGTGACGTGTCATACTCATCTTAAAATGCCATCAAATTGTCTTCTTCATACTTCTACAATTAGAAGCAACTTTTTTTTTTATCTTAAATGCCATAAAATTGATTGCGTATGACTTATGAAGCCTAAACAATATTACTAATTGTTTCTTGAGCCAGTCTTATAAAGAGGTGTTTCAAGTGGGCCGGTCCATTATCACTAAAAAACTAACTGTAAAATAAATGCGTGCTGTGTAACTTATTTAAAGTTGGTATTTTAACTTATGAGAGTTCACATTAACCTATTGAAGTTGGAATTATAATCTATTTAGATTTGGTGTTTTAATATGTTATATTGTTAATCAATTGAATTTAGTATTTTAATCTATTAAAATTGGTATTTTAACTAGTTTAAGTTGGTATTTTAACATTTTTAAGTTGGTGTCTTAATTTGTTAAGTATAATTATTATTTAATAATTGTTTTACATTCACTTTCGTGCAATATTCGTGCATAATACGATGAAAATCAATTTGAGTTAAGTCGATTTTAACAAGATTCATTAGAATTCGTGCGTAATTCGGGCTAAATATGACTCGGTTCGATCGTAGTTTGGGTTCGATTTTCTCAATTTTTGATTAGCAGTCTATTCGGACAAAACTTTAATTTGAATGATGTAGATTTGATGAACCTAAAAATAAATAATTTTTTGAATGGAGTAACTTTTAGTTCAGTATTTTCGATTCTGGACACATTTGAATATCTTTCAACAAAATAAGCCTTGTAAGTTGTAACGTTAAAGTAAGATCAAGTTTTGGTCTAAAATCAATCTAATTAAATGGTCATGACACAAGGCCAAGTCTAATTGAATTTACCGTCTAAAAACCAAATTTGGTCTAAATTATTAGACTCAAACTCAATTTTGACACCTTTATAGTTCTCAAATGTTCTTAATATTTGAAATATTCAATTTAAAAAAGAGTAGTTTAACGAAAAAATTTTAAAGATTTATAAAAAATAAAAATATATTGTGGTAAAATTTTATCAGATTTAGAAAAAGAATAATAAAGAACAAAGGAAGTATTAGATTACGACCCAAACCTACCACTAAGAAAACTATTATTCAACATAGTTATAGTCAACAATTCAATATCCCGCACAAGTCAGGGTCTGAGGGGAAAAGTAGTAGGAAAATCATACTCGTCCCTCCTTCAAAGAATGGGTAAGGAGACATGCAAGCATTTAGATTATCCCCCAAAAGATAGGAATCTGCAAAGAGAAGGGTGAGTGACAAATAACGCACCTGAAAAAACACCATCAACTTACATACATACAATAAAACTGAAACTGAGCCACAAAATCAAAAGTAAAAGAGGGGCACAAAAAGGACATATATAATAACTAAAAAAGGGAAGAAAAGAAATACTAGGGAAAATGCTCAAAAATCTAAAACATGGTTGCAATGACTCCAACTAATTATATCCTTAGTCAGGTCCTCAAAAAGGTGCAGCCCCCTCAAGTTAATTTTTATTTGCTCCTCCTACGTTCTTTTGGGTCTACCCCGACGTTGCTTACCCTCCACAATAAGGCTTTCCACCAACCTTACTAGGGTGTCTGCAATCTTCGTCTTTACATCTCTAAATCACCTCAACCCCTTTTCACGCACTTTTGCCGACAAAGGAGCAACCTCGAAACTCTTCTCAACTCCTGATTCCAAATTCTATCCATCTTACTGTGCCCACACATCCACCCCATCATTCTCATCTCCGCTACATCCATCTTATGTTTGAAAGTTTTCATTATAGGCCAATATTTTATCCCATTCAGCAATGCAGGCCTAATGACAACTAGATAGAGTTTACCTTTTAGTTTAGTAGAAAACTTCTTATCGTATAACACCACATTTGATGCTCTCCTCTTGAGCCAACCCACTTGAATTGGATGGGCTACATCATCATCTATCTCCCCATCACTCTAATTAACCAACCATAAATACTTAAACTTTGTTGTACGAGCGATAACATCCTGTCCAGTATACATCTACGGGTCATTTTGCTACTATATGTCACTGAACTTGCAACTCATATATTCGATTTATACGCAACCCTTTTCTTTCTAGGACCACCCTCCACACCATATCTTTCATATTGACCTCTTCACTAGTTTCTTCTACGAGCACAATATCATCAGCAAAGAGTATGCACCACAATACCGTTTCCCAAATAGATTTGGAGAGCTCATCTATGATGATGTCCAAAATGCAAGGGCTAAGTTTCGATCCTTGATGTAAACCCACTTTTACCGGGAAAGGTTTAGTAATTCCAATTGGTTCTCTTTAATCTCCGCCCTTGTCTGATTCTCTTTTCAATCACTCTTTCTCATAATTTCATCATATGACTAAGAAGTTTGATCCTTCTATTGTTTTCGCATACTTGTGCATTGCCTTTGTTTTCTTAGATTGAGAGGAGTATGTTGCTTCACCATTTTTCTGGCATCATATGTATCCTTAAGGTAACATTGAAAAGATAAGTCACCTAGCATATACCTTCTTCCCCTAAACACCTCCACACCTTAATAGGGATGTTATCAAGGCCAACTATATTTGCTCTCCCCAAACTTGTGAGAGCTTTTCTTATTTTCTCCATAGTTATCTAACTACCTGTGACACAATCTTGTCGACTTTGGGTGTCAAAAGTCTCTCTTCCGACCACCTCTAAACCTCGAGATTCGTTAATTAAACGAGAGTGATATTGATGCCACCTCATCTTGATGTCATCCTACTTTAACAAGACTTGTCCATCCTCATCTTTGATATACCTAACAGTATAAAAGTCTTATTTCTTCTTATATCTAGCTTTGGCTAGCTTAAAAATACACTTATCTCTCTCTTTGTATCAAGCTCCTTAAAAAAGTTTTCATGTGCTTTACCCTTTACCTCAGCTACCGCTCTCTTTGTTGTTCTCTTGGCTTTCTTGTCGGTGGCTCTCTTGTTTGCCCTATCCCTTTTCTCTGTGCAAATCATAAACTCCCAATATCTTTTACTTTTATCCTGTATCTTCTTTTTTACTTTCTCATTTGATCAACACGACTCCTTATACACCTTTATTTCCCCTATCGACTCTCCTAGAGTCTCTTTAGCAACTTGTCGAATCGTTTTGGCCATAGTCTCCCACATAAGGTTGCCATCTTTGGATAGTTTTGAATAGCCTTTCTTGTTGATCTCGTCAGTTAGAGTTGCAACCATTTTCCCTTTTAGTATATCCCACATGATTCCTCTCTTAAACTCTATCTTCTTTTCTACAAATTTCTTCCTCATTTTAAAAATGAGCACTAACAATTGGTGTTGGATTGGCATTTCCATTTCCAACATCACCTTATAATCCAAACATGAAGTCCAATCTCCCATGTGAACTAGGGCGTAGTCTATTTGGGTAGTCTAATATTCCAAATAAGTTTCCAATTTTATTGCAACATTTTCTCAAATCATTAAAGTTTAAAGTATCCCAATCCCTTTTTATTGTGTCGCCACATATTTTAATGAAATTACAAAAATACCCTTAAATCTAGTTTTAATCATAAAATCAAAAATTAGTATTATTAAACTAAAATTAATGATAATATTTATATTAAAATAAAACATATTAATTATAAAAAAAAAAATTAATAAATCTGAAAATGAACATAGTCGCACGTTTTGTGCTGAAATTTGATACATATATACTCAATTGGCCACAACTTTTGATAGAAAAATCACATTAATACAATATTTTGACATTAGAAACTAGACTTTAAAAGCTTTCCAATGATATATTATATATCCAATTTCGATGACCGAATGAGAAATAACGATCGTTTAAAGTTTTCTTGTGCTGAAAATTGATACATGTTTACTCTTTCGACCATAACTTTTGATAATTTTTTTAATGCAAGGTTTGTGGTATTCGAAATTAATCTTTAAGAGCTTTCCAACGATATATTATATGCTCAATTCCAATAACCGATCGAGAATGGCGATCGTTTAAAGTTTGTACTAATTTTTAGTACACCCAGTCGCACAAAACGCGTGTCTGGACCGCGGTGGAGTCGCGTGTATTACACAAATCTACCGCGATTGAGTCGCGTGTTTTAAGCGACTCAACCGCGGTCCAATCGCGCGGTTTGTGCGACTGGGTGTACTAAAAATATTTGAAAACTTTAAACGGCTGTTATTTTTCGCTTGATTATCGGAATTGGACATATAACATGTCATTGGTTAGTTCTTAAATTCTAATTTCTTATGTCGCAAACCTTGCATAAATGTGATTGTCCTATAAAACATTATGGCCAAAAGATTGAACGATAATCAATTTCTTGCTCAATTATTGGAATTGGGCATATAATAATCATTTGAAATATTCTAAATTCTAATTTCTAATGCCGCAAAGATTGAGTTAATGTGATTTTCTTATTAACAAAAGAGTGAACATATATTAAATTTTAGCACAAGCAATATTTTTTTTGAAATTAGCAATCATTACCGATGCTTACGAATCAATTTGGTGATCATTTTCATTTTCCATAGTGTTTTGATATTGAATTTTAGCTAGTTCAGAGAGTTGTTTTAGAAAGAAGTTAGAGAAATAAAGTTATGAAATTTTATTAAGGAACAATAATGAAATTTCAATATATAAAGGATGACGATACAATGCAAGATGCAGTGATTTATAACAATAACCCAAAGTATATCCAAAATTTGATATTTGGAAAATTTCTAATTGTATTGCAACATTATCTCGTTTTATGAGTCATAAATAATTTAAACGCTGCAATCTCCAACCTTATACATGTAAACTCAATTTAATTTGTGTGATTTATCGATATCTTAATTTACAAAATTTATTAATAAACACAATAATGTTACAGATAATGGAAAGAAAAAAGGCAATTTAGAGTCTAAAGAACGAAACTATTTTGTGAATAAATAAAAATCATTGTTGACGACTTATTTTTGTTGACAATTTATTAACCAAAAAAAAAAAAACATCATTTGTGAATAAAATATCATTGTACAAATTAATTAAAAACTAGAAGGTTACCCTAAGAATTTAAACAAAAAAACTTTACTCAAAACTAAAGGATACTCTATTCGTTTCAGTGATTTTGTGCTATTTGATTTATTGATACTATTTATAGTTAATTTTTAATCTGTATTTTATTAATCTATAAGTTAAAATATAGTCAAATAAAATCTTGTTTGATTCGTCTTAACGTAAAGATTGTTAATATTAACTTTTTTATAATTTTTAGTTATACATAATAAGATATTTAAATGCTTCAACAATTACATCGACAGACATATTAATCAAATAGGATAAAGCCATTGTATAATTTTCCAATTATTTTAAAATATGTTTCCCAAACCCAAATTGAAAACACCTTAGTAGTTAGTACAGAACAATTCTTGATGAACCAGATATAACTCTAGTTGGATACTCAATACTGTTAGGTCTACAACTTCTTAAGTTGAATAAATCAAATCAAACCAACGCCTACTTTTTTTGATTTTCCATCTTCTCTCTCTATTTTCTATCCTTCTTCCTCAATTTTCTTAAACCCCCTTTCTCTCTTCTCTCTACTTTTCTTTATTTTCTCTCTCTACCCACCATTTTTCTTCAAAGCAAAGCATCGAATTTTCCTTATCACCAACATAAACTTTCTTCTGCCAACAAAACCCACTAAAAAATCACAGTAAAAAAGCACTTTAATGGTAATGGAAAAAATGCAGAATCCAATTGGGAATTTGGGTGGGAAAATTTCACAATCGGACCTCCGAGAAACAGCATACGAGATCTTAATCGGAGCATGTCGAAGTTCAACTGGGTCAAAACCCTTGACTTATATTCCGCAATCAGAGAGGAGTTCGTCAACGGAGAGAGAAAGGAGTGTTACGTCATCACTTACGACTTCTCCGTCTTTACAGAGGTCTCTGACGTCAGCTGCGGCGAGTAAAGTGAAGAAAGCACTTGGAATCAGTAGTGGTAAAAGAAGTGCACAGAAAAAGGCGGGCACTATTGGAGAATTGATTAGGGTTCAAATGAAAGTTTCTGAACAAACTGATTCTAGGGTTCGTAGGGCTTTTCTTAGAATTGCTGCTGGTCAGGTCTGTTTTCTGGGTCTTTTTTCTTTAATCTTTTGAGGAAATTTGTTATTTTTGAATTTAACATTAATTGGTTGATAAAATTGTCATATACTTGTGCAAAATTATAACACTATACCCATGTTATTCTTTTTATAGCAAATTTGATATTCTGTAAAACAATTGAATTGTGTGGATGGTATTAAAGAATTAGAAATTTACTTATGAAAATAAGAAATAGAAAATATAATTAATTGCGATTTTCTGGTGGAGATTTTGATTTTTTTCTATGGGTTCATTGTAGGAATTTGAATTAGTAATAATGATTTTTTAAATTGATTTTCTTGATTTTTAAGGTGGATTTTTTGATGGTTAATTAGAGAAATTTGCATAATGGTAGTGATTACATGTTATCTTGATTTTAATTGTAGTGGTGAACCGGTGATTATTCTTAATGCCTACTTTGAATTTTCGATAAATTATTCTATCATTTTTAATAGATAACTATAATTGTTTTATATCTTGGTGGTGAGGTGTCATGTGTCATATGTTGCAATGTCTTTCTCTCTCCAAAAAAAAAAAAAAAACTCCTATATATTTTGGATTAGTTGCTATATAATAATATAAAAGTATATATTTTAGTGTTTAGCATAGGGTTCTTGGAATTGCAATTGAGTTGTTTTAGTGCTTAATACTTTCATTCAGTATCATTGAAACATTATAGATGATTTTTGTTCTCTTTAGAGGGGTAGGCTTGACAGTAGGGTTCTCTAGCCTACCCATGAATCATAAAACAAACAAATTAGGGGGGTTAGAGGGATCTATAATGGTAGGAAGGATTGCTCTAGTGTTCTAATCTTGCGTTGGATGGTCATGCTTTTCTAACCTTAATCACATCATTTTCATCGTCAATTCATTTCTAACGCATTACCATTGTGAGAGGTGGTAATGGAAATTTGTAAATAAATTTTTTATTTTGTGATCAAAGTTTCATCGCCATGAGATTGACATGGAACTTTTGATGAAATTTTACGCTATAAATCATCCTCATTACCACCATTTAGTACCACTAACCAAATGAGCCGTAGTTGCTCGTAGGAACATTCGAATTTAGTTGTTACAACTTACAAGAGATAAAAGTTTGTGTTGTTACTATGGCTAAAGTTTTTGATATTTTGGGTGTACAGTTTATGGGTGGATGTTATGATTAGTTTATTGTAACCAACCTCATTTTATTTTTGGTTCATAAAAATTTATCAGCTAGGAAGACGGATAGAGTCAATTGTGCTGCCATTGGAGCTATTACAACAGTTAAAACTGTCTGATTTTCCAAATCAGCAAGAGTTTGAGGCTTTCAAGAAGAGAAGCTTGAAGATGCTTGAAGCTGGGCTCCTCCTTTATCCTCATGTGCCCTTGGATAAGTCAGACGCTTCTGCCCTGAAGCTAAAGCAGATACTTCAAAGTGCGTCTGAAAGACCTCTGGAGACAGGAAAGAATACAGAGTCTATGCAAGTCCTTCGAACTGTGGTCATGACTCTGGCATGTAGATCCTTTGATGACCAGGCTTCAAATACGTGCCATTGGGCAGATGGGTTTCCACTGAATATTCAGCTATATCAAGTTCTTTTAGAGGCTTGTTTCGATGTAGATGATGAGACGTCTATTATTGAAGATGTTGACGAGGTTTTAGAACTTATCAAGAAGACTTGGGTTATTCTTGGCATGAATCAAGAATTGCATAACATTTGCTTTTTGTGGGTTCTGTTTCATTACTATGTGGAAACTGGTGAAATCGAAGACGATCTCCTGTTTGCAGCAAGCAATCTTATAACACAAGTTGAAAATGATGCCAAGACTGTAAAAGATCTCGACTATACTAAGGTTTTGAGTTCTTCACTAAGTGAAATTTTGGGGTGGTCTGAGAAACAGTTATTGACTTACCATGATACGTTTAGAAATGGGAATGTCGAGTTGATGCAAAGTGTTGCTACTTTAGCTGTAACCTCAGCTAAAATACTGGTGGAGGACATATCTCAGGAGTATCGCAAGAAGCGGAAAGAGGTTAATGTGGCCCGTGACAGGGTTGAAACCTACATTAGGTCATCTGTTCGGACTGCTTTTGCTCAGGTTTTCATTTATAACTTACATTTATTTATAGCATTGTCTATAATGTAGAAGAACGCAAGTAAATGCAGGAAGAACTTCTTCGGAGGATTAAATTTGAGCCGGGGGACTCTTTGGCTGCATCCTCCTGTATGGGGTATGGGTTGCCGTCTTCTTTCCTCCCCAGGCCTTGCTCATAGTCCCTATGAGCGGATACACTGGGTATTCCTCCCCAGGCCTTGCTCATAGTCCCTATGAGCGGATACACGGGTTATGATGATGATGATGACTGTCTATAATTTTCTAGTTTTTACACATTCCATTATTAGCGAGTTCAAAACGTAACAAAGAGTTTGTTCCTTCAACACAGAAAATGGAGAAGATCAATATGAGCAAGCAGTCCTCTAAGCATCAGCAAAATCCGATACCTGTTCTTTCACTCCTTGCACAAGAAGTTACTGATTTAGCGCTTAACGAGAATGAAATTTATAGCCCTGTATTCAAAAGATGGAACCCTCTTTCATCTGGTGTTGCTGTTGCTACTCTTCATGGCTGTTTTGCCAATGAACTAAAGCAGTTTGTTGGTCGCATCAGTGAGCTGACACCTGACGCTGTGCAAGTACTATTGGCTGCCGATAGGCTGGAAAAGCAACTCGTACAAATTGCTGTGGAGGATGCTGTTGAAAGTGATGATGGTGGGAAGTCAATAATCAAGGAAATGCCTCCATACGACACTGAAGCTATCATAGGAACATTGGTAAAATCATGGATCAAGACAAGAGTTGAGCGGCTTAAAGAATGGGTTGACAACTATCTTAAACAAGAGGTACTTTGAATTACAAAAATTTGATCCCAAAATAAGCTTAACTGCATTGTGCACAAAATCGAGTTAGCTTCAGCCTCACGGTCCTATCCGTTACACAAACTTCTCTTATTCTTTCTCGAGTCAAGGAACTCTTAGGCCGCGCTCTCCTTTATGGGTATGAGTTGCCGCCGTTCTTTCCTTCCCTGACCCTGATCATTCTTTTCTATGGGCAGGATACACCGGATATGATGATGATGACGACAAAATTGTGCTTGCAACCACCGACATTCTGCCATATTGATTTAATTTTCTTTCTTTATGTTTGTTCTCTCTAGGTCTGGAATGTGCAAGCTAACAAAGACCGAGTTGCCACATCTGCTATAGAAGTTCTGCGTATTGTTGATGAAACTTTAGAAGCATTTTTCCTGTTACCGATACCTATGCAGCCAGCCTTGGTTACTGAATTGACCAACAGTCTGGACAGATGCTTGCAGCATTACATCCTGAAGGCGAAATCTGGCTGTGGTAAGTCACGGATAATTTACATACCTTTTTGTTTATACTTAAAAGTGTTCAGCAATCACAGACTTCTTATTTTGGTTTTCATATTCAGGGACTCGAAAAAATTACCTACCAAGCTTGCCTGGTTTAACTAGATGTTCAGCTGGCTCTAAGTTCTTTAAAAAGAAGGAAAAGTCGCAAATACCAATGAGAAGAAGATCGCAGGTTGGAAGTACAAATGTGAATGATCTTTTCGGGATATCACAGCTATGTGTCCGTATCAACTCAATGCAGCGGATTCGCTCTGGCGTTGATGCGTTGGAGAAAAAGACCATTACCTACCTGAAAAGTCCAGGATCTACCGAAGTTGATGTTAAAGGGGTAGGTACAAAGTTCGAACTCTCAGTTTCCGCTTCTTTTGAAGCAATCCACCAACTCTGCGAGTCGACTGGCTACAAGATCATCTTTCATGAGCTGAATCATGTTTTATGGAACGCATTATATGTCGGGGACGCTTCTTCTTCTAGAATTGAACCGTTCCTTCAGGAGCTTGAGCATTATTTGGAAACTATCGCAACAACAGTGCATGATAGAGTCAGAACTCGTCTCATAACTGAGGTTATGAAAGCTTCATTTGACGGGTTTTTGTTAGTTTTGCTCGCTGGAGGCCCTTCTCGTGCTTTCACACTACAAGACTCCGTCATCATAGAAGAAGATTTCAAGAACTTATGTGATTTATTTTGGTCCAACGGGGATGGTTTGCCATCGGATATAATCGACAGATTCGCAAGTAATTTGAGAACAATCCTCCCTCTTCTACGCATGGACTCCGATAGCTTGATCGAGCGATTTAAGCTAGTGATTATGGAAAATTATGATTCTGCGGCCAAATCTAGGTTACCTTTGCCTCCGACAACTGGAGAGTGGAATGCAACTGAACCAAATACGCTTTTGCGAGTTCTCTGCCACCGAGACGATGAAGTGGCAGCAAAGTTTCTGAAGAAGACTTATGGTCTGCCCACAAAGTTGAGCTAGCGTTGTATATATCTCAACAAGTTATTCATACAAGCTCTTGAAGGATACAGTTAACTTAATTTATGCTAATAAAGTTTTAGTTGTTTTAGTTATTTATAAATACTTGTAAATATATATAATTTGTTTCTGTTTAAAGCAGGGGTGATCTGAAATTAAATTTTGTAGTCATATATTTATTATACATATTCTTTGAATTTCTATTTTTCTACACCTTTTTGTACACCAACAACAATATTATTGATTTCTTGCCCTTCTCTCTTATTCTCATGCAGAAATATAATAAACTAGTTAGCATCGACATATATAAACATAAAATATAAAAAAATAAAACTAGGGATATTATGCTGTAAAAATACTAAATTTTGATAGTTATATGTATAAATTAACTTTGTAATTTTAGAAAGTGTCAATAATATATGATGCAATATATATTTTTTTTCTAATTTACTCAATTTAACTGCAAATAAATGGTATTCACAGATAATTTAATGATAAAGATATTGATCAAGATTAAATTTAATATCATTTTTCTTTGGCAAATAAATGTTTTGCATATGACAAACTCTTTAGTTGTAACATCTGAAAATTTTCAAGTTTTTTAGTACTTTCTCCTATTTCACCAATTAATCCCATTTATTTTTTGTCATTATTCACTTATCACTCTTAATTTGTATTTTATTCTTGATCTATAAGTTAAAACATAGTCATATGGAATCTTTTTTAGGTCGTCTCAATAAATGGATTATTAAAGCAACTTTTTATAATTTTTGCTAAGAACAATTAAAGATATTAAGAGTTAACATATTGTCTTGGCAAGTGTGGAAAACTAAATGAGACTAATGAGTTGATAAGAGGTAGTAAAATGTATGATAGGTGGATTTATTTTAGTTTAATATAAATAAAATCAACTTTACCTTATTTATTTAATAAATATAGCAATTAAAAAATTTAATTATTTCATGTGGCAAATCGTTATGAGGATGCCATATGTAATTTTCCAGCTCTTTTAGTTAATAGTATGATGTAAAAAGACCACTAAAACAGATGCACTTCTTTGGTTACAATATTTACGAATAACAAAGCACTTTACTTTATAACTATATGATTTCATAATAGTAATACACATTACAGATACAGTTCGGTGAGCAGACGCACCTGATTGCTCAAAATTTTCGACTTTGGAAAGGATTATTTAAACAGAACCATGAGTATATATTAATGTTACGCGAAAAAGGAAAGAGAAACGTTAATTTAGCGATCACTGTTATAGTTGTTGAATCTCAAGTAACTATGTAAATAGGGAAGAAGAGAAGAAAATTAGAAGAGGAGAATATGATTGTTTTATTTCATTATATTTAATTCATCAACTCTAATACAACATTATGTCCCCTTTTATACTACTAAGACTATCACAAACACCTATTTATAACTAATTACAATTTATTATCGAATATACCTATAACAATCACCTTCATATTGTAGTGTAATATGTAATCGCTAAATTGTTGACTGATGTTTGTGATTCCTTTTATTAGTTATTACTCTGTATGATAGTTCTGTTTCGATATATTTGACTTTTAGTCTATGTTGAGCAACAGAATGTTCATAGAGGTTTAACAGGTTTTAGATCTTCTTTTGCACTACATAGAGGGAATTAATAAGTGAGCGCGGACATTTCATGTATGTGATTCAAGCTTTTGGATTTCGATCCTATGTGTTTTGGCTATCTTTTTGGATATATTCATGTTGAGGTTGTGTATCAACAAGCTCAAGGTTGTAATTTTAACTTAGTTCTTTTTGTTCTATCGTTTTATTTATACATTCCTTTCAATTTACAAATATTGCTTATGCAGTTGAAATAATGAGCAGATTTATGCATGTACCACAAATGTCGTATGGATGTTGTTATAAGAATTTTGAGATATTTTAAAGGAACAATTGGATGGGGCAATGTGTTCTAAAGAATGGTCACTTAAACTCATTGCATACACAGATGCAAATTGATTGGTGATCGAGATGAAAGAAAATTAACCTTCAGGTACTTTACTTTATCGGGGGAAATTTGATTACATGAAAAAGCAAGGATTAGAAGCAGTGGCAGAGGTACATAGGGGCCTACTAGGACACGTGCCCCTAGGCGTTTTTTTTTAAAAAAAAATTCAAAGTAAACTTTTCTATTGGTCAGAGTAAAAGTGTAAAATTAATACTGAAGTCTTTTGATGATAAATACTTCCTCATTTTAATAATTTTGTCTTATTTATTTATTTTGTCTCATTTTTTATTAGGTCAATTGATTTATTTTGTTTCATTTTCTTTTATGGTATTTCGTATTTAAAATTTTAGCCAGTCTTGTATGAGACCGTCTCACCGTGAGATGGGCCTATACAAGTAGCCCAATAGTGATTCTAATAGCATTTTTTTATTCGAAAACGCTATTTAATTACAAGAAACTTTTTCAAGAATAAGATCACAATTTTGATAAATTTATTGTGATTCTACTTGTCATTTTTTCAAATTTAAAAGAATTAGTTGTTAATTTTACAAATGAAACTTCGTTGAAATTTCGTCCTTTAGTTGGTGCCCCCTGGGACTCCGAACCCTGGATCCGCCACTGATCAGAAGGTAATGGTCTTGTCTAGCGCAGAACCAGAATTCAGAAGAATTGCCAAGCGAATAACATAAATCCTATGGATAAGGAAGTTCATGAATAAACTTGGTTTTCCACAAGAAAAAGCATGCGACCTATAGTGTAATAACAAAGCATCCATTAGCATCTTAGAGAACCTTGTCCAACATGACCGAAAGCATGTAGAAATTGATCAACACTTTAAAAAGGAAAAGCTTGAGTGCAAGGTCATTAATCTTCCCTTCGTAATTTTAAAGATAACCTAGCTAACATCCTCATAAAATTCGTGCATCTGAAACATTTGCAAAAGCTCTAGCAAGTTGAATATCGTTTAAGATCCTACCACTCAACTTCAGAGAGTACGAAAGTAAAATATGTTTTCACTAGAAATTGATTATTATTTGTATTAGTCTCCTTAAATACATTATATTAGGATTTTTTTTCCTTAGTTATGTTATATATACCTTTCATTAATACATAAATCAAGTATAAAATACATATATTATTCAAAACTTAAATCTAAATTCCGCATTACAATTCATCGGTCTCAACAACAGAAAGTTAGCATATGGTTGCAGCATCTGCATTACATTTCACCATCATATTCACGTTATTCATCATTGACATGCTTTGATGACACTGTGTACGCGACACCATTTTATTAGATAGTCAAATTTAGGAGGGAAAGTCTCTTACTTTTGAAAATAAGAATTACTTTAACTGAGTAGTCATAAAAAATTTAGGATTCTGTATAAAATTTTTATTTTACGCTTAATTTATAGTAAATATATTTATTTTATTAACAAACATAACATATTTCTTTTTTTTATTAACTTTTTCATATTGGGAAAAAAGAGGGAAGCTTTGTGTAGGCGATCACCTGACACACTCAAAAACTCCTGTACTTGTGTTTCATGATTTTGTTCGTGTAATGAACTAACAATGTTAAAACTTGAAAAATAAACTTTATAGTAGACCTTTTTTTTTACATTTTCCTTGAAGAGTTGTAGTATATGTTATGTAATCTGATATAACGTAATGACTAATGATTGGGTGATGGTTGTCACAACATGATCAATGTGGCTTCTTTAAATAAGCTAAACAATGTTAAAGAGATACTAAGGTGCACGCACTCTAAAAGTCAAAGAGAAAATCAAAGAAATACTATCCTAAAATAATATGATAATGGGAGGAAAAATTCCAATAATTTATAAAGTGTGCATGCTATTTTAATTCATCGAAATCATTCAAACATGACAAAAGCTTATGTATGATTATTACGAAGAAGATAATAAATTAGCCCATATGTCAAGGATCATGTTCTATTAAAATTGCTTCACAATTTCACCTAAATAATTGTCTTTTTGTTCTAAATTTGGCTCACAAACTTACTTATCAGCAAATAATACCAAAAAGTAGAAGCCTAGCTAAGCTTCCTGTGAAACTCTTGAGTTTTGACATGAATGTATGAAAATTTGAAATCAATAGGTGAAAAAATAAAAAAGAATTAACAAAATAATCTAAGTTTCAAACTTATTCCAAAAGTAAGCGTGAAATTCTCAAACCTGAGGTTTGGGGCTGTTCGCAGTTACTAACTACGAATAGGTCAAAAAAAACAAAATAGTTGTTCGCAGTTAGTAACTGCGAACAGCTATTTGACCTGTTTTGACCTGTTCGCGGTTAGTAACTGCGAACAGCATGCTGCACAAAACAGGTCAAAATAGCTGTTCGCAGTTAGTAACTGCAAACAGCTTCAAACCTCAGGTTTGAGAATTTCACGCTTACTTTTGGAATAAGTTTGAAACTTAGATTATTTTTTATTTTTTTTATTTTTTTAATTATTGATTTCAAAATTTCTGAATGTATACCCTTGATCTTTACCATGTGTTCAAGTTGGTACAGTATGTCAATTTCTATATGTAAGAAATTGTTTTTGCACATGGAGATGATTGTAGAGTAGACATGTTTGAATTTAGGAATTTCATCTTAGAGTAGTTCCTAAATAAATCACATTTGCAACATAACTACATAAGGTCACTAAATTCATATATTTCTCAATTTATAGTGTATATAGGCTCAAGCTTGTTTTCAAAGAGAGGCATCATAGATATTTTCAAAACATTCGACAATGTCGTTGATTCTAACTTATTAGAGAAACTTCGTTCTCACCCACTAAAATAAATAGAAACGCAAACGATTCTATTTTGAGTAAGAACTGCATTAACAGTGTAAACAATATGATTTTCCCATCAAATTAAGTTGTTGACAGCACTTTTATAAAAATAAAATGTAGGATGTTATGTTTGTAAATCCAACTTCTTTAATACAAATAAAGCCATTGTCGGCAAATCTTACTTTAAAAACCGCTAATAAAATTTGTGGTTTAATCAGCTCTGTTTTCCCCATCAAATCTCAATCCTACGTTGACTAATATAGCACGGGAAATCAAAAATTAGTGACCTTGAAGACAGTAATTTGATTTATTTGAGCATTATTTTGAGCAAAATCCCCAACCGGAGGACGAGGGTATATTGCTAGGTGCTAAATATCAACTCCTGTTCAAGAGACTTGGCACAATAAATTGCATGAAAAGTTTCAACAGTTAATCCAAGTCACAAATAGATCCCAAACATGCAAAGGTATCGTTCAAAACTTGTCAGAAAATTAGAAAGATCAAAATAAACAATACAACACAAAAGAAGTCTTCCGATCACAGCATCATTGTAAAAATTGATGATTGAAGTAATCGGAGAAAAGGTGATGGAGCCTCAAAGTACCAGATTTTAAACATAAGAGTACTCGTTTGAACACAATGGACTTATAGTCGGCCCAATGGACGCCCATAGCTCATTACTGAAGATGGAGCTGATTGAAGGCTATTGGCTCTTTGAACCAAAAAACTATGTAGTCATGTCCTCTGCTGTGTTCCATCCACTTCGACTCCGTGGTTTACATTACCAGGATGCCAAAACTTGTATTTTCAGGATCTGCTATTAAAGTTATACACTCTCGAGTGATCAAGTCTATCTAAGCAAAAATTTGAGCGTCAATCTGCTGGATATTGGGGAAGACCTCTCTCAAAGTGGCTGTGTAGTTAGGAGAGTTTGCCTGGTAGGTAACAGAAAGAAGTTAAGCAATTGTTGCACTTTGCACAAGTTTTAAGAGATAAAACAATGTAGTCACAATTAAAAAAAAATGCAGACTTCATATCACCAACAATCTTAGACGGTACGGTATCAGCAAAGTAATAAATAGTTCAATACATGTTTTTTTGTCGATATTCTACTAATTGTTTCTATTGGAAGTGCAGGAGTTTTATTTGAACTAGATGGGCTAGCTAGCATACTTGATATAGTAAATGAAATTGTAGCATATTGAGTTTTGTTACTGCTCCTATATCCATTCTTAGTCTCAAAGTCCAGGTAAAGGAGTGTAGCGATACATAAAAACCAGCATAAACTATATCACATTTTATTACATAAAAACAGTGACAAAAATGCAAGTAATTCTAGGTCATCACCTAAAAACGGAGCACCAAATTGCCCGAATATGGTGTTAAATGCATAAGAACATTACGCTTCATCTTCAAGACCAATGTGTTACTTTAAGTATGCAAGAGATGCGAGATCGTCATTTAAAAGCATCTTCTAAATGTGGTATTATTATGTTTTACAGATAAAGCCCTAAAGGACCAATTAAATCTAGGCTAAGATTAACATGTTGTAATGTTGAAGCTCTTTAAGGAAGTACTTAATGTTGATAGATGTTATCATAAAATGTAAGATCAACATTCACATTCATAAGAAAAAGGAAAACATGCAAATTGTGGTATTCAAGAAAGAAAAGAGAAGTGGAGTTAGTATCGTAAGAGATAAATGATTAGTCAATGATATGGCAAGAGGTGTGTTCTGTAAATGATAGAATTGTTTCGGAGAAACTTGTTTGTAGAAGAAAAATATGAAATATTATGATGAAGCACTCAAGAAAAATTGAGATAAGTTGTATATTAGTGGTTACTTGGACAATAATGTTGGGCAGACACATTCATATTGGAGTTGGATCCATGCAAAGTGGTTTGAAAGTATCCAAAAGGTTTGGATATGAAACGATAAATGAGGAAGGAAAATCAATTTGGTTTGGCATAGCATATGAATTATTAGTACTTAACACGTGGTATAAAAACTAGAAAAAAAAACTATCTGGTCACATGCATAAAGTAGAGAACAAAATCGATTACTTGACTATGAAGAATGATAGAGGATGAAAATAACTATTAATGTTATATGAAATGGATCAGTGTCACATAATTCAGTTATTTCCCGGTAAACCGCAAATGAAAAAAAGAAATTTGTGGTCAGTTTTGGGCTAATTTTGGGTAAATTTGAGCGAATCATGAATTTAAAAAGTGAATTATGTTATAATGAAATGGATCAATGCTCTCTAGTTTGCATTTGTTGTAGTTATCTGTTAGAGGGGCTGCTTCTTTTCCTTTGTTCTTGTACATCTGGTTTTGTTGGGAGAAATAATTTTTTTACCAAAAACAAGATAGAAACTACGGGTTATGTGTTTTTGTCCAATACAAACTCCTAAAAAATAAAATCCAAAGACAAGAAAGAATGATGGCCGAAGAGAAAAGCAAAGATCGCTTAAAAAAATTTGTTAATGCAGCCACTGATGAAACTGATTGGAAAAATGAAGAATGCAAATTCAACTTTAGACAAAAAATGTGCCGCTAAGAGCATTCTAGGGGAAGCAAAGTTGTTCAAAGAATGACATGGGGGAACAAAGAATACATCTTGATGAAACAGAGAACTTATGGGACAAACAAACAAAGTGACGGTAAAAGAAGCTTCGAAGAAAATAAAGCAAAAGAATGCATTTTGATATCTTCATTGTATTCCTATTCACACTTAGAAAAGTTTCTTATAAAAGATACGTTGAATTGGTTAACCTACCTATTCAAACATAAATGTTACATATAAAATTTCAAGGCAATGCTCTCAAATGGAGAATTATGACGGACACATTATAAGATTGAGGTGTATCACTAAAAGTTAAAGGTAAAATTGAGTGGAATGCATTAGACTTGCCCTATTATATGGGCCCTAATGTTGGGATTTCAGAAGAGATCGTTGTGGAAAGCTGGGAGTAACCGGGATGATAGATAAATTAAAATGGATGAATAAACCTACCCTAAAAGATACATTTTGATATAAAGAATAAGAAAGCCTTGGAGTTGAAATACTGAAAAAATAAATGAAAATAATCATTTACGTTGGCTTATCCTTTTGCAAAAAAGACCGAAAATCATTTTCTATGGACTTGTGTTTTCTGTGTTGCATTTCATTTCTATGTATGCAAGACTTCCTGCGTTTATAATCAAACAACAAAACACCAGAAACACTGACTTCAATAAAAAAAAAAAGGCTCAAAACATTCCATGTCAGGAGGAACAATGATACATTTACAAGACTTCCTATATGCAAGCAACTCCTTGAAACAGTCCGTTTAATAGGTTGGCCAAGTGATTAAAGTTTTCCCTTTAAAGGGTTCAATTCTCACCATATACAGAATAATCAACTTCCTTTCCACCCTCTTTCCTGTAAGGGGATATCCACACCCCGAAATAAAAAAGGGTCAAACAGAAGAAAGGGATAACCAATTAATACCAAATGTTGGTAGAATAATTGAGGAACGTTTGACAAAGCAAAACTTGTTTGTCAGCTTAAGGTCCTGATTTATATCCAAAGGATAGAGAATACAACTTGGTGTTTTCCATCCTTTTCCATGTTTCAAAGCAGTAGCTTGGGATGGTATCCATATCATCTACTATATACCCAAGATTCAGAACAATTTATTATCATAAACAAAAAGACAGGGACGCAAACTTCAAACATGTCTACTATACAATCCTCTCCATGTTCAAAACATTGGTTCGAGAACATTCAAAAAATCAAGATAATTTTGGGTTCAATAATTAAACCAGCAAACAATTCTGAACATCTGCAAACCAATTTTAAAATTAAATTTTTAAATAACTAAATAATTTGCTAATTAGAAAAATAAACCAATTAAAAGAGACATAAAATCTTTCATAAAACACAGCTTTTTTATCTCAAAACATATCATATTAGAAAGTCAATCCATTAGGCCAACTATATACTGATTCAATCCATCAATTGTCAAACCAATATATTGACATAGAAAATTCAAGCAAATTACAATGCAACAAAAATTCCAACAAGAACCCAAATCCACTATACAAATAACAATCAATAAAAAAAATTACTAAATAAATCTATTAATAAACCATATCAGCCATTAATCAAGAAACAAAAAACCCACAAACCAAAATTAATTTCCAAATTGAAATGAGTACGTTCATAAGTGCAGAGTTGTGAAGACTAAAGAGGGAAAAAAAGCCATAAATCAAAATTAATTTCAAATCGAAGCAAGTACTTCCATTACTTTAGAGTTGTGAAGACTAAAGAGAGAGAAAACGTTAAACTGCTTTTTAAATATCTGGCAACGAAGAGATTTGAACGGAGAAAGATGAGGAGATTAGGATTTGAGAGAGGTTAGAGGTGAGAAATTGGGGTTTCAAACTAAGAGGAGGAAGAAAGAAAATTAAGGTTTGTGTGAGGAACAAGAACTAAAAGTTTGGGCAAGTTGGAAATTAAAAACATTTATTCGGGATCGGCCCTGCGGGGTGGCACTGCTTGCCTACCCCAAGAGCTGGGACTGGATCTAAATTAGAGACAAACGACAAAGATCAAGTAGTTTACCGGTAAATGGCTAGACAGTTTAGCTGTCATAATATACAACTTCTTTCATTCTTGGTTTCAAGAAAAAAAAAAGTCAAATTGCATGATCTATAAAAAGTCAAATTCCATGATCTATAAAAAGAAGAATAGCATGTCGCTATAGACTATCCCGAGCCCCACCTATCAATGTTCTGCATTTGAAGATGAACATAAGAGGAAGTAATCGATCCACTTTCTCCAGATAAAATGAAGACAAGAAATAAAATGGAGCCAAGATTTGGTGGAGAAAGAAAATGGAGTGATAGTTTTTTATTCCCTTCCCCACAGCACATTCTAGACAATTACCTATCTGGATTCTGGTCTTATTCGATCTACATTTTCTCCTGTCATAAGTCAAAGATGAAGCCAATTCACAAGAAAAATCATGAGTAATACAGATTATAGTCCTTGTTGAATTGAGCTGCAAGCTTATTTAGTGATTTTTGGTTTGTGGACAGCGGTTCACTACTAGACCCTTCAGTTTCTTCAGGTACTTATTTCACTAGATTTTCAAAGAGGTATGAGGAGGGAAAAGGATTATTTAAAAAAAAAAAAAAAGAAAGCTTGGATATTAGTAATTCTGACTGAAGAAATAAATAAAAGCAAGCTCCCACTTTCTGGAGCTGGATTATCCAGCCCCTTCCCCTTCTGCCTATCCAAACTGTTATCAGACAATACCTAACATGCAAATTGCAAACTATGTCGGTTCATATTGTAGCACGCAAAATAGAACAAAAAGACTAAAATTGCAGTGCATACACATGGGTTATGCTCAAGATAGACGGTGGTCATTGTCTCCCTTGATCCCAAAACTGTCTCTAACAGACCCTCCAGAGAGACAATCTGGTTATCATTAAGCCATAGGTCTTCCAACCTGAAAAAAAAATATGTCAAGAAAAGAGCCAACCAACAGATACATGTAAAAAACTTTGTTAGAAGATAATCATCATACCTTGTCAGCTTTTCAATATCTTCTATTGCAGTTAACTTATTTGATGCAACATCCAAAACACGGAGATTGAACAAAGTTGATAACCCTTCCATTTTAGATATACCATTATGGCTCAAGTACAATTCTTCAAGCGCAACACATTCCTACATTTTCGTGTCACAATAGATCAGAAAACCCATAGCCTTGATAAGGAACCAAGTAAAATCTACCATTTTAAAACATACCTCAAGTCCTTTCATAGATGTCAAGCGATTGCTCTGCAAACTAAGTTTTTTAATGCGTTTCAACCCACATAAGTTAATAAACTTAATTCGATTTCGACCAAGCCACAACTCTTGTAAGTCTATTAAAGTTTCCAGGTTCTCCATTACCTGAAACAAAGGAAGTTCTAATATTAACAGACCTTTTAAATCCAGAGAAAAAAGTTGAGGAATTTATTACTATTTTAAAAAAACAATATTCATATCAATGAAAAGGGCAATTTAGGCATAATATATCTCAAATGTATTCAAACTCCAGCTTTATCCACAGTAATTAATCATATAACTGATGAAAAGCCTTGGAAACAAACCCGCAATCTATTGGAGCCAAGTTCAAGAATTTGCAACCCATGAAGATGCTCAATTTCTTCTATCTTGGTCACTTCATTTTTGGATACATAAAGTTCTTTAAGAGTGTTAGAGACCTTTGACAATCCATTTAAAGAAGGTATCTCATTGAATGATACATCAAACACCAAAAGATTCTTGAATATGCTGACATCAGGTATCTTCATAAGTTTGTTGTCTCTAAGTACCAGCTCCTGCATACCAGAATAGCAGAAACGTAAAATAATTGCCACAATCCTGAATAAGAGTTTCTGCTTATTATCATTCACATAGCATACTAGCATAGTCTCAAAAGTGAAACATGTATACTTCCAGTATTTAGATGCTTCCTCTAATTACAATTACAAATACAAGAAAAGATTTAACGGGACAAGTTAGCACTAAGTGCACACATCTAAAAGGGGAAAAAATCCATAAAAACAAGTCAAGTTCTTCTTCCCTATCTTTCTTTTGGGGTTGTCATTTAGGACTAAGGAAGGTTCTCACTTAACTGTCTAATTAGATTTTTTTTTCAGACATTGGGGTATTGTTGACATTGACAGGGAATCATGTACCCCACAACTAAATATACATTTCGACCACCTAATGAGGTTTTTCGAGAAAACGTTTTCTGGAGAATGAGGCAACCAACCAAATTATGCACATTGTTTTTATGTAATTTTTGATTTTATTAGTTAAAGTTTAGATTTAATTTTGTGAAATCTAAATTTAAACTATTTATGATTGTCAAATTTCATGTAAAGCTTTTTTTATTAATATTAGTTAAGTTTCAGTACAAGCAAGGAAGAAACAAAGTGCAAGAAGTGGCTCAATCTCATGAATTTTTCAATCTTGGGTGGTCATTAAGACTTTTTCAAGCCGCTTTTGAGTTAGATTATAGAAAAAGGCTTAGAAGGGAGGAGGAGAAAGCACAACAAATATTTTATATTAGATTGAATATGTATATCATCTTGTAACTTAACTTAAAGGGAAATACCTCTTCATCTTCTCTAGAAAAACTTAGTTCTTCATCTTTTGTATCGGGAAAGTTGGAAGCCATGGTCATTGTTATTGTAGCTTAAACTAATTCTTGAGGCCAGTTGATTGAAGCTTTTATCTACTCACTGGAGGGTCATCACAACTTTATATCTTTTGTTATTGATTGATTTCTTACTTGTTATTGCTTGATTATTGCTTGATTACCAAGGAATGCTACTAGTTCATTTGTAATATTCCAATTGTTATATCTAATTGCAATATCAAATCATTTTGTGACTATGGTCATCAAGTATTACACTAGATTCTATCTAGATGTGCATACCATAGATGATTAGAACAAGAAGAAATATAATATTTGGTTTGAACGATCACTACTTTGATGACATTATCAAACTTATTAATTATCTATTACCAAAGGTACTATTGAATCAACTTTAATCTATAGATTGGATAGCTAATCATAATTCATAAGAAGAATAGAAGATCATCATCTTAATGATAGGTGCCCAAAGGTATGCAGTTTGAGTTGTATGTTCAATATAAATGAGTATGTTGGGAGTGGAAAAGCAACTTTCCTTGAGATTTGTCTCCATTGAATTTTAGTTATAATCATCTTCATCTTTCATAGTTTCATTTAGATTGTAGATTGCATATTATTGTGTTTAGTATAGCTTTGTGACTCCAAAACCCCCATGTATTTGACTTTGTTACTTTTGATTGCAAATCCCTGATTCATTATTGCACTAAATTCAACCTAGACCCATTTTCTTGTAGATAGAACCTTACTTCCCAATCACATTTAGTTGTAAAGAGAGAGGAAGTGAATTATTTTTCGTTATGTTAAGGGCATACTTGTTGAACCTTCTTTTTATGTCCATGATATTGAGCAAGATGGGCAGATGTCAACACTGAAGTTGTCTCAACTCAAGTCCCCAATGCATGAATCTAACTTCATGCCCTAATAAGGCATTGTCTTTAGAGTCATTGTTACCTAATCCACTGAAAGTGCCATGAAATTAATGCCTTGAAGCTCGAAACTAGTTTCAATCGACCGAGACCTAACTCCTGAACTCAATCAGTGCCCAAGCTAAAACATGGGATACAAAAACAACGAGTAGATCTTGTGCACCAAACGTTAAGTGGTAATTCAAAGATATTTCCGCATAAATGTGAAGGACGTAGTGATGCTCTAATACTTGAAAATTCAAATTTCAATCTTATACAAGATTACATAGTTAGATTTTTGCATCGTAGTTTAGTATTTTTGCATTCCCATAGTCTCTTGAATGATTCATTAGAAGTCTTCAAAAAAAAAAACAAGCTTAAGCAGTCCAAAAGTCAATTCTCATTTTCAATTAGAAAAGATATCTGCGAATTTGTTCAACCCCCACGGACAACTTAAAAAGATGGTATTTTTCAGAACTAAAAGCGAGCCACCACCATTAAGATGATTTATAGATATATCACACATTCACACCCAAAAGTTGTCAATGATTTCAGAACAAGTGTTGTCTAAGGAGCAAGCCCCCCACCAATTACTAACTGAAATGAGCTAGTTTCAGGAAATTTAGGGAAAATTACAATACTAAACAACAGAAATTGGGTTTGAAATGAAAGTCTCAAAGAGGTTTAACAATGAAAAACAAAATGAAAATCAAATGCAACGATGAACACAAGTATTTATAAGGAACCTTAGATATCTCCCCCTCAAATGTAGTTTTATAATAATTAAACTCAACAATACAAGTATAATAAACCTCCCCTTATCTTGAGAACAATTCTCTTAAGATCACAAATGTTAAACAAAGTAAGAACACTCTCAAGTTTCTAACAATGTATAGCTCTCTCAACAATATTTTTGTTTTTGGTGATTTGTTCTTATGAATGAGTATCCTATTTATAGTGAGGAATACTACATTCTAGAACCCCCTCTTAATTCACCATAACTCACATTAAGATCCAATATTGACTATGAAAATAAAACATAACAATAAACATTACATTTAAGCTCTCTCTTAATGCATATTTAACATCACAATAAACCTAGCAATAAGCATAGAAATAATGCCCACTATTATTCCTAATTTAATTGCCCCACATTACACCCTTTCAATGTCCACCTCTGTTTGTTGTTTTCTCGTTGTCTTGTTCGAGCAACCCACTTCCCATGCCTTGCATTGTTCAAGGCATGGTTCCTCAACTTAATGGAGCCTCAAACGCTCCATGTTAAACACCTCATCAATCATTTCAAACCTTAATCCACTCATACTCAACACAACTTCACCATACTCCTCCAATGTACATGATAAAACATGTTCGATAATATGATTAAAGTTAATTGTCATTCATACAAGTATTGGTACTTGCACTAACAAGGTTCAAGTACAAAAAATATAGTAAAGAATTACGCAGATCACTACTTCAATAGAAATTGCAAATTGTTATTTTCCCTCTATCAATTAACATTCTAATCTTTAAGTTAATTCAAACATTCTAAAGCGACACCAAATACTGAAATTTTCCCATATCAAAATGGCATAATATAAACAATGAACTCAAATTCTACTCAAAACAAAACATTTCTATAGAAAAAAAAAAACAGAAGGAAAAGCAATTTCAAACATCAACCAATCATTCTTGTTAGTACAGCGACAGTGTAAAAATTGGCATAAATTAATTTAATTCAAAATTTAAATAATCCACACAAATTATAATCGAAGCAACTGGCTACAAACAATTCAAGCCCTAGAAATAGAAAACTTCAAACTTTATAGAATAAACAATCAAATAATCTACGATTAATTGAAAATCAATATTTTTATACAAGAAAAAAAAGGGGGGAATCCAATTTTTGTACCTCGAGACAAGAAATTGCATGAGAATGAGAGAGGCATTCAATGCCAGCATCATCAAAGAGATTTTGCCGAAGAGAAAGCTTTTTAAGATTTGAAAGAAGAGTAATCCGAGGATCCACTTGAGAAAGACGATTACAAGTCAAGTCTAACTCGACAAGACTAGGAGGCAAATCGATCGAGTCAAGGTCGTGAAGCTGGTAACTCGTTAGATCTAGAGAGGTGATCGTCTCATCTGACTCGTTGATGGAATTTGCTAGGTGTTGTTTATCGTAGGAGGAATCCATGGGAATGGAGG
This sequence comes from Amaranthus tricolor, assembly GCF_026212465.1. Lineage (NCBI taxonomy): Eukaryota > Viridiplantae > Streptophyta > Magnoliopsida > Caryophyllales > Amaranthaceae > Amaranthus > Amaranthus tricolor. The sequence goes on from NC_080055.1 coordinate 20,049,790, forward strand.
ATGATTTTGCTTTGTTGGTAATTGGGGTTTTTCATGGTAAAAAAGGTGATTGGAATTTACAAATTCTCATGAAACATGGTCTCTCAACGAGAAAATTTGAAAAAAATAAAGATTATTTAACAATTTTATTTCAAAAATGAACTTCGTGAAAATTTTATTCCCAAAATAAGTGTCCATATATCCAAATCTAGCCTTGGTGTAAAAACGCTGTTAGTAGGGATGACAACGGGTCGGATCTGGACCGGGTCCAGGTGGACCCGGATCAAGATCCGTTTTCAAGAACAAGATCCAGATCCAGATCCGGACCCGGATCTGCGGGTCCAGTTTTGCAAGACCCAGATCCGGATCCGCGGATATTGCGGATCCAGTACCGGATCCGGGTCCAAAACGGGTCCAATATTACTGCTTTTTTTTTTTTAAATGCGTTGAGATTGCAATAAAGCGATATTTATAGACTAATGTTAATAATATATATAATTTCACAATGTATCACCCAAAAAAACATTATACAACTTAAAATTGTCTTCAAAATATCCAACAAACACATTCAAAATAACTTAATATAATTAATAAAAGTCAATCATTCATGTTCTTAGTCATCCAATGTTCCCAATTTATCAAAATTCTTCAACACTAACATTATCCCAGTAAATCAGTGGGTCAAGGCAGTCCCCAAAGGGTAAGTACACCAGCACAATCTCAAACTCTGGCTGTCGAGTTCTGCATTGTTGATAGACGTTATGGAGAGTGGGAATGAAATTTCCTCCAGCAAGATAATAAAAAATAGTAATACACTCACTTATTACTAAGTGGACGTTTGGTTCGTAAACATATGAAAAAATCTTAGTTGCGTAGTCATACGCTTCTAATATTTTATGTGCACCTATAGCCAGTTCCCATGTGTCATCAGTTATATAACTATCTGTACACTCAATATAAAGTTGTGTTATAACTGGACGATAAGCAATCGCTTTTCTTAATAAATCGTTGGTTAAGCCCCAACGTGTAGGAGTATCTAATGACCAATACACTTTTTTTAGTTGATATTGGTCACATAATTACTTATATCGTCTCTTTATCTGTCCAATTCTAAGCCACTTCACTATGTCTCTAATTGGATCTAATAAATCGCTTAATTGTTTTATACCTGCTTGGCAAGATAAGTTAATTATATGAGCACAACAACGTATGTGTAATAAGCTACCCCCAAGAATAAAACTAAATGCAGGTTCGTTATACAAAAGTTCCGTACATTTAATGTTAGCGGTTGCATTATCGGTAGAACAACAAAATATCTTATCTAATAAGTTCCATTCTCTACATATCTCTACTAATCTATATTTTATGTTTTCACCTGTATGTCTTTCTAGCATTGTCTCAAAAGCAATTATTCTTTTTTGAATAATCCAATTTTGATCTATCCAATGTGCTATTACACACATATAAGATTCTAAATGTGGGGGAGCAGACCAAATATCAGTTGTTATGCTAACCCTACCATTAAAAGATTTAAACATTTCTACTAATTCATAGCGCATTGTTTCATATAATTTAATTGTGTGTCATTTAAGCGTGCTCCTAGGGATTGGTCTACATTGTGGTTGCAAACTTTTTCTAGTGTAACGCTCGTATGCCCTACTTTCACCATGGTTAAATGGCAATTCATCACAAATTACATACTTAGAAAATTCATCAATCATATCATTACGATTCTATTTAAAGGGCATACCTGTGCTGGGAATGTCCCACTGTCAGCTTCCACTTGTGGTCTCGCTGC
>NC_080055.1:20056566-20086566 GCF_026212465.1 Amaranthus tricolor
CCTATCTATGTAGAGATTTCCAGCGAAGATGAGAGTGGCAATTGGGGGTCGCACTATGATCTGTATGGCTATGGGACTGGGTTTGATAGGGGTTGCTCAGATGAAGAGGATCCCGAAGAAGACGTGGAGGAAGTTCCAATAGACCACCCTAGGAATAGTGATAGTGAATCAGAAGAACCGCACTCGAACTCCAGCTCTGATTCTGGGGAAGATGCAGATGATGAGGACTTTGACTTAGCAAGCTATGATGAGAGTGCCGACACTTGGGACGCTTGGCGTTAAATGTTTTCCTTCTTTTCTTCAATGTTTTCCTTTAGTTATATATATTTTTTTCTTTAGTTATTATCTTTATGAAAAAATGTAAATGGTTTGCGGGAATTAGTGAAGACGCATCAGTTTATATCAATAAAATATCATGATATGTTTATGGTTTCTTCCAATGAGGTGTGATGTGTATTTTATATTGAGTCGATTTTACAATGTTTTTATTAAGTTTAATATTATATACATATAGAAACAAATATACCTAAGCACTAGTAAATATGTAGTTGTATCTTAAGTCAAATTCTGTTCTTTCTCCAGAACTTTCGAACCCTTAGGTCCTTCTTGTAATTAGTACCTTTTTTTTTGCTTGCAGAAGATGCCTCCTTTGTCAAGAAAGAGACTGTCTAGAAATGATGCTAACCGTACGTTAAGAAATCTGGTGAAAGCATTATCAAGTGTAAGCGCACCACGAGAGAGGTCTACGTCGGAATTAGCATCTGAAATGAGCAAACGGATTAGTGAGAGCAAACCCTCGACTTTCGATGGTAAAGGGGAACCGTCGAAGCTTGAACTCTGTTTAAGAGAATTTGACAAACTTTTTGATGTAGTAGAATGCCCAGAAGAATTGAAAGTCAACCAGGCTGCATTTTATTTGGTTGGAGAAGCCGACTACTGGTGGGCAAACAGTAGATCGGGGTTGTTGGAGCAGACTGTGGGGATTTTAGTTGGGATTTTTTTAAAAGGGCCATGCGAGAGAAATTCTATCCGCTGCACGTAAGGAAAGATAAGTCGAACGAGTTTGCGCGGTTAGAGATGGGTGGTATGACTATTGATGAGTATTACCATAAATTTATGGAGTACCTCAAGTACTGTCCTGATGATGTTCCCACTGAAGAGAAGAAAATGCAGCGATTTGAGCTAGAATTGTCGTATGACATTCAAAAACATATCGAAAGTGATCGTTATAACAACCTGGAACAAATGTACAAGCGAGCGTCTCAATAGGGAATATTTTGAGGAAGGAGAAGGAAAAAGAAAAGGGTAATGTCCCTGAGAAGAGGAAAGAGGTTTCTGGTCAGACATCGGAGAACTTGTCGGGCTTTTATCATAAGAAAGCAAGAAATTTTGGAAATTTTCAGGGAGGCGGGTCTAGTACAAATTCTGGGTTTAGAGGAGACGCGAAGCCTGCTAAGCCATTACTGGACCGAGATGGCAATGAAAGGAAGTATTTCTGTAGAAGATGTAAGAGAAATCACCCGGGAAAAGATTGTGATGGGAATTTGATCGAGTGTAACTTTTGCCACAAAAGAGGACATAGGGAGTTTGAATGCTACATAAAGAAAGGGGGTAGAAGTCAACAGCCGGGTGGACCACACCGGCAACAGAATTTAAACAACGCCGGCAGTCAAGTCAGCCAGCAGTAGGGGAATGGAAATCGTGGTAATGCTAGTCAGAGGTTCCAGCGACCTTTTAATGGGGGACAAGGCCGGGTAGATGGAAACCGGGCTGAAGGGTCAGAAATTCATCGTGGGGGCAATCACGTGGGAGGAATTAATGTACAAACATCTAGTGGAAGGGTATCTGCGGTCAGTGCAAGAGAAGCTGACCAGGCGACGGATGTGGTTACAGGTACGTTCGCCATTCATTCTATAGCTGTGAATGTATTATTTGATTCGGGAGCTACATGTTCATTTCTTGCAAAGAGTAAAGTAGAAGAATTGAATTTAGGGACTTTTGAAAAAGTTTCTTATAGGGTGCCTGTTCCATCGGGAAAATTGTACAGTTGTGATAGAGTGTATAAGGATGTACCCTTGAAGATAGGAAAAGTTGTCTTTCCTAGTGACTTGTATGTATTAGATATGGAAGGCTTAGAGGTAATTTTGGGGGTAGATTGGTTAGGAAGATATAAAGCCACTATTGAATGTAGAGAGCAGAGAGTATTGTTGGAAGGACCACGAGGGGAAAACGTTAGATATAGGAAGTTTCCCAAGGGGCCCAGAACGAATTTGGTGTCGACATTAGAATTGCAAAGACTCGTGAGGCAAGGACACCCTTTGTACTTATGTCATATCAGCCAAGGGGGAAAGAAGGAGGAGGATCCCAAGAATATTGCTGTAGTGAATGAATTTTTGGATGTTTTTCCTGACGAGATTCCTGGTATGCCACCTCAACGGGAAATTGACTTCACTATAGACTTGGTACCTAGGACTGGACCGATTTCTAAGGCCCCTTATCGTATGGCTCCGAAGGAGATGGAGGAATTAAAGTCTCAGCTTAAAGAATTGTTGGATAAGGGTTATGTTCGGCCTAGTGTTTCACCTTGGGGCGCTCTAGTTTTGTTTGTGAGAAAGAAAGATGGTAGTTTGAGATTATGCATCGACTATAGAGAGTTAAACAAGGTAACCGTTAAGAATAAATACCCGTTACCCCGGATAGATGACTTATTTGATCAATTGAGAGGAGTTGGGATCTTTTCAAAAATTAACTTAAGATTGTGTTATCATCAGCTAAGAATAGCTGAAGGGGATATACATAAAACAGCTTTTAGAACACGTTATGGACATTATGAGTTCACTGTGATGCCTTTTGGGTTGACAAATGCTCCAGCTGCGTTCATGTGTTTAATGAATCAAGTATTTAGTGCGAATTTGGATAATTTCGTGGTACTCTTTATTGATGACATATTGGTCTATTCGAAAGACCGAGATAATCATGAGAAACATCTACGTTTAGTCCTGCAACTCTGCGAGAAAATAAGTTGTACGCGAAATTGTCAAAGTGTGACTTTTGGTTGGAAAAGGTCTCATTTTTGGGCCATTTTGTTTCCAAGGAGGGTATTTCGGTCGATCCGGCGAAGGTAGAGGCAGTTCGAAGCTGGTCGTCACCTAAGAACGTCACCGAAGTACGAAGCTTCTTAGGCTTGGCTGTGTATTACCGTCGTTTTGTCAAGGATTTCTCACGCATTGCTCGGCCTATGACTTCGTTGATGAAGAAAGAGAAAAAGTTCGAGTGGACTGATGAGTATAAATAGGCCTTCATGACTTTGAAGGAAAGCGTAACTACAGCCCCTGTTCTTACTTTACCTGACCCAAAGTTGGATTATACTGTTTACAGTGATGCATCGAAGAAAGGATTGGGTTGTGTATTGATGCAGGACCGTAAGGTGATTGCTTACGCATCACGACAACTGAAAATACATGAAGTTAATTATCCTACCCATGATCTAGAGTTAGCTGCTATAGTGTTTGCTCTCAAAATATGGCACCATTACTTGTATGGCGTCAAATGTAAGATCTACACTGATCATCAGAGTCTGAAGTATCTCTACACTCAGCCTGATTTGAACATGCGACAACGTCGGTGGCTAGAGTTGATGACATATTATGATTTGGAGTTCATATATCATGAGGGACGAGCGAACTTGGTAGCCAATGTGTTGAGTAGGAAGTCTAATCCCTCGTTGTCAGCCTTAGACGGAGTTGAAGAGTTGCATCGGGATTTTTCCAGATTAAATTTGGAAATGGTACGTAAAGGTGAGTTACAGGAGTGTCTGAATGCCTTGGCTATTCGACCTTCGTTCTTTGAAGAAACTTCAAACTCACAGGATAAAGACCCGAAACTTTTGAAGTTAAAGGAACAGGCACGGGAAGAAAAAGCGGAGGGATTCTTTGTTCAGGAAGATGGAAGCTTGAGGTTCAAGGGTCGCTGGCGTTTACCAACAGGGAAGAAATCTTTAAAGGAACGTGTCTTGGATGAGGCCCATTGTATGGAATTTTCAGTCCATCCGAGCGGTGATAAAATGTATCAAGACCTTAAGTTAATGTTTTAGTGGTCTGGGATGAAGAAGGATATTGCGGATTATGTCTCGCGTTGTATGACTTGTCAAAAGGTTAAAAGTGAGCATAAAAGACCAGGAGGGTTACTACAACCTTTGGAGATACCGGTATGGAAGTGGGATGATATCTCTATGGATTTTGTAGTGGGTTTACCCCGGACGAAGGCAGGAAATGATGCATTATGGGTCATAGTGGATCGTTTGACTAAGCTAGCTCGTTTCATCCCTATGAATTGTCGTTGGGAGATGGAACAGTTAGCTCGAGCTTACATTAAGTATGTCATGCGATTTCATGGTGTGCCCCGTACTATTGTGTCCGATAGAGATACACGGTATTTGTCACAATTCTGGCAAACCTTGCAACAGGCAATGGGTAATACGCTGCTTTATAGTACGTCATTCCATCCGCAGACGGATGGGCAAACAGAGCGGACAAATCAGTTATTAGAGGATATGTTGCGTGCTATTGCCATGGAATGGCAAGGGTCGTGGGACGAACACAAGGATCTGGTCGAATTTTCTTACAATAACAGTTATCAGGCATCTATACAGATGGCTCTATTCAAGGCTTTGTATGGACTTTGTTGTCGTAGTCCGGTTTATTGGGATGATTTCACCGAAGCGGTGACCTTGGGACCTGATTTGCTGTTCCAGATGACGGAAAAAGTGAAGTTAATAAGGGATCGCTTGAAAGCGGCGCAAGATCGTCAAAAGTCTTACGCTGATTTGAAGCGACGAGCAGAAGAGTTCACCATGGGAGACACAGGTATTACTTCGCGTATCACCCATGCACGGAGTAGTACGTTTTGGTGCTCGTGGAAAGTTGAGCCTTCGATTCATAGGGCCATACAAAATTTTGGAACGTGTTTAAGGTGGCTTATCGGTTAGCCCTTCCAAACTCCTTGGAAAAGGTACATGGCGTATTTGATGTGTCGCAGCTTAAGCGATATCATGCCGCAACCTCTCATGTTTTAGATCCCGAACCTTTAGATTTGGATACATCCCTATCTTACTCTGAGAAACTGGTTAGAATCTTGGACAGAAAGGTCCGTAGTACACGACGGAAGGATATATCTATGGTAAAGGTCCTGTGGTTAAATCACGAGCGTGAAGCGGCTACATGGGAAACGAAAGACGCTATGCGAGAAATGTACCCTCACCTTTTTCAGGTTAGTAGCGTTACGGGGATGTAACTTCTTAAGGGGGGTAGAGGGCGATAGAAATTTTGCGCGAGTAACGTTAAATATTTTTGGTTGGTAGGTTTTGCCTTTTTGCAAGTGTTGTGTTGTGATAACATGTGTGTTCTGCGTTTCTCGTTGCCATGCAAGTTACGAGGACGTAACTTCTTTTAAGGGGGGTAGTCTGTAACACCCCGTAATTTATCGGGTTTTAAAAATAAATAAAATATAATAAAATAAAGTATAACAAAATAAAATAAATAAGTAATATTAAATTCTATTATTTTACAAAGTTATTATAAGAAATAAGTAAGTTTAATTTTAACGGTAACGAGTTTTATCGTGTACGATGTTATCGCGTGACGTTTCTTTGCTGTTTTAACAATAATATAATATTACTTAATTAATTAATACCAAAAAAAGTAATATTAAAGGAAAATGAAGAATGGCCGTGTGTTTTATGGCAAGGGAGGAGTCTTGTAACTCCTCTCATAATTGTGTTTATGACACCATTATAATCCTTGTTTAAATTACCTATTAATTCTTTAGTCTCCTTGAATTTCATTGTCATTTCAATTGTTTCAAGAGCTCACAAAATTTCTTCTTTGCTTCCTCTTGTTTCGGCACTTCAAAAGAAAAAAAATTTTTTTTTCTTGTTGTTCCATCCAATCTTGTGATCTCAAGGTAAGTTTAATTGAATTGTTAAATTGTAGATTTTATATACAATATATTTTATGTATGATGATATCCTATGACTTATAAGAGGATTGAATATTTTTCTTCTATATACGAAAATTTTCTCTAATGATCCTTTAATAAGCTATAATTTGTTAAAAGGATTAAGAAAAGGGACTTCATGATCAATATTCTTTAACAAAATTTATATTTGTTATAAGAAATAAGTATTTAAAGTTATATTGATATCTTAATAAATTTCTTATGGTCTACTTTTCTCTAACAAAATTTCAATTTGTTAGATGAAATGTAAATGGTATGGATTAAGTAATATAATCATCCAAAATTTAATAATCCATTAGCGAAATTTGATTTGTTTGAAGGATTGTGTTACATATTTATATGTATGTGTCTTGATTTAAAAGTGTGATTTGGTTTTGTAATTCTCTAAAAAATTTGATTTGTTAAGAGAATTAAGTATTTAATTTAGTTATCGTAATTTATGAAATTTCAAGTCACTTGAAGGATTTTGTGAATGTGAGCTTGCTAGAGTTATTTTGGTCATGAGATTTAAAAAGGGTTGATAATGTATATATATAAAATAATAATAATAATGAAATATATATGTATATATATATATATATATATATATATATATATGTATATATATATATATATATGTATATATATATATATATATATGTATATATATATATATATATATATATATGTATATATATATATATATATATATATATATATATATATATATATACATATATATATATATATATATATATATATACATATATATATATATATACATATATATATATATATACATATATATATATATATACATATATATATATATATACATATATATATATATATACATATATATATATATATACATATATATATATATATACATATATATATATATATATATATATATATATATATATATATATATATATATATATATATATATATATATATATATATATATATATATATATATATATATATATATATATATTTAAAGGTGCCGATCCGGAAACGTTGGTCGTGTTCCGTTGTTTTATGTACCGATGCGTTTAAAACTCGTTAAACGCTTAAAATAATTAAAAATAGTAATTGCATGTTAGAAATTATGAAAATTGGTACCCAAGGTAATTGACGCGTTCCGAACGCAATGGCGAAGTCCGATTTTGCATTTGAATTTTCTAATCTTTCCGAAATGGCCCGTAAATTTTCTGGTCAGAATTTGAAATTTGGATCCATTGGGAATAGGATGTAAACAATTAAAAATAATCAAGTCTTAGTGATATTTTAGAGTATGGAGTGGATTAAATGTGTAAACACGTCCTAATACATGATCGGTTTGTGTGTGTGTTATTTAGGACCTCGATTTATAAGAGGGCGAAATTTCGGTCGCGCTTGAATGTTGTTGTTTGTAGCGCTTAAAGGTACACGCTTAGACCATACTGTTATGTGGTTGTGCAAGTAGTGTTGTTTCATTTTTATCGAGGCATGGTAATTCACATATGGATTAGACATCTCAAATAATTTGAAAGAAATTAATTGGAAATCGAGAATTTATGTATTATGTTACCCAAAGAGGTTAACGTATTGGTTTGGATTATTATAATTATTGTTCCCATGGCAGTTTTGGATCATTACGGTCAACATGGGGGTATGCATACTTTAGCCTTTGATGACCCGAACAGGACGGGCAAAGTCTTAGGTCGGTAGTTGCCTTGGGTTTAGCTCTCCCAAGTGTATTCCTCCAAAAAGATTTGGATTTATACTTGAACAACCCGAACAGGACGGGCAACGTTACAAGTTGGAATTATCTAATAATGAATGGTTTATACTTGAATGACCCAAACAGGACGGGCAACGTTAAAAGTTGGGATTAATTAATAATAAATGGATTATAGCGAATGCATGCTAGGATGAACATATTTCTTGTATTCAATCTGATTGATATTTGTATGAAGTCTCTGACGTGTATTTGTTGTTTCTTTGGAACCTACTGTGTGTTGTCTTACGACGACTAGTAGGTTGATTGCAGGTGGGGTCTGGAGTGAGATCTCGACGTAGAACCCGTAATAATCAAGACTATGTTATTATCTTTTGTATTAGATTATGTGTAGAAAGAAACTCTGTATTTAAGTAACAAGAGATAGTGTAGTTTTCTTTTCGCTTCCGCTATTTCGATTAGTTTGTTTAGAGGCCTTTAGGCTCTTGAGTTGTACGTTAGCTTCCGCTGACTTATTATCTTTCACGTTGGTACTGTTTTCTGTTTTATCTATATTTCTTTATCGACGGAACGTTGACGGTCCTAGAGAAAAGCCTTCTCTGGAGTCCAAATAGTGAACCGGAATTTGTATTTTTATATGGATTTCCGGGTCACTTAAACCGGACCGTTACAGAGTTTCAAAAGGGTATGATTTTTGATAACAAGGATGCCTTGTTGGACGCTATTAGATTGTATCATATTCGTAGGAACGTTGAGTAACGAACTGAGGTCATCTCCGGGTACATCTGGGGTTCCGCAGCCCTAGCGTATCTCTACAGGAGACTTTGTGAAGCTTCACGGAAGAATGTGAAGGAGATCACTGGACCCCTGATTATTCTGCAGGTAATACTAACTTTACATGTTACAGTTTTGTTTCTTTTATTAAATGTTTTTGGGTTTGTTTACTTACTTATATCTGTAATTCATAGCTTTGGGTGTGGGAGCACATTCTCATTGGTCAACCGATGAGGAGTGTGGGACGTGGTACATTTGCGCCACCAATTCTTCCACCCCCACATGTGCCATATGGATCGCGGTGGTCCTTTGAAAGACGTACAAGGACCCACACAGGATCGGGCGTGGGGTTCTACCACGATCAACTCGATCTACTTCGAGCTGATCAGGTAAAAACTTCATTACAACTAGTCTTGTCACCATCATGTTGCGTAAATTATTAATTACATTTTCACGTGTAGTTTCGATGGGACCCTTACCCCGCTGAGGCATACGCTGCATTACCTCAACACTCAGGCATATTGTCAGGGGCGTGGAGAGCATCTATACCTCTGATCTACTTCGACATAGTCGAAGTGCATCTCCTTGAGCGCGTACTGTGCCAATTTGGGATGGTACAGGGCATCCCGCTGCTATGTGACACAGAGGCGGAGCTCCATCACTCTCGCAAGGGTCGGGAGCCCAAGAACTGGCTCGAGATCAACATGCGCCATGTCGCTCGTTGGGAGCATAGGCTAGAGCTGCTGGCCCAAGGTGCACCGATCGAGGCTTTAGGCGCACCTACTTCGGTGGATTACATGACGTGGTTCCCCTCCATCACTCATCGATGGATGACACCACGAGGTATTATCGCGGCAGTCCAGTACGCTCTCGCAGCACCGACGATGACACACTTTGTAAGTATTCTCCAATGTTGATTATTATCCATAGAACTTACACGTTATACATTTCAATAATACTTCAGTCTTAATGCAGGCACAGGGCATTGCATCTGTCATCAGCTCCACCCAAGAGGAGCCTGTACGGGTCATCTCCTCATCATGTCGACGTTCATCTTGAAGAGGTTGACTTAACGTGCCCCGACTACGGTGTCGGATCCTCACAGGGTGCCACATCATCATAGTATCAATCACCTCCCCTACCCGAGCGTCATGCGACGGCCTCTTACTATCGTAGGAGGCGTCGTAAACCATCACAGTTAGACAGAGTACAGGAGGAGGATAATACTGTTTGTATATATTGAACATTAGTGACATTTTGTATATATTGAACATTTGTACATATTCAGTATTTGTAACATTTGGACTTTTGTGTATAATTTGTTATATATATGTAGATGTATATATTTTAATCGTATTATCACACGTTTATTATGAATGGAATAATGTTAAGTACTCAGACTTTTCGGCGATGAATCATTCCGCCAAGAATGCAGTATGAATTAAATCAAAAATAAAAAGACAATCATATTCAAATATGGAAAATGCTCTCCAAAATTCAACAGAATTTCTTTCATGTTCAACGAATACGTATCAAATTACATAGTTCATTCGTTAAGTTAACCACCGACGCTAACTAAGATTGCTTCTTAAACTTTCTCATAATCCTTTCAGTCTCTTCTTTCCTATGTGCCATATCATCTATATGTCTCTTGAGATTAAAAACGTCATCTTTAAGCTCTTGTTTTTCTTTATCAAGCCATATTATTAGGCGTCTCTGCCATTTGGTACCCTCCAGATCAATCCATCTAAAGTATGTGCATCCTAATCCTTCAACCAAGTAGAAAGGACAAGCAACAAAATCACGCCCAGGATCGAAGTCGCTCCAATCTTTATTAATCTCAACTTCATAACCACAATCACAAATCTTTTCAATACAATGCTCATTTGACATCTACGGAACACATATAATATAGTAACGTAAGTAAACATAAAAAAATAACATTAACATTTATAAATTGAGAATAAGACTAACATAATACCTTATGTTACCTTTAAAAATTGATTCACTAGAACAATAATGATGTAAATTGGATACAATGAAGTAGAGAAATGATGGAGTTATTTATAGAACATAATTACAATGGCTATTTTTAAGTTCGTAACGACTATTTTTCAAATTAATAACGGCTTGTTTAATTGGTACAAGAAAGTCAAAAAAAATTGAGTTTAAGTCGCTGTTACTAACAACGACTTGATGCTTTTCTTTTTTTTTTTTTGATTTTCGCTGTTAGTAACAACATTTTTTGACCAAGCCTAGGTTTGGATGTACGGACGCTTATTTTGGGAATAAAGTTTTCACGAAGCTTATTTTTTGAATAAATTTGTTAAATGATCTTATTTTTTTCAAATTTTCTCTCAAGGAGACATGGGCTGGCCCATTTATTTTTTAAAAAAAAACTTTTAGAACTTGGTCATATTAAAAAACCAAAATTATGAGTTTTCAAAAATTAAAGTCTCTTATTAACTGGCAATATTTATGTCAGTTTTCAAAAATTTTTACTTTTCTTTTATTAATATTTTCACCTTCCTTCTTCAAATCTTCTCATGCTTTCCCTTCTCAAATTTTCTCCATTTTTTAGGGCATTACTTGTTAAATCAACAAGTTTGATTAATTTTTTCATCTTTCATCTTTTTTATTTTTCTTTGTTCATAGGTAAACAAGTTGAATTCATTTACTTGTTGATTCTTTTTTTTTCATTTTTTAGGGTATTTTTGACAGATTTATTTTTTCTCAAACTTTCTCCATTTTTTAGACCATAACTTGTTGAATCAACAAGTTTGATAAATTTTTCATCTTTTCGTCTTCTTTATTTTTCTTTGTTCATAAGTAAACAAGTTTGATTCATTTATTTGTTGATTCATTTTTTTTTCTTTATTTAGGGTATTTTTGACAGATTTATTTGTTTAATAATGCGTATTCATGTGGATAGTTTGTTCTTTTTTTTGTGTGAACAATGTGTAATTATTTTGTTATATTTATGGAAACTTATAAGAAGAAAGCAAGCTTGATAGAGGATTATTAATCCCAAATACAAAAAAACAAAGTTGTGTTATATCAAATTGAATTAAGAAGAAAGGACGTGAATGAAGTGGGCACTAAACATACTGTAAGTAGGCATCAAGCACATTGTAAGTAGGCATTAAGAATGTTGTAAATAGGCATTAAGCATATTGTACGTAGGCATTAGGCATACTATAAGTAGGCATTAAGCATATTGTACGTAGGCATTAGGCATACTATAAGCATACATTAAACATATTATAAGTATGCATTAAGAATGATGTAAATAGGCATTGAGGATACCATAAGTAGGCATTAAGGATGATGTAAGTAGGCATTAAGCATATTGTACGTAGACTTTAGGCATACTGTAAGTTGACATTAAACATATTATAAGTAGGCATTGAGAATGATGTAAATAGGCATTAAGGATACTATAAGTAGACATTGAGGATCATGTAAGTAGGCATTAAGCATGTTGTAAGTTGGCATTAAGTATACTGTAAATAGGCATTAAGCATACTATAAGTTGGCATTAAGTACACTGTAAATAGACATTAAACATTCTATAAGTTGGCATTAAAAATGATGTAAGTTGGCATTAAGGATTTTGTATATATTAAATCCTTTACATTTTAAGGATTTTGTGTTTTAAAGCCTACTTACATCATCGTTATTGCCTACTTAGATCATACTTAATGTTAACTTATATCATACTTAATGCAACCTTACATCAGACTTAATGCCAACTTACATCAGACTTAATGGCAACTTGCAACACACTTATTACCTACTTACATCAGACGTAATGCCAACTTACATCAGACTTAATGTCAAGTTTACACGCACTTAATGCCTACTTACATCAGACTTAATGTTAACTTACATCATACTTAATGCAACCTTATATAAAGACTTAATGCCAACTTACATCAAACTTAATGTCAACTTACAATACACTTATTGCCTACTTATATAAAATTTAATGCCAACTTATTTAAGACTTAATGTCAACTTACAGCACATTTAATACCTACTTTCATCAAACTTAATTTCGAAAAATTACAAAACAATTGGGAGTTTAATTCCAAAAAAATCAATGACCGAATTTGAGCCTTACTTTTTCTTTCTCAAAAATATTGCAAAATTTAGAGACATTTAGAAAAATAATCATATCAATGGCGAAAGATTTGGTGTAAGACACAACAATGGCAGAAGAGAAAAGAAGATGAATGAATATAACATTAAATGCATTGCTTTTTTTCGAGGAGAATTACTCCTACTGTGCTTGGGAAGTCGAAACAGTTTCTTTTTGAAACTCACAAAACTTAAATGAGCATCATTATTTTTCGGTTTTTAATAATTAATAAAAGGTATGTAGTGGGTTGGGCTTAAGGACCGTCTCTCAAGAGACTAGTTGGAATTTGCAATTTTTAATAAGCATTGTGCTTGTGAATGTGCATCATTTTTATCAAACTTTTGTTCAAAAATTTTTAAAAAATTTTGTTTTTCGAATTTTGCTTTTCAAAAATGGTATGAGAAAAGTTTTTTTTTTCTTTTGCTCTAAATACTAGCTCCAACAATAGTATTGATATAAATTTCATCATCATCATCATCATACCAAGTGTATCCCACCCATGGAAAACTATGGCCAGAGTCTAGGGAGGGAAGGACAGTGGCAACTCATACCCATGAAGGAGCTAAAGCGCGGCCAAAAAGTCCCCCGACTCGAGAAAGAATAAGATAAGATTCTGCAACTGATGGGACCGAGTGCGGCTGAAGCTAACTCCGCAAGTCTGCATCTTATCACACACAAGCGTGACCCTTAGACATAAGATACATACAAAGAAAATGCATATGGATAAAAAAATGAAAAAGAAAAAACAATAATAATAGTAATAGTAACGAATAATAAGCCAGAGAACAAGAACACCGACAAGTAAATGAAGGGAGAATTAGTAGTCTAAAATATGGATAAGATGCCTCCACCTCCTCCTATCCCTGGTCAGGTCCTCAGAGAGGTTTAATTCATGAAAGTCGACTTTTATTTATTCATTCCAAGTTCTCCTAGGTTTTCCTCGACTCCTCTTACCCTCTACTATGATACTCTCTATCCTCCTCACTGGGCATCGAAAGTCTTTCTCCGCACATGTCCAAACCACCACAATTTATTTTTGCGCATTTTTGAAAAAATAAGGGCAACCCCTAGTTTGTCTCTAAACACTTGGTTCCGAATTCGATCTATCAATGTGTGCCCACATATCCATCTCAGTATACACATTTCTGTAACTTCCATCTTATGTTCAAAAATCTTCTTTACGGGCCAACATTATGTCCCGTATAGCAAAACAGGTCTGATTGCCACCTTGTAAAATTTACCTTTTAACTTATTGGGGAGTATTGATAAAAATTTGTAGTTAAATATCCAATCTAGTTTGGTCTAGCCCAATGCACAAGTACTCAAAATGAATTGTCGAATTTTGTGCTTCACATAAATAGGTTACTCTTTGCGCTACACTACACCCAATTACATTGAGATTTGTTCAGCATAATGGTTTAAGTAGTATACAAATTCTTAAATAAAACGGTTTTATAGTGAGATTATTAGATTAGCCCATGTACATTCTAGTCCATTAAACTAATTGCTTACGATTTTAAGTAATTAATTAGATAAATGAGCTAATTATATGAGTCAATGAGCTCGTAGTGGTTTAATGATGTAAAACATTACTTCAGAAAAGTTTATTGTTCCGCAAAGTAACAATTTAAGTAACTTTTGGTGGTAGGAGTAGTTGTTTTCAAAATGTTACAATTTGTAGCATTTCAATATCAAAATGTAATGTTTTGAGATTTTTTGTACATTTTCTCAACAAATTATATTCCTAATGTTATCATAATTATTAGTTTTATCAAACAATAATAATATATACAACTAATTAGACAAGTAAATATCTAACAACTACAACTACCCACAACTTATCGCTACTTAGACAGCTAATAAATAGCCTCACAATTGACTTGCAGTGAATAGGCTTATAAACAAGTTTCAACTTTATATCTCACATTTCCATGAGCGGAGTACACCGGTTATAACATACAACCAAATTAATGCATACATTTACTATTAGGCGTCAACCAATATTTTGATTTTTATTATCAAGTTTATTTAAAAATACATTTTATTGATAAAAAAAGTATTGAAGGACCCCAAAAGATCTAAGTGTATGTAATGTAAAATACCTTTGGTGTCATGGTTAAGAGGCTTAAAGCTAACTCACATATGTTTTCCAAAAACACAATCCTCACAAAATGAGAATGTCCCAAGCTTATTCCCACCAAATGTACCCTTCTTACTAAACACATTAAGTCCTTGCTCAATTATATGGCCAAGTCTCATGTACCATCGTTTAGTCTCTTGCTTAGATCAGACAAAGTAGAAGTGGTAACATTCAATGATCTAGTAGCCATAGAACCTTGTAACATATACAATCTCCCAACCATGACACCTCGCATCAATATCAGCGAGCCTATGGTAATTTTCATGATACCACCTTCACAAGAACATCTAAAACCCAACGCATCCGTTGTACCTAAAGAGATAAAGTTATTTTTCTACCCCCGAAATTCTGAATCATGCAATCATGCATCTTGATAAGAACACTACCAATGTTATCCACCTTGCAAGTATCGTCATTACCCAAGATTACATGTGTTATTATTGTGGGTATCATGCATGTTGATTTTATAAATTGTTGTATGTTTAAAGGCATGTTTAACACTACTTTGTGAAAGTTATCGTAATGGAAATGATTATATGAACTTTGAAAATATTTGAAATTTATTTTAAAAGAAATTTCTAGTAGCTATATGTTAAGAAAATCTCTTGGATACTTTTTGTTGAAATTATTCGTTAAATTGATATTTTAATAGATTTTAAGGTGTTAAATACTCTTATTATAAAACATGGTATTAGATAAACTATTGATCATCAAAACTAATTAATAAAACCATATTATAATGTCTCCAACATATTTAGTTTGGAATTTTTCATGATTTTTGAGTAATCGTTAAATTGTTTATCGGTAAATTGTAAAATAGTAAAATATAAAATAATTACCAAATAAAGATATATGGATTTGAAATTTTTATCACATACTCATATAGATAGTAACTAATTTGGTAAATGTTTGGGAAGATTTTTTTGACGTTTAAGGTTCTAATAATTTTTACTCGGTTATTAATAATCGGTAAGTTAGAAAATGATAAATAATAAATAAATACTAAATGACGTCTTTTGGACATGAAAATTTTATGACACTTATGTAAATAGTAGATACATGTTCAAAAATTTATATGGATTTTCGTGACCATATATGGACTTAAAAAAATTTTATTCGGTTTATCGGTAAAATAATAATATTAATTATTAAAAATACCCCACATGATTTTTAATGGTTATTTAAAATTTTATACCCCTTAAAATACCTTCTGAAACATCATAAAGTTTTATAATATTTTATTTGGATTTAAATAATTTTAAATTGATTTTATTTTATTTATCAATAAAATGCCTATACAAAATAATAAAATATCATACATGACTTTTATAAGTTTAAATGGGCTAATAAAAGTGTTATATGACTTCTAGCATTTTGGTATAATTTTATTAAGCTAATTATTAATTATTTACTAATTTATCAAATTAATAGAAAATATTTATTTATTAAAAGGTGTAATATTGTTAATTAAATTTGGGTTAAAATAGACCTATATCAAAAATTTATAATTATATTAATAACGTACTGCCTCATAGTATAAAATAAGTTTAACTTAGATGGTTTAAAAATTTTACGGATTTAATACACCATTTAAATAACGGTAAATACCTAAATTATAGAAAATAATCGTAAGATCGTTATAAATTCGCATAACCAATTATAATCTGATGGGACAACCTTAAATTCATTTTAAATAAGGTATTATAATGACTTAATTAATTTGGGCCTTGTTGGAGAATTAATATGTATTTTGTAAATTTATTATTGATTTTATTACCGAATAAAATTACCGAGTATTTGAGAAAAAAAGAGTATTTTATGAATCTTTTGTCATAGTGAGTTTATTAACTTATGAACTATACTCTACTTATTTTGAAAGAATAAGTTATATTTACTCTACTTCAGAAGTATTGAAATGAAACATTTTGGTGGCTTCCTTGGAAAATCATATTAAATCTAACTTTTTAAAACAATGCGTTTTCATACATGTAAGTGATGCCCCAATATAATACAAAGGTTATATTTGATGATATATTTATGCTAAAGCATGTTCTACCCATGTGGGAAAGATTATGATTTGATTTTGCTATGTCGCAAATAAAGTATGTTTTGTTATGTTGCGAATAAAAATGTTTATGATATTGAAAAAGTTGATATTTGTGACTTTTCAAATGCAATTGAAATTACAAGATATATATTATACACAAAAATGTTTTAGCTTAAATGGCGGGTACATATGCCACAACAAATGTTGTGTGCATGATTAAACGACCCACCAATGTTGAGCGCGTATTGTTCACAATACCATTATGTTACACTTGCCGGACATGTCGCGGACGGTAGACCGACTACCAAACGAGTCACAGGATGACTCACATATTACCCATGCAAACTTATGATATGAGTTGGAAATTGATTTGGATCCATTGAGATCTTATGATTTATGATGAAAAATGAGAACTTGGAATTATTACTATAAAACCATTGAACTGGGTTTGAATGATAATAGGATTTATCAAATGAAAAAACATATATCAAAATGAATTTACTCAAATAAAAAAGGTTTTAATAACTTGTTTGACGGACACTAGTGTGTTTATACTCAGCCTTTTTGTTGATATTATGCTTTATATGTTTTTCCGATGGTTTTGTTTTTAGAGTAAACTCCTATGGCACCTCGACGGAGAATTGATATGCGAGCGAAAGAGGAACCCGAGTTGGAGTATGACTCCCTTTTGTTTAGATCTCTTTACTGTATTTTAGAGACTATGAGTTCAGTTGTTTAGGTTTGGGATATTTTAAAGATGTAATTTGAACTTTGGACTTATTTCGATTTGGTTGTAATTTTCCAATATTTTGGACAGCTAAGACTTCCGTTATATTGCTTTGGTTTGGTTCAAGTATTTTACTTGAATATTGGTTTGACCTTTACGTAACTCCTTAATTATGTTGGCAAAAGTAACCTTCCGCTTGATTAATACTAAATCCAGTTAGTGTTTGCTTTCATAATTTGAGGCGGTTACAGTTGGTATCAAAGCCAAGGCTTTGGAAACTTGTCTGAAATATTTGAAAAATTAGAGAACAAGTTTAACTTAGAGAAGTTGAAGTTTGGAGTAACTAATGAAAATAATTAGGAAATAAACTCAAATTTAAGTATTATTAGTAAAGAAAGGATTTAAGTTGTGATTCTAACTTAAATTAGATTATTGATTAAGTACCATTAGTACACTAGAAGTCTTAAAGGTTCCTAGTAAGCAAGTGATGATCTAATTATGTGGCTAAGTTTCCTAAGCATGACGGTAAATTAAGTTGAGGGTCAAGTCGTCATTAAAAGTGTTGAAACTATTAAACAAGTTATCCAATGGGATGGAAATTGATTAAGCTAGTAAGCTACTAATTCAATAAGAGTTAAGAAAGAGTGTTATGCATGTGCAAATCTATTTGTCTTAAAGACATAATTATTAAATAGTTATTACCTCATGGCAGGAACCAAGAGGAAATCGGGGAAGGAATGGATCTCCAAGCCTAGTTGAATCTCCTAATCGAGCAACTTAGAGTCATGTAAGAGACCAATGCTCAATTATTCCAGCTCATAACCAACTAACATGCTAGTGTAGATAACGAGACTAAGTTCTACAAAAGGCTTGCTACACACAGGCCTAAGACCTACAATGGTGCTACAGATCCAGTTGTCCTTGAAGATTGATCAATGAAAGCGAAATAATTCTTGAGGTGGTGAACTGCCCTGAAAATCTTATTGTTAAACTTACAGCATTCTTAGTGGGACCTGCAGAGCTTTGGTGGAGAGCCCTAAAAGGTGTCTCAGCTATCTCCACATATGCTGGTTGAGTAGCACAACCCACAAGTTGGAGATGGGAAGATTTCTTGAAGAAACTAAGGGAGAGGTTCTACCCAGTAGCTCTACAGAGACAAAAAAAATCAGAATTTCTTTACTTGAGGCAACATTCTGTTAGCCTTATCGAATATGCTAATAAGTTCTTGGAGTTGGCTCGATTTGCCCCAGATTATGTGCTTGATGAAAAAAAAAAGATGGATCGCTTCTACAATGGTCTCAACTTTAGCTACCAAAAGTTGATGGGCCAATATGAGTCTTTTCAAGCTATGTAAGAACATGTTGTGGAGAAAGAAATGGTCTGCAAGAGAGAGGAAGATGTGAGGAAAGAGAGATTTGAAGGAGACCAGGGAGGTCAGAGCAACAAGTCTAGACCTGAGGGAAACTTCAAGGGGAATCAAAACCAAAACCCCAGAAACTTCCAAAACCAAAGCCGCTTCAATAGCATCAAAAACCCACAAAACTCCAACCCGCTAAAAAGTTAATTGTGTGATAGATGCAAGAAATGGCACTCTAAGGGAGTCAACTGTGAGGGTAAGGCTGTGTGTCTGAATTGTGGAAAATCGGGTCATTTGGCTCGAGATTTTTGGGGCAAGAACCGGGGAAACCCTGGGAATGGTGGAGCACAATACCCAAGAAATCAAGGGAACCAGCGTAACAACAACTCTCAGCTCCGCCTTGAATATAAAGGAGGCAATAGAGTCTCATCTTTTGAAGGCCAAGGGAACCCGCGCCCGGGATGAGGAAAATTCTTTGTCATTATTGCAGTGGGGGAGTCTAGCACCTTGATTCCTAAAATAGAAGGTAAAGTCATTTCCGGATTACTGTTATTGCTTGGTAAGTCCGCTCGAGTCTTATTTGATTATGGGGCCGATAAGTCTTATGTTTCTATGTCATTTGTAAGATCCTTGAACTGTTCTGTTAATGTATGCCCTATAGTGCACAGAGTTGACTTACTCGATGGATCAACGGTATTATGTAATACAAAGTTGATTGATTGCCCATTAGTGATCCAGGGTAAGGAGTTTCATGTAGATCTGATTGTATTTGACTTAGGAGTGTTTGATGTCATTCTAAGAATGGATTGGTTAGGTAAACACAGGGCAGTGATTTAGTGCTATGAGAGGAATGTAAAGGTTGGGAACAATCCAAGGGATCAAGTAGCTTTTATTGATGGCACCATACCTAATATTGAGCCAGAGATGATTGAGAGGTTTACCACCTTTCTAAAGAGAGGTGGGAAAGCCCATGTCTACCTGGGTTACCTCCAAAGAGAGAGATTGATTTTCACGTTGACCTAGTTCCAGGGTCAAGCTCGATTTCAAAGGCATCATATAGAATGGCACCACTTGAGTTGGTTGAACTAAAACCCAACTAAAGGAATTAAAAGATAAAGGGTTTATCAGACCAAGTGTATCACCATGGGGAGCTCCAGTGTTGTTCGTGAAGAAGAAAGATGAGTCTTTGAGGCTATGCATTGACTATCGAGAGCTGAACAAAATCACCATCAAGAACAAGTACCCACTTCCTAGAGTTGATGATTTATTTGAACAGCTGAAAGGAGCCGGAGTTTCCGCTAAAATTGACCTAAGATTTTTTTACCATCAATTGAGGATAGCGGAGGAAGAAATTTCTAAAACTGCTTTCCGCACTAGGTATGGGCACTATGAGTTTAGAGTGATGCCGTTTGGGTTAACCAATGCCCCTGCAGCATTCATGGACTTGATGAATCGAACATTCCACGACTATCTTGATAAATTTGTAGTGGTTTTCAATGATGATATCTTGGTGTACTCTAAGAGCGAGAAAGATCATGAGTAGCACTTAAAATTAGTATTGACACAATTGAGGGAAATAAACTTTTATGGGAAGTTGAGCAACAGTGAATTCTGGTTGGATCATGTTGTCTTCCTAGGTCATGGAATCTCAAAAGATGGCATAACAGTTGTAGACTCAATTAGGAATGGGAATAGCAACAAGAGGGGGGGGGTGAATTGTTGTTGGTACTAATTCAAGCGTTCTTGCCCTGTTTTTGCGGAATTGAATTAATATAAATAAAGCTTGAAATTAGAGAAAAATAATAAAAGAGACAAACAAATTTTTACGTGAAAACCTTCTGGGCCTAAACAGAAGGAAAAACCACGACCCCTCGGGATTTCTAAAAACTCCACTATGTTTAAGGCAATTAGTTACAATTACAATAAACACCTTACTTCACTCGAAGCGAATCAACTAGGCCAACTCTTCTCTCTCAAATTGCTTTACTCAAAGCAACAAACTTAGCTTCACTAAAAGCTAAACTTCTCACTAGCTTCACTCAAAGCTATCTAATTCCCCCTTAGACTCACCTGAGTCTAATTACAAGTTCTCTCAAAAACCCTTACAAAAAGGATAAAAATTCTCTAAAAATAAAATCAATGGGTTGCTCAAGAAAATATTATGAGTTAATTGGAATCAAAACAAAATATTTCTTGTGGATTTCCAAAAATAATCACATGAAAATAACAAAGTTCATGCGTTAGGTACTTAGGAACAGCCGAATTCACTAGTTATTTATAAAAAATAAAATCTCTAAGAGAATGGAATAATCCAATCCATTATTCCTTAATCAAAAAGATCATGGGAGTAATGTGGATTAATCACACAGACAGTTATTTCCACAAAACTTGATTAAATCAAGCATACGGTTAAAACAACAATAACCGTTGTTCCCATTTACTAAAAATAGGTTCTGTTCCCTTTAAGCAGCAGTTTCACAAACAGCAGTTGTTGTTCCAGTAGTAACTGCTGAAACTTTTATGCTATTTATAGAAACGGTTATACTTAATAGGAATGGTTATATGCTAACTAATTATAGGAATGATAACCTTTTTTCTAAGATAAAGACCGGTTAAAAATAATAGCAAAGACTTTTTCAACAACAACTATTCCTATATTTAGCAAATCCAATATTTACTAAATATAGATCCTAAAATAAAGGATCTTTATTTAGAGACTCATACTTAAAGTAATTTTTAGAAAACTTTTTGCCAATTAACTATAATAAATAAATGCAACAAATTAATTTTAGTACATTAGCTAAAAATATTAAAAATCAGAATTTATTAGTTAACGTTGACTGACTTTAGTTTGGGAACAGTGCGCTGTCTCCAAAATCCAGTTTTGCTAGAACATCCAACCTGGGAACAGTAGACTTCTTGTCTCCATTTTACATCCCAAGTGATATAATCTTCTAACTTCTCTTGAATCCTTTTGACACGTACTTTTCCATGAACAAAACCATAGGTACTATCAACGATCACAATTACAATCGGATATCGACCTGCACACAATCTCTAAAAAAAAACATATTTGTTTAAATAAAGTGTAGTCATCATCAAAACTCAAGAGGTCCAACAAATTCCCCCTTTTTGATGATGAAAAACTTTTAAACAAACTTAAAACAAAATAGAGTAAAACCAATGTTGAAGAGCATGTTAGAGATTAAAACAACTCTTCTTAACTTAGTAAATATACTTTACCAAGCATATCATGAATCAAATTACTCTAAACATAAAATTAAAAATAAAAATAAACACAACACAACAAAACTCATACATTTTCAGCATAGAACATAAGCAGTGGTTCCAATAAATTTGGAGCATACAATCAGAGCTCAGAAAGTGAATAAGCAAAACAGTTCATCGTGATCATAAGCATCAGAGCATCAATCATTAACAAAACAAAAGGTGTTAACTATATACTGACAATAGATTCATCGTGATCATAAGCATCAGAGCATCAATCATTAACAAAACAAAAGGTGTTAACTATATACTAACAATAGATTAACTATACTTTGACAATTACAGCAAACAAGCAGTCAAGCAATGAGCAAGCAATAAACAATCATCAGATCATGAATCATGAACCTTAATCCTAATGTCCAACATAATCGATTTAATCAGAGCTAAGCATACTCAAGCATTATTTAAGTTTATGTCAAATATTCCCCCTTTTGACATCATTCAAAAAGAATTGGAACAATCAAACCACAACACTAAGCATATAGTCATAGTCAAAGAGAGAATAAGGATGCACAAAGGAAAAAGCAGTAACAATGAATGCAAACAAGATCAGCTATGATTAATCTTCACAGGTAGTTAGTCGCATAAAAGAAAACGTAGTTCATAGTATGAATTAGACAAACAGTACCCCAGCTGGTACAATTCAAAAACAAGAAAAGATTGTTTGATGATAGTGATGGTTGCAACAAATAAGAAGATATTGAAAAGCTATCAAGAAGAATTAGGATGCAGGAGCTTCATCATCTATATATTCTGTTTCCACCTCCACAGTATCTAATTTTGCACCCAGACGAGCCTCCATTTGAGTCATCTGGTCAGTTAGTGAGGCTAAGGAAACACGAACTTCATTTGGAGTATAAAGGAGCTGTAGGAACTGTTGTCTGGTTAAGCCTTGGTGTGGAGATGTGTGAACAGGTGGTGGTGAAGTTGGTATTGGTGATGGTGGTGGTGATGGGAAATGATGGGATGATGGAGTGGTTGGCTTTGATGAGGGGAAATGACTTGGTTCAGCCCCAGAGTCATCATCAAGATCAACTACAAGTCTTTTCCCTTTGGCAGCAAGCCTTTTGCTCTTCCTTGAGGTTGAGCAAGACTGCTTCACAGTAGGCACAGATACCTCCTCCTTGCAGACACCAATGTCCTCCTTCTCCTTATCAGAAAGAACAGTCTCCTGTTCCTTATCTCTAGATCCTTCCTTCTCATGTTCCTCCATTTCAACCTCTCCCTTTTCGGTTTCCCTCTCATTATCAGAATTAACATTGATTGTTTCAACCACGTTCTCAAGGGTCCCATTCTCATTTAATTTAAGGTGTAAGTTATTTAAGCACTTGGCACCTATCATATTGTTCGGACCCGTGGGAAAGTTTTGTCCTTCAAGTGGAACACCTATCTTCCTAAAAATCCAAGTCAGCAAACCTCCATATCCAATCACACAACCTTTAGAAATACATTCACTTAAGTGAGAGATCTTCAAAGAGGGAAAATTGATTTTAATATTGTTAGCCATGCAGTAAATTAGGGTTGCATCTCGTAGACTTACTTCACTGCGTTTGGAATTTTGCAGCAAAACAAATCTAAGTGCAATGTTATACAACAATTTGTGTAAAGGGGACAGTGCATTATGGCTGACCTTCCCTCGTTTTTCAGTGATCCCTAAAAATTTCCAGACATCCTTTTCATCTATTTCAAAGAAAGTTATCTTTGATCCAACATGATAAACATCAAATCCATTTGCGGGCACACCTAGCCATTCTCCCAATTTCTGACTGTTAAACTCTAATTTAACTTCTATAACAGAACTCGAACAGACACCATGGTTAAGTAAGAAATTTGAGACAAACTCACGCATCAGTTTTGGATATAATGGATTGCAGCAATATTCTGCGATCAAAGATTCCCAAGACTGAGTCTGTAATATAGTGTGTAACTGAGGAAAAAAGGTTGAATCATACCATTTTTTGTCTAAACTAAACCCAACCATCATTTCTTTTGACACTTCTTCAGCGTTCAAGTTAACATCGACTTTTGCCTTCTTTGAAGATGATCTATTTGAAGTGGTCGGTCTTTTTCTCTTGTTCCTTGCTTGCCTTTTAGAGCCACCAGGAGTGTCCTGCTGTTCTTTTGAAGATGACTCTTGAGCAGTTAATAAAGGTGTTGGGTGGATAATTCTTAAAGGCTTGGGTTGTTTCATTTTGGGTGTTCGGCTCTTGGTTCTCATGGTGCTTTGATGAGATGGTGGAGTGAAATTTTGCAGAAAATGTGAGAAGATGAAGATGATTTTGCGATTCAAAGTTGATTGCGTTTGAGGATGAAGAATTTAGGGCTTGACGTGTGAGAATGTATATAATGAATGTGAGGGGACGTGTGTTTAGGTGATTCATGTTCCTTATTTAATTCGCGCATATGAACTCAAAATGTGAAATGGAAACAGACGGATTTTAGTGAAGAACTATGATGATTTAACTCCCGCTATTTTAATGGAAATTGCTGGGTAAACGTATGTAAATATATTTTATGAAAATAAAATAAATGAAAATTTTATGCTACTACAGTCTGATCAAATTAAACATGCAATCATAAGTGCATTCACAGTATATGCTTTCAAATAGTGCGTACCTGATCCTTTCGATAATCGATTTTTCAATCAAGATTTTGTGGTTGATCGACCTTTTCAGTTTTCATTCTGTCTTTAAGGATCACATATGTCACTCACTTCAATGCAGCTTGATCATGCCAAGTTCCAATCTCATTTTCTCATGTTGTTCCCTTGGAAGTGGTTTAGTCATGATATCTGCTATTTGCTCGTTGGTGTTTACATGCTTTAAAATAATATTTTTGTTTTCAACATTATCCTTAAGAAAATGATGCATGATGTGGATGTGTTTTACTCGTGAATGATGCACTGGATCTTTAGATATGCATATGGCACTGGTATTATCACAATAAATAGGAACACATTCAAACTTAATACCAAAATATCTTAGCTGCTGTTTTATCCAAAGCATTTGGAAACAGCAAGCTGCTGCTGCTACGTATTCAGCTTCGGCAGTGGATAATGCAACAGTGTTTTGTTTCTTGGAACTCCAAGAAACTAAACATGAGCCAAGAAATTGTACCATACCTGATGTACTTTTTCTATTGACTAGATCACCTGCATAATCTGCATCACTAAAACCTTTCAAATCATAGACATCACTTTTAAGGTAAAATAAGGACAAGTCGTCTGTTCCTTTCAGATATCTTAAAATTCGTTTAACTGCAGTGAGATGTGATTCTTTAGGATTGGATTGAAATCTAGCACATAAACCAACACTAAAAGCAATATCGGGTCTACTAGCAGTTAGATATAATAAAGAGCCAATCATGCCTCTATACATAGTTTGATCAATATTTGTTCCATTTGGGTCTTCATCTAATCTAACATTTGTAGCCATAGGTGTATTGTTGGTTTTAGCATTATTTAAGCCATATTTCTTGAGAAGTTCTTTTATATATTTTTGTTGGTGAATAAAGATACCATTAGCTGTTTTTTTAATTTGTAAACCAAGGAAGAAGTTTAGTTCTCCCATCATACTCATTTCAAATTCATTACTCATTAGGTTAGCAAATTCTTTACACAACAGTTCATTGGTGGCTCCAAAAATAATATCATCAACATATATTTGAACAACTAAAATATCTGAACCTCTATTCTTAAAGAATAAGGTTTTGTCAATTTGGCCTCTTACAAAGTCATTCTAGATCAAAAACTTTGATAGTCTTTCATACCATTGCCTAGGAGCTTGTTTCAAGCCATAAAGAGCTTTATCAAGCTTGTAGACATGATCAAGACAAGAGCTATTTTCAAAGCCTGGGGGTTGTTCAACAAAAACTTCTTCATCAAGAAAACCATTTAAGAAAGCACATTTCACATCCGTTTGATATAATTTAAATTTCATGAATGCAGCAAAAGAAATTAAGATTCTTATAGCCTCTAACCTTGCTACCGGAGCAAATGTCTCGGTATAATCAATACCTTCTTGTTGATTGTATCCTTTGACCACGAGCCTTGCTTTGTTTCTTACAATTATTCCATGCTCATCTAGTTTATTCCGAAATACCCATTTCAAACCAATTACCTTTTTGTGTTTTGGTTTGGGTTCCAAGTGCCATTCTTTATTTCTTTCAAATTCATTTAATTCGTCTTGCATGGCCACGATCCATTCGGAATCCTTTAGAGCTTCTTCATGATTCTTAGGCTCGAGTGATGACAGGAACGCAAAGTGTGCGCAAAAGTTTCTCATTTGAGATCTAGTTTGTGTTCCTTTATTCAAATCACTTATAATCAAATCAACAGGATGATAACTTTGATATTTCCAAGGTTTGGGCACAAATTCTCTTGTGGGAACAGTAGTATGTTCTGGTTCATCAGCTTGATTGACATTCTGTTCAGCTACTGGATCAACTTGCTCGTTAGTGGGAACAGCTGTATTGGGAACAGTCTTTTGGTTCTGAAGTACTGGCTGTTCCTGATCAAGATCGTTCCTTTCTGCCTCTTCTGGGATCCGCTGTTCACCTGCTATTCCTTGATCTTGCATTTTCATTTCTTCTTCATTATTCTCTAGATTTGTAAGACCTATCTTAAAATTATTTGTATCCTGTTCACTTGACAAAAAGTTAGTTTCATCGAAAATTATGTGAACGAATTCTTCCACGCTCATTGTTCTTTTGTTATAAACTCTGTAAGCCATACTATGTGATGAGTAGCCAAGAAATACTGCTTCATCACTTCTTTCATCAAACTTCCCTATATTTCGTTTTCCATTCACATGAACAAAACATTTGCATCCAAACACACGAAAATAGGAAATATTTGGTTTAAAACCTTTAAGTAGTTCATAAGGTGTCTTTGAAGTGATTGGTCTTATTAGTACACGATTCAAAATATAGCACGCAGTATTAACAGCTTTGGCCCAAAAGTTTCTAGGTAGCCCACTAGCAATTAACATGGTTCTAGCCATTTCCTCTAAAGTTCTATTTTTCCTTTCTACTACACCATTTTGTTGTGGTGTTCGTGGTGCCGAAAAATTATGACTTAAACCATGTTCTTTGCAATAATTCATGAAACTTGAATTTTCGAATTCTCTTCCATGATCTGACCTTAGGTGAATAATTTGATTATTGGTAGATTTTTGTATTTTGTTAGCGAAAGAAACAAACTCATCAAAAGCTTCATCTTTACTAACTAAAAATAAAATCCAAGTAAATATACTGTAATCATCAACAATATCAAACACATATCTTTTGCCACTCCGGCTTCGTGTTCTCATAGGTCCACATAGATCCATATGTAATAATTCAAGTGGTTTAGTGGTGGTCACAATGTTCTTTGATTTAAAAGATGACCTCACTTGTTTCCCTTTGGCACAAGGATCACAAATTTTATCCTTAAGGAATTTTATAGCTGGTAATCCTCTAACTAGGTCTTTTGATCTTAGTGTATTAATCAATGTATAACTAGCATGACCTAGACGCCTATGCCAAAGAAGTGGGTCATCTTCTACAACGCTTAGAAAAGTTAGACTGATTTTGGGAACAGTGTCCAGGTTCACTACATAAGTGTTCCCTTTTCTGATTCCCTCAAGAACGATGTCTCCTGTGTCATTCCTAGAAATAATGCACTTTTCAGAAGTAAAGTTCACAGAGTTACCTTTATCGCAAAATTGAGAAATGCTAAGTAAGTTATGTTTCAAATTCTCGACTAAAAATACATTATCGATAGCATGGGAACATGACCTTCCAACTTTTCCTTTGGCGATTATCTCACCCTTCATATTGTCACCGAAGGTTACTGTTCCCCCATCATAGGCTTCAAGTGAGAAAAATTTAGATTTGTCACCCGTCATGTGCTTGGAACACCCACTGTCGAGATACCATGAGTTGTTCCCCCTCACTTGGACCTGAAAAAAAATTAATGGTTAGTTATAGGAACCCAGACTTTCTTGGGTTCCTTGTCGATTTTGCATGAATCATTTTTCTTAACCTGAATTTTATCGACATAGTTCCTGTTGGAGACAGTGTACTGTTTCTTTTTGGTGCACTAGTCCTTCAGATGACCAGTTCCTCCACAGAAGGAACAGAATCCGTCACTAGGAAGATCAACGTAAGCTTTCTTCTTCTTGTTATTGTTAAAGTAATTTAGGCCTTTTTAATTTTTACTTTTGGCATCTTGAATCCATTTGGGAGTATTTTTTATTTTCCCTTTTTCTCTTGAATTTAATTCAAGCTTATCATCAATGTTACGGTTGGATTCTAGATTCAACTTTAAATTTTGAAAATCATTGCACAAATCTTTAGTAGATGCATCATTCAATTCTTTATTCAAGCCTAATAATTTGTGTTGCGACAACTCAATATTAAGAATAACATTTTTCTTTTTAATTCTCTCCATTTTTTCCTTTAGAATTATGTTTTGATCCAACAAACCGAAAAATCTGTTTTGGACATCATATCTAAAGGTGTTTATTTAGGAGACATGGTCTTTGCTTACTTTGAGTTCCTTTTCTAATTGGAGACACTTAACATTGCAATTTTCAAGTTTAGCTTGCATTGTGTCTCCTTTAGCAACTCAATTAATTTATTTTTACTTAAATTGGATGGAGGATAGAAAATGGATTAGAGATATGTACCTGCTTCCTTATGGGTTCATTCTCCTTGCTTTCATGCGTAGCCATGAGACATAGGTTTGCTGTCTCTTCTTCTTCGGGAACAACAGTTTCATCATCACTTTCAGTCTCTCCCCATGCAGCGATCATGGCCTTGCGAAAGTCACTATTGTTAAAGTTTTCCTTGTTCAACGGTCTTCTTGAATCTATTGTCTTTCCCTTGCCCTTTTCATTCTTCCACATTGGGCAATTCTTGATGAAGTGTTCGGTACTTCCACATTTGTGGCATTCAAGATTGGTTCTTGTTCTTCTTTCTTTGTTGTTTCTTTAATTTGTATACCTGCTGTTCCTGAAGAACTTCTTGAATTTTCGTACCAGTAAGGCAGCCTCTTCCTCATCGCATTCTGACTCGTCCTGTTCCCCAACTGCCAGGGCCAGTCCCTTGTTCCTGGAACTGTCGGCTGTTCCCAAATGTAATTCATGCGTCATTAGGGAACCAGCCAGCTCCTCTAGATTAAACTTTGTAAAATCTTTGGACTCTTGTATAGCAGTAACCTTGGCCCTCCAGCGCTCATCTTGAGGAAGGCTCCTAAGGATCTTCCTTACTTGTTCATCGGTGGGAATTATTCTTCCAAGAGAGACAAGTTCGTTTGTTATGTTGGTGAACCTTGTGAACATCTCTTGGATGCTTTCCCTTGGTTCCATTACAAATCTTTCATATTTAGACATTAACAAATCAATTTTGGAACGTTTGACTTCACTTGTTCCCTCATGGGTAACAGCTAGCATCCCATTATACGATTGTGTTCATTTGGTCCAAGACCATAGTGAAACAATTTTATTGCAAGAGCGTTTAATTCCATTTTTTGAAAATCTTATTTTTCATATTCGGTTATTGGTTTGGGAACTACTTCATTGTTGGAGTTAGTAATGGTTACCTCAAAATCTCCAATTTCGATGACTCTCCAAACTTGAAAATTTTCTGCCTTGATGAAGATTTCCATCCTATTCTTCCAGTAAGTATAGAATTTCCATCGAACATGGGTGGTCTTTGAGTAGAATACCCTTCTTCCATTCGCTCATTCATAATTGACATTTTTGGGAACACCAGGATTCTGCCCTCAGGGTTTCCTGATCTACTGGGAACAGAGCTCTGATACCA
>NC_080055.1:20092700-20097700 GCF_026212465.1 Amaranthus tricolor
ATTTAAATAAAGATGATTTTAACAATTAATAGAAAAACACGTGTATAATATGTCTGATCAAAATATACGCGCTTAAATGTAAAAATTAAATCCATCACTAAATTTTATCATTATTTATAAATTTAATACCTTAAATAAAAAGGGATTGAAATTATTGATAAAAGAAAGATCAACCACTATGGAAGCCCTTGTTTTTCATTAGGAATCAAATGAGTCCAAAAATAAAAGGATTTTCTTTCCCCACATATCCATAGAAAATTCCAAAATGATCACTGTGATTTAGTCACCTTTCACTTCCACAAATCTCTAATGATAAACATTAGTATTATCTACATATATCTTTTGGTAATCAATATTAAATATAATAGTGAAAATAATAATGAAAATTTCGTGTAATTTTAGTAGAAATAGCTCTTGATAAATTTAATAGTCATATTTTTTTCTCCTTCAACAATCTCAATTTTATTCACAAAATTCATTCTAATGCATTATTATTTGAAAATGTGGTTGGTAATGAAAAATTGTGTACAAAAAAACTTTTTATGGCCGAACTTTCATTACCATATGAATGAGATGATATCTATTATGAAAATTTACACTATAAATAATTATTCTCATACCATTAATTAGATTTAGTACCGATAATCATACCGAACGCAAATGCTAAAGGCTATACTTAAGTAATTTGACCACCAAATTTCATATCACGAGACCAATTAGTTGATTTAGTTCACAAGATAAAATAATCCTACTGATAATAGTACAACATAAACAATAATGTATCCCAAAAAAAAAAAAGCAAAACCAACCCCAATTAAGTCTCATTCACGGATGCTAATTATACCAAACTCAAAAAGAGTAACCAAAAGATGTTTTCTTGAATCAAAAACTACATTTTCTCAAACCAAAAAAAAAAATGACCAAAAAATATCCCACTTTAGTCATGATAAACATTAGTCAAGTGTTAACACATAATATCGTGTAATAAATGAGTAAATTAAGGTAAATACTAAATAGTAAGAGTGGTGTAAAATATTTTGAGTTATGTGTAAAGTCTTGATTAGTTATGAACCTTATAAAGCTATATTATAGGTTTATACTAAATCATACTAAAAAAAAGCAACTTTCTAACTGAAAATTTCGAATATCTACAATTAGTCGGTATTTTCCAACTAAATTACCGACTAAAACCATACATTCGGAATTACCGACTAAATTTCCGGTAATTGGTAAGAAATTCTAACTGTGTAACGACTAAATAAAGAGTCGGAATTTTTCCGACAGACGAAATGATCAGAAATTGGTCGATATTGTTGGAGAGGAAAATTTTGTCGGATGGTTGTAGGTGATTAGTCCAAAGAGCTCGAATTCCTTCTATAAATACCCTCCACCAACGAACAATTTTTTTCATTCTTTTCTTGTCTCACTCTCTAAAACACTTTCTTTCTCCTAAATACTTTAATTTCTTTCATACAAAATTATTATATTTACATTATCTCTCAAAATTAATAAGTATTCTTTACACTATTAAGGTATGTTTTATTTTTCTATTAATTACATTATTTATCGTTTCATGAATTTTAGTTATATTTTCATTAATTTTATTTTAGTTATATTTAGTTATATGCATTATTTATTATGTTAAGATGTATTTTGTATTTATTTTGAAAAAAAAAATTAATAAGCTTTTAGGTGCGGCCATTTTTTTGTAATAATTATGAATGCTTACCCGAAATAGTAGTTTTTCTTAATTATATTCTTGTATGTACTATAAAAATGTGTTAGAAATGGTGAAAATATGTTCCTCGAATCTAAGAAAATTCAGCATCGTATTATTTACTTACATTAAGTTGCAACAATAAAATCTTACTAAAATTAGTAAAAAAATAATATGCGATATGGAGTTTTAAATTCCGCACTGGTGCTAATTACGGCCTATATATTTATTTTTTAAGGTTGTAATTCGCACTAGTACGGAATTTTAAAGATCCGATTCGTAAATTATTCTTAGAAAAATTTGATGTTGTAACTAAACCAATAAGTAAAATCTACGATGCTGAATTTTATTAGATTTGAGAAACATATATTTAACATTTTCCACTTTTTTATAGTGCATACGAGGATATAATTAAGAAAAACTATTATTTCTATTTAGTACTTTTAATTTTTACGAAAAAATGGCCGTCTTAAAAGTATATTATTTTTTTTTTTAACAAAATACCGACTATCTTCCGACCAGACTTTGGTCGCTGATCAGTTGGAGAGTTGAATTTCAAAATTTGAAATTTAGTCAAAGATGCTCTCTGACAGGTATAATTCCGAAAGCTTTGTTAGTCGGATTTTAGTCGGTATAATTCCGACAGCTTCGTTAGTCAGATGTTAGTCGGTGATTAGTGGGAAGATATCGAATTTCTTCTATAAATACCCTCAACCAACGAAATAATTTTTCTTCACTCTTTTCACATCTCACTCTCTATAAAACTTTCTTTCTCCTAAATACTTTAATTTCTTTCATACAAAATTATCATATTTACATTATCTCTCAAAATTAACAAGAATTCTTAACATTATCAAGGTATATTTTTATTTCTGCTAATTAAATTATTTAACGTTTCATGAATTTTAGTTATATTTTCATTAATTTAATTTTAGTTATATGCATTATTTATTACGTTATGATTAGAATTGTTCAAAAGTGACCCGACTCGAAAACCCGAACCAAAACCGAAAGTAAACCGACCTGAAAATGTGTTCCTTTTTTAAGTTTATCGAACCGACATTACCCGAACCAAAATTGTACCCGAACCGGTTGACAACCGAAAATGGGAAAGCTGAATCCGAGCTGTAACCGATTTTTGTAACCGGCACATAACCGTTAACCGAGATTACCCGAACCTAATAATGACCGACCCGAGTCATATCCGACCCGAATCATGCTCGAAACCGAATTCTATCAGGTTAAAACCGACTTAACCCGAACGAATTTTAGATCGAACTGCTGTAAACCTGAACCAATTTTAACATAAAAGTATGATGGATTCATATTCAATCATCTTATTAGTTAATCTAATAAAGTGTTAGATATTTTAATAAATTAAATTTTGCAAATACATGGTTTTATATGTTTAGAGTTAATAATCAATGGTCAATGTTTATTTAACTACTTTTAATCGAATTAGATTAAAATTGATAGAAAATTATAATTTTAATTTTCAGATCAAACAAGTAAAAGTAACAAAGTAATAATGATTACTAATTGATTTGCATTTTAACTATTTTGCTTTAATTAAAGAAAATCTTGTCATCAATTAAAAAATGACTGATATTGATTCAATCAATAGTAATTAATACTACGTAGCCAAATTCTGATAAAAAAAAACTGCACCCGATCTGTACCCGACAAAACCGAACTAATTAGTAACCAATGACAACCTGAGACCGATTGACACTCGACACGAACTTCAACCGACACCGAACCGATGCTAACCCGATAGCTTAAATAACTGATCTCCAACAGAACCGTGACTAACCGACTCGACCCGAGTGTGACCCGTTGTAACACACAGCCGAAAAATAACAGATCCAAAATACAACCGAATCGAATGACACCCGTCCGAAACCGACCTGATCACCCGAATAAACACCTCTAGTTATGATATATGTTGTATTTATTTTGAAAAAAAAAATTTAATAAGCTTTTTGGTGCGACCAATTTTTTGTAATAGTTATAAGTACTTACCCGAAATGGTAGTTTATCTTAATTATCACTAGTAAAAAAAAAAACGAATCTGCTGCAAATTATTTGTTGCGGTTTAGTACATACGCAACAATAAATAGGAAAAAGAATTAGGAAAAAAAAATAAACACTCAAATGCTGCGGTTTTACGCTTGCCCGCAGCATATAAGCTATTTTCACATCATATGCAGCGGTTTTTTTCCTGCCCGCAGCAAATAATCCTTCCCAAAAAATTATAAACCCGCGTTTTAACTCTCATTTGGTTAAACCCTCATTTAAACTGTTGTATTCCTAAAACCCACGACTACCTACTGTCTTCTTCTTCAAGTTCCTCCATTTCTTCAAGTTCTCAAAAATCTCTGCAAAAACCCACGAAAATCTTTGCAAAAATCTCTTCAACTTCTTCAAAAACAACCCATGATTGCAGCTACTGTGTTCTTCTCTTCAAAAATCTCTACTGTGTTCTTCAATTTCGTTCTTGCCAATTTACTGTGTTATACATAAGTAAATTAGTATAACCACCCATTGCACGAATTTCCTTCTCCATCTTTTTTTGAGTTATGCAACCCACCATTATTGTTTTTTCCTTCAAAAAGCCACGACATTAGGGCTAAGCTTGTTCTTCTTCAAGGTATAAATTTTTCAATCTTTGTTTAAGTTCTTCAAGAATAGCTTCATTGTGTTTTAATAAGGATTTAGTCTTTTTTTTATACTAATTTTGATTTTGTTTTACATTGTAGGTTACATAATCTTATTGTAGAAACAAAATTATCATATCTCATTACCAAGGTATGTATTTTATATTTGAATGTGAATAATCTACTTATGTATGTACTTGAATATTTGAATGTGAGTAATTTACTTATGTATATATGTAGTTGTATATTTGAATGTGAATAATTTACTTATGTATGTAGTTGCATATTATTAGTTTCTTATTATTTTGATTTATGTGTATTTGATTAAAGACAATGGTTTGTTTTTGGTTATATATGTTTTGTAATTTACATATAAAGAATTTGATTACTTTATATAATATAAAGGTATAGGGTTAAATTTTCTTATTCGTGAATTTAATGCGGCGTACGAGGAGCTAAATTCTTGCGAACCTCCAATAAAAATTAGATGGTTTTGTCCTAAGTCGATTTCGGGTACTAAAAGCGTAAATGATCTAGATGATGTCAAAGCATACATTGAGACTGCTTTGAATAATTCTCTTGCATCTAAACATACGTTCATTCTGACTCCATATGTGGAAGAGTAA
>NC_080055.1:20102700-20125200 GCF_026212465.1 Amaranthus tricolor
AATGATTATGTGTTGCTTCAAAATTTGTTTTTTCATTTTAAAATAATGTTGATTAGTGATTAATTCGTATGAGTTTCGAAATTTATAGGATTTTTTTTTGTTTTTTTGCTTTGATTTTTAGTTACTTGAATATGAACATGATTATTTTTAGGTTTTTTCTAGGTTTTCTTGTTTGATTTTCTGTCCTTATTTGATGATTTTCATGTTTATTTCGGAATATTCTTTTGTCTTTTTTGGTATTTTCGTATATTATATGTATGAATGAGTATGTTCTTTGTTGATTTTTGTATAACAAATTTCGTATATTATATGACTGATTTTTTAAAATGTCATTGATTATGTTCTTTGTTTATTTTAGTATAAATTTCGTATGATTATTTATGAACATTATTGGAAATTAGGGTTTTTAATCATGAACATGTTAAATGTTAGGGTTTTTTTGGTGGGTTATGTTAAATATTAGGGGGTGGTTTTGGGTGGTGGGTGGAACAACCAAGGACAAAGGATTTACCCAAGAACTGGGCAACCTTATGAGTCGTACAACAACGACCAGGACATCACATACCCTAATCGTCCTACACATGAACAACCTCAACCTCGACCTTAACATCGTATTCGTTTTGATCCTCAATTTACACCTGATCGACCTCAACCTCTAGCTGTAACTTATTCTCAGCCTATTTCGAGTTTAGAGGAGCATTTTCTGAGGATTTACTGACTGAATATAACTATCAAAATCAACAAATAATAAACGTATCACAAATTATCAGACAACCATGGGAGGGGTGGTCGTGGGTGCTCCACCAAAGGGGAAGAATCTTGGCGCGGCAGTCCCTGTGGAGTAATAAGCTCCGGTGTCCTAGATAACTCCCTCTCCGGTGAAGTCGCTGGTTCGTGACGTTCGTCTAGGAAACCGGAGCTTGTTACTCCACAGGGACCGCCGCACCAAGATTCTTCCCCTCTGGTGGAGCACCCACGACCACCCCTTCCACGGCTGTTTGATAATTCTGGATACGTTTATTATTTGTTGATTTTGATAGTTATATTCAGTTAGTAATCTAATTAAAAATTGTTGATTTTGAAGGTTTGCCACAGACGGTGGCAACCAATGAGCCACCTCCATCCGTAAGTCCTTTGAGGCTTATCAAGATCCTAATGGATGGGCATGGAGGCACCTAGACAAACAAACAATCGAGTTCTACTGGCAGTAGTTTTAAGTAAGGATAACTACTTTATTATTTATCTATTTGACTACATTATAACTTCTTATAAATATACTAGTTGATGTTGTTGTTTCAGAAACAATGTTCTTGGGATCCTTCTATTACTCCCTTAGTGTATAGGGAGTGAGAGAAGAAGGCCAAGATCTGGTATAAGGACATTGTTTTTGCTCATAGGAAAACCTATGAGAAAAATAATGACTACAAGCCAAGTTGGGTAGCGACTGACATTTGGGAAAGGTGGGTCAGTTTTTGGAAGTCCGTAGAGTTTCAATCCCATCGGTCCAGAGGGTGCAGCTGAAGTCACCCATACTGGCGGTTCGATTTTGTGAGCAGGACGTTGCGCATTTTGGTATAAGTTCTAATTTCTTTAAGTTTATGTATTTACTTTATATATATACATAGATTCAATAACCATTCATGAAATTAATTTCAGGAGCAAGAGCAACGAAGGACGTTTTCTTCCTATGAGTTGTTTCTTCACACTCATAAAGTGCAAACAAGAGATGGTTTGCAATGGGTCAACGAGAAGGCCGAGGCTATAAGTGTAAGTTTAAATTCTTATCTACCTTATTTTGGTTAGCATTTTTTTGTTAATATAAAAATTAGATTAACTTTTGGTAGTTTAGCTGTTGTAGATTATATTATATATACATATATTTTATAACTTTCTTTAGAATAACTGATGTTGGATGTTGAGGAAATGCTGTATTTTTAGCTGTTTTTGAATTAGATACATAGTATGTTTATATTGGTTTATACTTCAGGGGTTACTTGAATTTTGATTTTTGTTAATTTAAAGAGAAAACTCTACTGAAATTTTTTTAAATCCATTGTTTAAATGTTTATAATTTCGATTTCTAGGATGAATACAAGCGCCTCATTGTACTTCTCCTCGTATATGCGCCTGTCGAGCATTTGAACGATGCCTACTTTAAGGCCGTTAAAACCATCGAATCACAAGCGCCAAGGAAGAAGAAGCCCTTTAAGGCTGTCTTTGGTGTTGGTGACGCGACACAACATTATTATGCTGAGTTTGTGACGCCTCAACAAGTCGTGAATCAAATAGATGAACGCCTCAACAATGTCATTTCCTGAGAAGAACATATGGCCCTTGTGGAGGAGCAACGCAAAACAACGGAAGAGGTGAACCATTTGCTATCCTTTGTGCGCACGCTGTTCCAGCAGAACTCGGCTTTTCAACAATCTCCTAAGCCTCCACCATCCTAGACCATTGTTTTTAAGTTTTTAAAAATTGATTTGGGTTCGGAACAATTGGGTTTGTATAATTTATTTGGCAGATACTTTTATGTTTTTGTTAATTTATATATACAAATTTAGTTTCGTCCGTATTTGATCTTATTTTTATCGTTTTATTGTTTTGTTTGATCGAGAATTTATTTTATCAATAAAAGAAAGAATCTGGTTAAATGTGGTCAATATCATTGACCACATTTGACCAGATTAATTATTTTTATAATAATATTTTTCGACCATTTTTCAACTAATAAGTAGTAGCAATTTAGTCGGAAAATCTAACTGCCTTTTCTTGGTAAAATCCAGTCAAATTTCATGTTTGACTATTCCGACTATTTTCCTACTAATAGTTAGTAGTAATTTAGTCGGAATCTGCAGCCGCCTTTTTCTGGTAAGATCAAGTTAATTTTGAGGTTTGACTTTTCCGACTATTTTTCGACTAATAGTTAGTAGCAATTTAGTCGGAATCTACAACCACCTTTTTCTGGTAAGATCAAGTCAATTTTGAGGCTTGAATTTTCTGACTAAATTCATACTATTTATTAGTCGAAAAATAGTCAGGAATTAAATTAATATTTTAATACCCAATTTTCTGAAAAATCAGGAGAATTTTGATTTTTTTAATATTTTGACTAATCTCCAACCAAACCCTTGTCAAAAAATTGCGATTGAATGCTAGTAGGAGATTAGTCGGAATTTCCCGACAAAATGTCTACCAGCTCAAGTGGTCGCAATTCCGACTAAATTCCTACCACCAGTTTTTGGGTTGGAATTCCTACTAATATACTGACTAAACTCATTTTTCGACCATTCTGAGCCGACTGGATGAAGACAGTCAGAATTTAGTCGGTATAGCTCTATACCAACTAAATTCCGACTCTTTTGGTTAGTCAGAAACTTGCTTTTTTCTTGTAGTGCCTTCTGTTTTTATGTGTTCTTCTCATTTATTTATTTTTTGCGGATTCTAATCCAAATTTAAAAGTTAAATAATTTTAATTTGAGTTTTTAAAAGTTCTAAAAAATTGAAATTTAAAAAGTATATATTGAGACGAATCTATCAAGATCTCATATGAATGTTTTTTTTTATATAATAAAAAATTATAATTAAAAGAGAAAATTATTTAAAACTACCTTTTCTATACCCTTCTTTGCAAAAAACTATCTTTTGTAAATTTTTTTGCAAAAAACTACCTTATTTAAAGTATTCTTTGCAAAAGACTACCTATTAACGGTTTCTTAGTGTTTGACCGTTGAAACTGACGTTGACCATCACGTGCAAGTCACGTGATGTATTAAGCCTTTCCTTCTTATTTCATTTCAGCGATTTCATTCGAAAATTTCTAACTAAACGCTTCCTTCTTCTTCTTTTGAGCGATTTCGAAAACCCTAATTCTTGAGCTGCTCCATTTTCCTTCATTTCGAAAACCTAAAATCAATGTTCTTCATTTCTTTCTCCTTGATTTCGAATCAGTAAATCAGTAAAACAACCCAATTTTTTGCAATTATTTTGGAATGTCTTCTTCTTCTTGTAGCGAAAATTCGAAAACTGAAAAATGTGGGTGTGGAGTTCCCTTTGCAAGGAGGGTTTCTTGGACCAAGGAAAATCCAGGAAGAAGGTTCAAGACTTGCGTATTTTATGATCCTGATACAAATTGGAGGGGATGCAAAAAGTTTAAGTGGGTTGATCAACCTGAAATGACTGTTTGGCAAAGAGAAGTCACTAACAAACTTGTGGAGGAGAAGCGACAATTGGCAACCGAAATCAAGGTTTTGACATCAAGAATTTGTTGCTTGGAACATGAAAAGGAACAAGCATTTTCAGAAATTAAAATGATTAAGAAGAAATGGATGAATGAGAGGGAGCATTACAGTCAGATTAAAAGCTTTGTATTAGGGTTTTTGTTTTGTTTTCTGTTGGTGTTTATTGTATTAATCAAGGGTACTAATTGAAGTTTAGGACCTAGTTAAGCATAATTGTAAGATTGATTTGGATATTGTAACATGATGATGCTGAATGAATGAATGAACTTTTTAATTTTTCCATTTAGTTTTCTTTGCAGGTATTGCTCTGTGCTTCCTTATTTGATGTGTTTGGTGTGTATGATTTTGTGTTTGATGTGGTGCTGTGTATGTTTGTTGTGTTTGCACTGATGAACTGATTTCCTGCATACTCAAAAGTGTATGAAATTTGAGTATTTGCTGTGTGTGCTGTTGAACTGATGTGTTTGCTGTGTTTGTAACATTGATTTTCAACATTGAACACTAAACATGCTGCATTAATACATTACTTGATCAGTTCAAATACTCAACTCAGTTGCATACTTATGAACACTAAACATGGCTCACTTGCATACATGCTGCATATACTCAACTCAGTTCATTGAACACTAAACGTTGCTGCATTACTACATTACTTGATCAGTTCAAATACTCAACTCAGTTGCATACTTATGAACACTAAACATGGCTCACTTGTATACATGCTGCATATACTCAACTCAGTTCATTGAACACTAAACGTTGCTGCATTAATACATTGATCAGTTCAAATCAAACTCAGTTGCCAACTCAGAATGCATCTTTTTCGAAGTAGTTGGTTTTTTCCAGATTTTCAATTTCTTCATGTTATTGATTTATCTAATTTTAAGAACCCTAATAAATTATTCATACACAACAACAATCAATTTACAAATTATACAATAATTTACACGAAATTCAATATAAAAAATCGCAGCCAAAACGAAGCAGATTTGAAGAAGGAATTCAATTTTAAAGAAAAAAAAAGTGAAGAAAAGAACCGTAATTGAAGAAGACATACCTCTAAACGTTAGAAGCTTCACCAACAAGATGTCGCAAGGAACAGAGAAGGGAATTCAAGATGTCGCAAGGAAGGAGGAAATCGCAGTTTAGTTTCAATTTTGGAATGAAATCGCAGAAATGAAGAAGGAGAAAAGCCTTAAAAAATCACGTGACTTGCACGTGATGGTCAAC
Organism: Amaranthus tricolor; assembly: GCF_026212465.1. Classification (NCBI taxonomy): domain Eukaryota; kingdom Viridiplantae; phylum Streptophyta; class Magnoliopsida; order Caryophyllales; family Amaranthaceae; genus Amaranthus; species Amaranthus tricolor. The sequence continues at coordinate 20,108,169 of NC_080055.1, forward strand.
GTCAGTTTCAACGGTCAAACACTAAGAAAACGTTAATAGGTAGTCTTTTGCAAAGAAATGTATTATATAAAGTAGGTTTTTGCAAAAAAAATTACATAAGGTAGTTTTTTGCAAAAAAGGTATAGAAAAGGTAATTTTAAATAATTTTCTCTAATTAAAATTTTACACTAAAATTCGTAAATTTTTTTAAGAACATAAAAAAAGAGTTAATAGTATTTTGAATAACTAGTAACTAGTTTATTAAATGTTAAGAAAGATGTTAAGTGTTAACGCTTGATCTTCTAGATATTAAGTGTTAACGCATGATCTTCTTTCAAATTGATTTATGATTATGTTAAGTGTCAAACGACCATTTCAATTCTCAACTAAATAAGAATTAAGAACTATCATTTCCTTATACATTTATAAAAATTGAGCCCTCAAATTCCTTATCTCGTACAATATAAATAACAATCGAATCACTTGAATATAGGAGTGCTTAATATCAGAAGTCAATCTAGCAAGAGGTTATGGATTTAAAGTTTATTCATATTTATTGTTTTAAGTGGAATATTTAGCACCGTATATAAAGAAGGCATATGTTGCATCTATACTCCTAAGTCCTAACCCAAAAAGCTCTCATATTAAAAATATATTAGAATATAAAATTATTATAAAGCCTTAAATATTAATTTAAACTTTTAGTTAAATTTGTTGCCTAAATAAAACACATTAATTGATAGTAATAGTGCAAATATGGCAGTCTCCTATGTCATTGTGGCCTACATTCTTCACCTGTGAATCACTTTCTCTCTTTTGTTTGTGCATTGTTGTCATTAGAAGCACCCGTGACCTCTATTTTCATTCCTTTAGACAATCTACTAAAAAACAAACTCACTTTTCTACCTAAATCATATTATTTTATACTATTTTCTTCATTTATACTTCCTCTCTTTCAATTTACTTGTAATATTTGCTTTTTTACGCAGTTCGATGTATTAATTCAATTCTTAATATTTTTAATTATATATTATAAAAAATTTCATAAATTTGATATTAATAATATTTGCAATGAGACGAATCAAAAAAGATTTCATTTGACTATATTTTAACTTATAAATTAAAAATTAATCATAAATTAAGAAGGATGAATGAATAGTGCCATTTTTTTAATGTTGCAACTAATTTGAAACAGATAAAGTATAAGAAAATACCATATCATTTAAATATACATAAATTTATAATATTATATCAAGTAATCAATTCAATAATATGTTTAAACCGATAATTAAGACCTCAGTGTTTACATTATTTATACGAGAGTTGTTTTGAGTTATGATGCTTTCTTGTAAACACAAAGGGAGTATATAAACTAACATTTTCCCACTCTATAAATTCATCACTTAAACATCCCCTCCACATTCTTCTCCCCATAATTTTTATTTTATTTTATGATGTCTAAAGTAAAAATATATCTTTCAATCATTCTTCTTGTATTCCTACATTGTTCAAACAACCAAAAAGTATGCCATGGTAGAATTAGTAATCATAAACATGGTAAATATCATCATTCAAAGCATAAAAAACCAAGTATTCCTAAAGAATTGACCATAAATATGACACAAAAATATAATTCAGAGCAACAATTTATGAAATGGGTTAATTTTGTTGGTAGACTTAAACATACCCTTTATAAATCAGCTAAGAATAAGCTTTTTCCTTCTTACACTTTGACTGTTAGTAAAAACCCTATTAATGGAGATTTTACTACTATCCAAGATGCCATTGATTCTCTTCCACCCATTAATCTTGTTCGAGTTGTCATCAAGATAAAAGCTGGAATTTATGAGTAAGTTTTCCATCTTTTTTTTAAAAAAAAATTTTATTTTCATGCTTAATATCGATTTGAATGCTCTGTTTTTCCTTTTCTTTCCATGTTTTTATCAGGAGAATAATATTAGGAAAATAATAGAGATGTAATTTTATTATTATCTGAAATTGTTTCATTTGAGAATTTTTGTGTGATGAAAAATACATATCTTTTTGAGGTACTTTTCATTTTAAATTTTTACAAATATTAAAAGCCTAAATCATAAAGAAAATTTGTAGCCTCTTACTTTTAGGATTCGTTTTTGTGGAAATGATAATAAATATTTGTCCTTTACTTCAATTATTTCATTTTGTTAACTAAACATATTTTTTCTCTAATTAACGTAATTTTGATGGGAAAATATTTTGACAAGTTACATTATCATATTTGTTCTCTACTTATTTATTTCATTTTGTTAACAAAACATATTTCAATATGTTACCATTTGAAAATATGGTATTAGGTTATAATGATTGTGAAAAAAAAAAAATTATAATTAAAAAATTGTGAAAAAAATTTAGGATTAAAATTTTATTTCCATGAGACTAACATAATAAATTTCATAAAAATTAAACTATAAATCATCCCATTATCAATTGATGCCAACAAGTCCTTTTTTTGCATGTATGCATAACCTCCTCTGTTTGTAGTTAATCTTTGGTTGAGACTTATTTAAAGAGTGTTAACGGTCAACAGGTTAATTAAAAAGTTATAACTTAGATGAATTAAACTAAATATACTTGATTTTAAAGTGATCATTTTGAATTTAATTATGAATAAAGGATTTAAATATGAATTATCTATTGTTTTAGTTATATATTTTGCATTTTATTTTTTGTTAGGGAGAAGGTGAATATACCACCATTGAAGTCCTTTATAAGTATAATAGGGGAAGGAGCAGAGAAGACAATAGTGCAATGGGGAGATACAGCAAAGACAGTGGGTCCCAATGGAAAACCATTGGGAACTTTCAATTCAGCTACTTTTGCAGTTAATTCTCCTTATTTCATGGCCAAGAACATCACCTTCAAAGTTAGTAATTGTAACTACCTCCTATTCAGCCTAAATGTCCCATTTGATTTTTGGCACTATTCACTTATCACTCTTAATTTGTATTTTACTCTTAATCTATAAGTTAAAACATAGTCATGTGGGATCTTGTTTAATTCGTCTCAATACAAGGATTATTAATATCAACTTTTTATAATTTTTAATTAAGAATAATTTAAGATATTAAGGGTTAAAATGTTGTCTCGGCAAGTGTGAAAAGTCAAATGGGACATTTAAGCTGAATAGGAGGGAGTATTATCTTTGCCTATCTAGTCTTAATTTCGTAATTTATATCATACTCTCCCCAATTCAGTACTATTGTCCCATTTGCTTTTTGAATATTATTTATTTCTTATTCTTAATTTATATTTTATTATTAATCTATAAGTTAAAACATAGTTAAGTGCGATCTTGTTTGATTCGTTTCAATACAAGGATTATTTATATTAACTTTTCATAATATTTAGTTATGCAAAATTAGAGATATTAAGGATCAAATATGTGAATTGGATAAAGTATATAAAGTAAATGAGATATTAGTAGATAATTGGAGGGAGTATTGATATATATTATGATAATGGCACTAAGACAACACTTTGAGTTAATTCAACTATCTTGCCTTCTTTTGTTTATGTAGCATGTTTGCATGTGATGTGAGTTTTAGATCTTTCCTTTTTGTTAGAACTTGGAAGTATAATCAATTTATATGATCTGATTTGACTAGAAAATAAAATTTACGTTAACTCAAACTGAATATACGTATTGATCATGGCACAAAATTTTGAAAACAATCTAATTCAAATATTATTCAAGGGCAATGTAAAGATTATGAGGACCCTATTTCTTTTTTTGCAATTTCTTTTTAAAATGGGCTCTTACGCTCTTACGAATACTTACAGAAAATAACAACACAAAATATATCTCATAATTACACAAATTTAATGAAAAATTAAGTATGAACTGTAAACTTAATTATAAAAAAATACAAAATAAAATTTTTAGAGTGTATCAATAAGCTTTAATTAACTTTATTTTTTAAATTAAACACTGTAATTTTGTGTAATGTTTAGGTAGAATATTATTCCAAGTTTAAAATTTTATGAAAGAATCTTATATTGAACACTATAGACGAATTCACACATTGAATTGTTTTGGTTTATTAAACCGAGGATTTGATATGGTCATGTAGAATACTACACCAGTTCCGAAAACAGGAGAGCAAGGGGTGCAAGCAGTGGCATTTAGAATATCAGCTGATACCGCAGCGTTTGTAGGGTGTAGGTTCTTGGGAGCACAAGACACCCTTTATGACCATAACGGTAGGCATTATTACAAAGATTGCTACATTGAGGGCTCTGTTGATTTCATCTTCGGTGATGGTCTTTCTCTTTTCGAGGTAATTTTTCTTAAATTTTATTTTTCTATTTTTTCATATTGAAATATACGTGTACCAATAGTAAAAACCAAAATTGGGTCTTGGGTGCAATCGGACCAACATGTGGGTGGCACGGGCATGCCAACACAAGGCATGAATTTGTGTGTCGCATTCACAATATGCAAAATTGTCATGACTCATATGTAGCCCGTAAACATGACCTATATTAGCCCTCTACACATTTTAAATTAAAATTTAAAAAGGTATAGAAATATATAGGGCCAACATGCTGCCAATGATTTTTTATATAATCCCTAGGAAAAAATAATAATGTTAATAATGTTAAAAGCATTAATTTTAATAAGGAAAAAGTGTCAAAAAGTATCTAATAAATATATTTTTTTTTTAAAGTAGAAAAAGTTTTGCAAAAAAATACTTAATAAAATTTTTTCTTTTCCAAAGAATACCATTTAACATTTTCCTTTAGTTGATTGTGAAATATAACGGTTGACCGGTCAAAATTAAAAATTTTTCTTCCTCATCTTCAATTTATTTTCCACCTCAATTTCTTCATTGTCTTCTTCCTCTACTTTTTACTCAAAATCAAAGTTAAATAGCAAAAAAAATTGAAAATGAAGAAAATGAATTTTCGATTTTGACCAGTCAACCGTTATATTTAACGGTCAACTGAAGGAAAACGTCACTTGGTACTCTTCGGAAAAGAAAAAATTTTGTTAGGTATTTTTTGGCAAAACTTTTTTTATTAGGTACTTTTTAGAAAAAAAAAATTTATTAGGTATTTTTTGATATTTTTTCATTTTATAATTAATAATCTATAAAAACATATTTAAGTTTTTTGAACGGCTTGAAGTTCATTTGAATTTTCTTTATTAAATATGGTAATATGGTATAGTACTTTTGTCCTCTTCACGGAGGGAATTTTTCATTATCTCGATATCCATTAAAAGTTGTGTAATGAGACATCTCAATGACTATAACTTTCACCAAGCTAATCATGAAACAAATGTTGACAAAAATGTGTACTTTCTTGTGAATATTTCTATGTAGTGCTCCTAATACTTTATAATCATGAGCTAATTCATTAAAAGAAGGTAAGCTTATAGATCCCTTGATCACAACCTAATTACACACACTATCAAAGAACCAAATATTCATTACGAGAGCATTTGACGAATGATTAATAGTTGACAGTCGCTAGTTGATTAGAGTAATTGACCAACTAATTTTATGAGCTGATTTGACCAGCTGATAAAGTTAGCTTATTCATAACAATACAATAACATATTTCACTAGCTAATTTACCAAATACTTGAGTTAGATGATTTATTTGACTACCTAACCACTTATCTTGCTGAACATCCCCAATATGTTAACTCGTATCTAAATATTGTAATTAATTTACCTATTCAATTTAGATGTGAAGAATTTTCTTCTTGTATATTCTTTCTAATTACAATTTGTTACAAGTTATATCCTTATTATTTGTTTAGGTCGAAAAAACTCCATGTGATTGCAATATGTGTCACTTAAATTTTTGACTTTATTATATTTTTATCCATTGATTCATGGGTTAATTTGCAATTACAAATACGGTTGCTTAAATCTGACTCTATTTTATTTACTATTTTTTCATTATCTAATGTTCTTTTTATTTAGAATATTTTATCTTAAATAGAGAGAATTTTAATTAATGTTTTTGACATATATTTAGAAGATAAAATATGTTTATGTGAGCTCTCGTTAGATTTGTTTTAATGTATACTTTTTATTATGTACTCTCTCTGTTCTTTTTTGTTCTTTTCATTTTAAAAGCAAATTTTAAACCTCAATATCTCTAAATACGCATAGTAACAAATTATAAAAAATATATAATAAAAAAATATACATTAAGACGATCCTAACGAGATCTCACATGAACATATTTTATTTTCTAAATATATGTCAAAAACATTAACCAAATTATTCTCTCCTTAGGGTGAAATATTCCAAATGGGAAGAACATTAGAGAATAAAAGGAGTATTTTTATAATTTTTTATTATGTATATTTAAAGATATTGATATCTAAATTTGCTTTGAAAACTATATAAAAAATAAATGAGAATAAGAAAAAACGGAGGGAGTAATTGGTAATAGATAAATCGGTAATAGATAAATAATTGGATTAGTGGATTAGTTATGAAAGTTTTGGATGGAATTGGCATTGGCAGGGATGTCATGTACATGCAATAGCACCAAAATACGGGGCACTAACAGCACAAGGAAGGCACAGCATGCTAGATGATACAGGTTTTTCATTCGTAAAATGTAAGGTCACGGGCTCAGGAGCTTTATACCTTGGTAGAGCTTGGGGCCCCTTCTCTAGGGTCGTCTTTGCCTACACCTATATGGACAACATCATTCTCCCTACTGGCTGGTATAATTGGGGTGATCCTAACCGTGAAATGTATGTCTTCTTCCTCCTCTTTTTCTTTTTCTTTTCCTCCATCTCAAAGAATAACTCAAACCAAAAACTTAAGTTGATGGATAAGATTTTAGAATATGTTATATATTCTAACACGCTCCCTCATACGAGAGCTCATTAGGCTAGAAGTGTGGATGCGCATAGCCGCTGAATATTCCACTTTAAATGAGGGGTGGTTGAGATTCAAACTAGTGACCTCTTATCACGTTGACTTCTAATACCGTATCAAGGAACCAACTCAACCAAAAGCTTAAGCTAATAAATAAGGCTCCGGGATATGTTATATACTCTAACACTCTACTTTCTCATTTACGGTTATTTATACTATTTATCATTTAAATTTGTTTTATATATTACAGTTAATGTGTGAGAAAAAATATAGTCTACTAAAATCTTATTTGAATTGTCTATTCGCATACTACTATAATATTAATTTTTTATGATTTTTAGTTATGCGTAATGAAATATATAAATAATGAAAATAATAAATTGAATTTCATCAAAAAGTCAAATATAGCAAGTAGCAAGTATAATGAAACGTTTGAAATATATCAACATTTATTAGAATTTACCCTACGTAGAAATAAAGTGGTTATTTAATTTGAAATTTCAAATGGACTTTTTTAGTAATTTAAAAGGTTACTAATTAGGTAAATATTTTTATTAGATATCTTTATAGGACAAAAATTGTTCTATTATAATTTTAAATAATTATTTTACGTGATTTTTAATTCCGAAAATACTAATGGCTAATCATACCATTTTTCTATAATAAATTACATATATTGTTTACTACAATTCTATTGCTTAATAATCAAATTTTTGTACATATCAATATTTAAATTTTGTATACTTATGGAGTAATATTTAAAACTTTGTACATTCTAAGAGTTTTAATACTAGTAGCACTAGGAAACTAAATTAAGAACTCTCAAGGAAGCCTTTTAATTAAGTACTTGTAACTTATGTAAGGTAAACTTATTTGTTGATTTTTGTCTTTTAGTTGGTTAAAGTCTTGAAAAATACGTTTGATAAATAAATGGTTTTAAGCAAGCTAATAAAAAAAATGACTTTTTAAGTAAAGTAACTTAAGCTCCTTTCAATAGTTTTTCTCATTAGTTTTGACTTGTTAGGGCTTTTTTCCTGATAAATCATTAAAAATATTAATTAATTTTATTAAATATTCACAACATAATTTGCTTTTAGTGAAATATATTTAGCAATATTTAATTTAAATGTCACTATTTTAAACTTCTAATAGCATATCTAGTGGATTAAATGACATTTATTAGACCTTTTAACAGCATAATAAAAAATTATACTAAAATTTTTCGCGACATAGGATCTAGTGATATTTTTCATAAATGCTATTATAGACTATAGTAACAATTATATATGCCACTAAAGGCCAAATAAAAGATCACTAAATCACTTTATAGTAGAACTTAAAATAAAACCAACAATTATTATAATAATATAAATCAATGACTTTTTTTATTACTACTAAATCTAATGTCGTGAAAAGTAAGTTTGTTGTAGTAATTTTCATTAAGGACACACTTATCAACTAGCATAAATAATCAAATGAAATCTACTAATCAAATAAGTAAACTAAACAAAAATTTCTATTCAATCACCTTGATTGCACCGTAAAAAAACAACAACAATAATAATAATAATAGTAATAATAATAATAATAATAATAATAATAATAAAATAAATAAAGTGAAAAAAGATAAATTAAAAAAGCAAAATTCTCACCATATCAAATTTTACCACATAAAAGTAATTTGCTATTTTCATAAATAATTATTAATTTGTTATTTACTAAGATCTTCTCTGAACTAAATTGGAAGACGAACAAATGACACAATCTTCACTTAATGATAAAACAAAAAAGGTTTGTGGTGGGGACACAAGTACTAACCTCTTTCACCCGTGCAAAACTTTATATGACAATAGTGCAACAACCTAACCCAAACATAGAAACTGATATATTCAGAATCCACCTTACTGCTAAAGAGATTCCTCTACTAAAATCCACTAACCATGCAAGTGTACAATACTTTAATTATCTACTCACCCTAACTCAACATTCCAATTTAGTTTAATAATAACAATAATCATGTTTAAGGGTTAATTGGCCAACCTATAAAGTGCTTAGATTCACTTGTTTGTCACCTTCTCATAGATCGTTACTCCATTGGCATGATGTGTTTTTAACGTTTGTAGTTACAAAAAGGATTCCTAATATTAACTTTACATCGACATATTTTTGAATTATGGATCGAACATTTTGGATTATATTAAATTTATTTTGAATCGGCTTAAATTTTAACATGTCTTGTTAAAATAGGTAGGATTCAAAATTTTAATGTTTAAATAACTTCTTTTACTTAGTTTTCCAAATCGAGTAATTCTTTATTGTTGAGTCAATATTCTCAAATTATAATCCAGTAATTTCAATGAAGTTTCAAATTAATTTTAATCGCTAAAAACTGAACTAATTTTGGTACAACCCTGAATTAGCTAGGTACCCTCCTTAGTTGTTACCCATGTTTGTCTTGTCACTTGGATTTATATAGCATGCGCATGGAGATAGCATTATCATATTTATACATTAATTTAGTAATGATGACGATACACCAAAAAATGTAAACCTTTTTTTCCTAAGTTACCGTCACATTATTAGCATGTGCAAAGTGGTCTATCATAATAGACCCTGTTATTAGAGGGGTGCTAAAATTCAATTTTATACATATTTGATTATTGTTTCAATTACCACAAATATATATATACTATTTTACATGAGAGTAATAATGGAGAAATTTTAACATATACTAGGATTTTGATTTTTAATGAATTTGGCATAGAGACCCTAAAATTTACAAAACGGCCCAAATTACTAGTATTTTCATAACCTACTCCACATTTTTAATGAAAATTCCAATTATGCCTTCTCATCAAAAACTCTTAGCTATTTCAATTTATCAAAGTCAATGCTTGTTCAACGTAAACACAGCTCATTATTTTCCTAAATGTTATAGACGCAATTTACAATTCTTTGTTGATTAATTTCAGATAAATTTCGTAAAATAAAGAAATAAATAATATTTCATATTTTGAAAAAAGGGTCAAGACGCCCAATTTTCAACTGCATCACACACAAAAAAAACCTCCACCTAGGCGCATGCACACATTTTGTGCAACTTGGCTCTTTTTTTTTGAAAAATATTCAATATTTTTAATCAAAATTTCTAAATTTAAGATAATATTAATTAATAAATTATTTTTTTACTTTAACATCATATATTAATTCAAATTTCAATAAATTTTAAAATTCGAACATCTGCTAGGCGAACACTTGAAATTATAACCCATTTAAAAAATTAACTTTTATTTTAAGAAAATTTTAGAAAATTTGCTAAAATTATTTATTCCCCCTTTTTTTTGGTTGAATTTACCCTCGTTATTGTTTTGATGGACAAATAATTAGTCGAGATTGTAGATTTTTTATATGACAATAAAAATAAAGAATAACAAATTTAAGTGTAATCATAAATTTGTTAGATGACAATAGAAATAAGAACCCCTTCTTTTTCATGTGCCTTTTCTACATTTAGAATTAAATTAGAATAGACGTATCTATTATGTGGAAGAAAAATAGTAAATATATCTGGTGTAATTATAGTCATGTATATCCGTCACATAACTAAATCTTGCATCAATAAAACTATCATTTTATTACCCTAAATATAATCTTTCTAGGTTTAACGAAATTTTACAAAACATAACAACTATTTTGCTAAAAACAACTTTAAAAATTTGTTTAAAGATCCTATTATCTTATGATTGATACGATTTTCCAATAATTACATTTTGTTTGATATTTAAATATTTATAATTGATATACTATAATTTTGTATTTCTATATAAATGTTTGAGAAATTTCACATGGTAACCTGAGGTTTATTTTTAAAAAATTCACACTTTAACTCTGAGGTTTACCAAATTGTTTTACCGTGACCTTTTTGCACATAAAACGTTAGCAAAATGTTAGCAAACGTTAATTTCGAATCTTTAAGATTGTTGTACGCCGCGACTCACCATTTCAAATGTCATCAGTTTTAACCTTTTTTTCCCCCAAAATATAAATCCTAACTCTACCATTTATGCATTTGGGGGAAAAAATATGATTTGGAGGAGAGATGGTATAGTTGGTGTTTATATTTTGGGGAAATAGATTAAAACTGAAACGGTGAGTCACATGAATAGTCGTACAACAGCCTTAAAGCTTCGAAGTTAACGTTTGCTAATATTTTTATGTGCAAAAAGGTCACGGTGGAACAATTATGTAAACCTCAAGGTTACTGTATGAATTTTTTAAAAATTTTGGTTATCACGTGGAAAACCCAAAACCTCATGATTACCACGTGAAATTTCTCTAAATATTTTTACATTGACACATAAAATTTTATTAACAAATAAAAATAAGACAAATATACATTAATTATATTTTCTGATTTTTTATTAGATTGTATGATATGATTGTTAGTGTTCACAAGTTATGGAGAACATCACATACATCTATTTTTCCAGTTGCCAGCATTTCATATTTATATACTTGTGTGTTCCAGATACTTTGTCCCATTGTTAATAGAACGAGATTAAGTTGTCTATTGAAAGTTACAGTAATGAGATCTTCACAAATAATATAGATAATATAAAGAATATAAAGTATAAAAGAGTTAGAATTATGTCCAAAAAGAAAAATAGAGCAAATTAATTACTAAAAAATTCATTAAGAAAGGTCAATTTTATTTAGTTTTTTCATTTGTTTTTGGTTTATTAATAGCTGGCTAAACAACTAAAGTGTTTTTTAGTAAATATCTTTTAAGTCAACATAAAAATCGACTTTAAAACAAAAAAGTTATTCTTGACGTATTAAGCCACCTATTCTCTAAAATTTTCCTAAATAATTTAAATACCTTTTTAATCGACATAAAAAATGATTTTAGAATTTTTTTTTATTGGTCTAAGAAACAACAAAACGACAAACAACGACAAAGTAATTTTACCAACATCTTTGTTAAGATTTGTTTTTCTATTTTGATTTAGATTTAGTTAGTTGGGTTTTAAGAAAAACAACAAATGTTACTTGTTTGTTAAATACAATCGTTGTGTTTACGTATTGATATCATTGAAAATTATATAGGACGGTGTTTTATGGACAATACAAGTGTACAGGCCCAGGGGCAAGCTTTTCAGGAAGAGTAGCATGGTCAAGAGAATTAACTGAAGAAGAAGCCAAGCCTTTTATTTCGCTTAGCTATATTGATGGTTCTGAATGGGTTACCTTGTAAATTATTTATTATATTATTTTGACATTAATATATATTAATAATAATTACTAGTTTCTAGCATTTTTCTTTATTCATTTTTTAATTTTCTTCTTTAATCATAGTTGTTTAAAAGTTAACAGAAATCTTAGATACAACCACTTCAGCTCACATTAAAAATTTAACGTACTTAGTGATGTTTTACATCGTGTTTTTGACGATGAATTTTTTTATACATTAAGCATCAGATGTAAGAGAATATTGCTTTGTATGTTTAGTTTGTCCAAAACTTTAGTCTGAGTATATAATATCTTTGGGTTTCAACCAAAAGTCTTCTTATATTATGTTAAGGAATTAATTCAATAAAAAACTTAAGCAGATAGTTAATGCGACAAGATAAATTATACTCCTTTCGTTTTTTAATATTCTTCCCATTTGATGAATTCCACCTTAAGGAGGGAAAAATTTGATTAATGTTTTTGACACATATTGAAAGATAAAATATATTCATGTGAGATCTCGTTAGATTCGTCTTAATATGTACTTTTTTAGTATGTTTTTTTTATAATATTTTACTATGTATATTGTGATATATTGAGATTTAAAATTTGATTTTAAAACTGTGTAAAAAATAAATGAGAAAAACAAAAAAGTAAACGGAGGGAGTATTTTCTAATAACCAACAAGAACCAATCAATCAAGTTTCTACCATTACTTATTGAACCCATACACAAACCAAATTATTTATGTTTAGTTTGTTCAAAATGTCAGTGTTAGAGTATATAATATCTCTGGAGCCTCAATGAAAAGTCTGATGATATCATTTTAAGGAATCAACTCAACTGAAAACTATTAGAATATTAGAATATCTTAGAATAATATCTTTTTGATTTCTTGCATTATTTTGTATATCTTTGTGATTATGTAGAATATTAGGAAAATATTTAATTTCCCAAAGTATAATGGCAATCTTGTATATACTGACATTAATCTTAATGAGAAAGGCAACCCGAGTCATTCTTACATGGTATCAGAAGCTTCGATTTTTGATCCCGACTCTTTCTTTACTTTCCATTGCCGCCGGCCAGCTCCTCTCACGGCTACCACCATCATTCTTCCTCCTCCTTTTCTTTATTCTTTCTCTCCCATGGCCTCTCCTACCACAACCAAAGGTTCGTTTTCTGAAAATTCCGTTCATTTTAACAATCACGGCTCTTCCCACCACTGTGGTGGCCACCGCCACACTCGTCGTGGTTGCCGGATCCACCGTGAATTTCAATGTATTTGTGAATTTTTGTGGACTTTTCCTTTATTTTGCAAATCTCAAGTTTATGATGTATTTGTGAATTTCAATGCTTTTGTTAACACCCAATTTGAGCTTAACATCAAATCTTTCCAATGCGATAACGGGGGTGAATTTGACAATAATATGTTTCGTCAATTTTGTACTAGTCGGGGCATTTCACTTCGTTTTTCTTGTCCTTACACATCTTCTCAAAATGGCAAATCCGAACGCAAAATTCGCTCCATTAATAACATCATTCACACTCTTTTGTGTCATGCTTCCCTTCCCCCGTCATTTTGGTCTCACGCCTTAAACACGGCCACTTATCTCCTCAATATTCTTCCTTCTAAACTTCTTAGTAATCTCACTCGCACTCATGTTCTATACCGTACGTCTCCTACATATACTCATCTACGGGTTTTTGGGTGTTTATGTTTTCCTCTTTTTCCCTCTACTACTATTCACAAACTCCAACCACGCTCCGCTCCATGTGTCTTTTTAGGATATCCCTCTTCTCATAGGGATTACAAGTGCTATCATCTCTCTCCCGTAAAATCATTATATCTCGACATGTTCTCTTCGATGAGGCCACTTTTCCTTTTTCTCAATCACCTTCCTCATCTCCCCCAAACTATCAATTTTTAGATGATAATATTCACATTCAATTACTTAACACAGCCCCAACACATTCTTTTGGGCCTAATCCATCTTTGAGCCCAACTACCATCCCTCAATCTCTATCCTCCCTCTCCCCTACTAGGCCTGCCTCACGCAGCCCAGTAGCCATCCAGCCTCCTCCTTTCTCTCCTTCTTCTACTGGGCCAGCTCCAGTCAGCCCAGCCCCCATCAGCCCCACCTCAATCCAGTACCCCCCCAGCCCCTATCAGCCCCAACCCAATTTCATACCTCTCCTCCTCCCTTCCCTCCACTGGGCCTGCCTCACGCAGCCTAGTCCACACGCCCCTCCTTCCTCTTCCTTTCCTATTGGGCCTACCTCACACAGCCCAATCAACCCCCCTCCTCCTTCCTAAAAACTTAAGTTGATAGTTAAAATAACAATATAATATTTTCTAACAGCTAGCAAGAAGCAATAAATCAAGTTTACCATTACGTACTAAACCTATACACAAACCAAATTCCTAGGAAGTTATTATGTCTGTCATATGTCTTCGAATGTTAGTAAATACACATACGATTTAGTTTCGACTACATATGTTAAGATGGAATAGGTTAGTAATCCTACATCTATTTTTATAGTTTGCCCCATTATTAATAGCACGAGATTAAGAAGTTAATTATAGTAAGTTACAATAATAGAATATTTTGGAAATAACATAGAAAATATGAAGAGTGAAAAAAATAGCATTATATCAAAAAACTAAAATAAAGCAAATTCATAATAAAAGTTTTCTCTTGTGATTTTTTTATTGGTCTAATAACAACAAACAACCACTAATTAATTTTACCACATCTTTATCAACAATGGGTTTTAAAAAAAATAAATTTTGATTTGAATAGTTGGTTAGTTAATTAGCTTAGAAGCCAAACAAACAAAAATTATTACTTGTTTGTCAAATACTATTGTGAAATACAAACATTAATTGTATATTGATATCATTGAAATTTATCTAGGACTTTGTTTATGGGCAATACAAGTGTGAAGATCCAACGGCAAGCTTTCTAGGAGAGTAGCATGGTCAAGAGAACTAATTGAAGAAAAAGCCAAGTCTTCGATTTTGCTTTGCTATATTGATGGTTCTTACGGCTCATTTGGTAAGTGTTAAAAAATAGTGGTAACAGAATGAAAAATTAGTGTAATTTTGACTGAAAATTTTTTTTGTTACCTTGATGATCATACTTGTCTAACTTCAATCAACTCATTTTCTTCATAAAATTCATTCTAATGCATTACCATTGGGAGTGATATTAGGTGGTAATGGAAATTTGTAAACAAAAAAACTTTTTTTTTTTATCAAAGTTTCATTACCACGTGAATGATATGGAACTTTTGCTAAAAATTTTTTACACTATAAAGCATTCTCATTACCACCATTTAAAACTACTAACCGAACGGGCCGTCAATGTGTTGGTGTTAACTTATAAATTGATATTATATTATTTTGACTTTTCATATATTGATAATAATTGTTCTTTATTCATCTAAGTTTTCTTCTTTAATAAATCGTTTTTAAAAAATTGATAAAAATCTTAAACACAAGCATTTTAACCATATAAACAGATTACAATAAAAACTTAACGTATTTCATGATGTGTCAATTTGGTATTTGATGATGAATTTTCTAATAAATTAAGTATAAGATGTAAGAATGTATTGGTGGATGAATAGTTAATACTATACAAGCGCAAAAACTATTAAAAACTAGAGGACTTGTTATGGGGTAGATGAGTCCATATTAAAAATAGCACTAAAGGCCCACCAAGAAAACATTCTTACACTGATTACCATAACCTACTAACCACTGTAACATTCCATGATTTCTCATAATCTCAATAAAAATTGCCAGGCTAACTCCCAAATAATCTAGCCGATTTCAACCAACAAAACATCACATTATCACTTGTCTCTAAAATGTTAATTCTTATGTTCGATACCTATAAGTACTCCAGTTGTGTGAAAGAAAAGGGAACCAAACCTAACATTGCAATATTCTTGGAGAATTTCTTTGTTGAACATTTAGAGTATATAGATCTAGATTTATATGTACTACATACTTAGTATAGTAGTGGGACTAAAATAATATATTATAAGTCCAATTAAATGCGTCAAAGAATTTGATGAATTATTACTTTGATTCATAAGTTTTGTTTGATGAATCATTACTCTGATTCATAAGCTTTGCTTGGTGAAACATTACTTTGATTCGTAAGCTTTGTTTGGTGAAACATTACTTTGATTCATAAGCTTTGCTTGGTGAAACACTTTTGTTTCAAAAGAAGGTATTGTTTGATGCATAACTCCATATCATTTCTTTTCTTTTAAGAATACTCTAATTCTTGTTGTTCCTTTCATGAAATAGTATTGAGAGAGTAATTAACTCTCAATATAATCAAAGTTCATAATTCACCACAACATTTGTATTTACTATTGCAATTTCCTTGTACTAGGATTTTATTGTGTAAATTATATCTCATTTTGAATTTCATTTTATCATCTCAAGCACCTTTGTGGGAGAAATATCACAATAAGAAAGTGCATGAACGTCTTTTATTCATATCAAGTTTCCGAGCGACTTCTTCGATTGTCACAACCTTATCTTCATGATGTCCATTTGGTGATATATAAAGTAAAGAGTTATATTGCCATCCATACAAAGGGAAATACAAATCAATTTGTTTTATTTGTATTTGCTCTATATATATAATACACTCTCACTAAACTCATATTTTTACTTTCATCCCATACACTCTTACTCTCTCATTCTAAACCTTAATTTTACTTTCATCCTCTACTCTCTAATCTTACTCTCTGATTCTTTACATTACCATAGACTCTTACTCTCTCATTCTAAACTCTAATTTTACTTTCGTCCTCTACTTTCTTATCTTATTTTCTCATACGTTTGCTTTATTCTTCCAATCTCTTTTTCTTGATATCACATTTTCCTCATTTTCTGACAAGGAGTGGCGGCG
>NC_080055.1:20127676-20130176 GCF_026212465.1 Amaranthus tricolor
TTCAACCCACGGACCCGGTCCGGTCTTGCTTAAACCCGGTCGGGTCCTGTGATTTTTGCTCTCTGGAAAACCCTCAGCACACGGACCCGGTCCGGTCTTCCAGAAATCCGGTCCGATCTTCAGAAACCCGGTCCGGTCTTCCAGAGACCCGGTCCGGTCCTGCTCTAATATTTTTCCGCACGGTTTTTATTAAATGATGAGGAATGTAACCAAAAAGGGGAGAGCAACATTTTCTCTGTTTTTTTAGATACTTTTAATTCTTCACCTTGGGAGAAAAACTTTGTAACTTTCAATTACTTTCGTTCATCGTTTGGTATTCAACTTCAAGTATTATTTCTTTATCCTTTCCTTGTTATTACTTTTAATCATGTTTCCTTTAATGAATTCTTTTTTTGTTGCATTTGATATGTGTGAGTAGTTTCTTAATCTAGGGTTAGATGGAACCCTAGCCATGATGTTGATGATGAATTATTGAATCCTAATCCCTTTTTGTTATGCATAATCCTTGTTCATGCTTGGTTTCTTATGCTAGTTAACTCATGTTTTTCAATAGAAATTTTGGAAATTGTGGTTAACAATTCATTCAATCGCTAACGAAAGTTAGGGTTGAATAAATTTCCTTTTAGATCAAGGGCTTGATAATCTTCATGAAAATAGATAGTTTTGATTGTTGGATCTTATAGAATACTATGCTCAATGTCATTACTATACTTGATTCCATGAAAATAGGTTTGATAGTATGGTAGTGAAGCTAATAGTCTTTGAAAGGAGTTATTAGTATTTTTAGTGGTGTATTCGTCCCATTGAACTTGGTTATGATCGTTGTAGGGGTAGTAGGATCTCATTGTCATCACATCATGCTAGTGGGGAAGTTTATCCCTAGATGTTTTAATATCATTAATTTACCTTTCTAATTTAATTGATTGTATTCTAGTCATTTAGTTAGTTTAGACATATATTCTCTGAAATTGTGTGTTACTAAGGATCAATTGGTAGCCGGAAAATAATCATTTACTACGTTGTTCCCTGTGGATTCGACCCTAACTGCCGCTGTACTAGTAGCATATTAGGATTTATTTGATAGTACATAAACGACCTATCAAATTTTGGCGCCGTTGCCGGGGAGCAACGGATTAGTTTAGTGTTTATTTTCTGAGTTTAAATTGATTCTTTTTCTTTGATTTTGCTTCGGTTATGTCCCCCCTCCCCTATCTATTTAACCCTTTGCTTTTAGTTTCTTTTGTTGCATGCAAACCAGGCGACAGGGACACGAACTAGTACCTTTTGACCTTGAAATCGAAGCAACAGCAAGAAGACTCAACTCTAGGCAAAGAAGGCGAAGAAATAAGAAAAGGGAAGATTTAACCATGGCTGAAACACCAGAGAAAGCCCTCCTGGATTACATCACTCCTGATGCTAGCATTGTCACTACAAGCATTGTGAGGCCAGAGATTTTCGGGAACCAGTATGAGATCCGTTCAGCATTCTTCAACTGGATCGCTCAGGACCAATTTCATGGTATTGAAAATAAGAGCCCAACTGATCACATTAGAGCCCAACTGATCACATTAATCTGTTCATCGACAAGTGCATGACACACAAGTACAACAACGTCACCCCTCCGATCAATTAATGTTAATAGCTTTCCCTTCTTCTCTTGCGGGGGGCGGCTAAGCAGTGGCTTCGTGAGGAAGAAACCCAACTCCATTGCTACTTGGGAGGCTCTGAAAAAGGCATTCTTGCATCGATACTAACCACCCGGAAAAACTTCAAAGTACCGAAATGAGATCTCTACTTTCAAGCAAAAAGACGGGGAATCACTCTATGATGCGTGGGAGAGATTTAAAAGTCTAATCAGAAAGTGCCCACATCACGGATTACCGGATTAATGCTTTGAGGCATGAGATCCAGACTTCTTTGGATGCTGCTGCTGGGGGTAACTTCATGATGAAAACACTGACCCAGGCGAAGAAAATTCTTGATGATATGGCCTCAAATTACCACTGGCGAGAACAATCAACTCCAAGGCGAGGTGGTAGGTATGAAGTGGATGCTATTGTTGCTTTGACTAATAATGTACGGGCTTTGACAAGGAAGGTTGAGCAATTGGATGTAGCTACAGTAAATAAAGTTTGTGGTGCTTGTGGCCTAAATGGGCATTCTAGTGTTGACTGCCAACTTCAAGCCGAAGGGGTTGCTGCTGTGGAACAAGTCAATGCCATTCAAAATCAGAATGCGAGACAACAATACAACCCCTATTCCAACACCTTCAATCCAGAATGGAGGGATCATCCAAATTTTTCCTACAGAAACAACAATGCACAAAATCCCTCATCCTCGTACAACATACCATCGGGTTTCCAACAAAGACCACCCTTCCCACCTCAACAACAACATCCGCCGAAGTCCAACCTTGAGAGCTTGATGGAGAACTTTATCGCTACCCAAAGCAAGCAAAATGAACACTTCAGCACCTCCATTAATCAGATTTTGGCTCACA
>NC_080055.1:20137676-20165176 GCF_026212465.1 Amaranthus tricolor
CTTATTTTTAATTGTTGAATGTTTAATAAGTCATATTAAATATTAAAATTGATAATTTTGATATTAAAACACACATTTTTAAAGGGAAAAATTACCTAGAATAATCTAACCTATTAATGATTTTCCTATAATAATTCTACCTATTGATTAATTATGAATAATCCCAACTTTGGATGGTATTCTCCTAGAGTAAACCCGGTAACCGAATAACTTGTCATAGCAAGTTTTATTTTTTTTGAAAAAAGATAAATTAAAATAAAATACCGAAAAAAATATTTAAAAATATTTAAAAATTTTTTTGATTTTTTTAATCATTCAAAAAATTTTATGTAAATTTTCACAATTTCTGTAAAATTTTACATTAATTTTTAGTTTACTTTTTTTGGTGAATTATATCTACTATAGCAGGTTATCGGGTTGCCTAAGCTTACTCTAGGTAAATACCCCATAAAGTTAGGATTATTCATGATTAATCAATAAGTAAGATTATTCTAAAAAATCAAGAAAATATTAGATTATTCTAGATAATTTTTCCTTTTCAAAATGCGAGTTTTTTAGATAGATTTATTTCACTGTAAAATGATCTCAAGCAAAAATTGTTGCAAGTTTTGCTACTTATTCAAACGAATAATTTTGGCCCCATATAACAAAATTGTACCTGAAGTTGCTGTCAAATTCCTAAAATTGACAGTGAAAAATCCAAATTATTTGAATCACCCTCCATTTTTTGTGTTGTTCAAGACCTTGATTTGTCACAAAATGCTACAAAAATGAAAGCAACCTAAGCTATACAACACATGCTACTTTTAAATTGCCTTATTCTCTTTACTATTTTTTTCAATATTACCTATAAAATAGTCCTTGGCAGCTACTATTGATTCCAATTTTGGTTCAAGATTTGACAAGTGAATAATAAAATTGTACATGGTTAGCCTAGATTGGAAGATTTTTTTTCTTTTAATTAGGGCTGTGATTTGTGATTAATATTTTAATTTACAGTTTGAGTTAAAAGTGTCTGACGATGTAATAATATTAATGAATTGTAAATTTGTAATATAAATTGATATTGTAATTGAAATTAGAAGGGTTCAAAATAGACACGATAACCTAATAGTTACCCGACCTTGTAACCAATTCAAAATCGACCCGATAACTTAAATTAACACTTTTAATTGAAATAATGATGGTTCCCAAGTGTTCCCCATAACTTTATTAAAATATTTTGGGAAATTTAAAAAAATATTTTGGGAAATTAAAAAAAATATTTTGGGAAATTTAATGTGGTGATCCTAAATTTTGGCATTTCTATAAATGTTTTTAAAATTCGTATAGTTATCTTTGATTTTTAACTTTTCCATGTGGTAGAAAAATATTAAATTTTTGGTTAAATTAAGTACTTATTTTGACTGGATTTCAAAATATGTGGTCAATTAGGGTGATCACTACGTTTGTTTTTTGAAAAAATGTACACGTTGGATAAAATAGCGTAAAGTTAACAGAAAAACTTACCTTTTGTCTACCACATGTAAAAGTTAGAAGGTCAAGAACACCACTTGAATTAAAAAAAATGTTTGTCAACCACATAGAAAAACCAAAAATTCAGAGTTACAACATGAAAATTTCACAAATATTTTTTAATAGTTGTACTTTTATAGTTTTTTAACTAATTTTATTTAAATAATTTTAATGTTTATGGTCACATTTTTCCTCCATCAAATTAGTTATTCAATAAAATAAAATAGTACATCTAGAGTTTTGAAACATAACATATTTGATTTATTAGATGACTTGACATTTAATAATTACACATCCACTTATTAATTTCTCTTTTGTGTTAGTAATTTTTATCAAGCAACAATAATACAATTATAATTACACCTCAAATCTTGATCAACATTAAGTCGCTTCAAACATTTTCAAAGGTGTAATCTAACACTTGTAGTTCAACAAAGGCAACCCTATTTATAAATTGACAAAATCATGTGGTATGCCCCGGCCTTGTGGACCTTCATTTACTACACTACAAATTTGACTTAATATAAACTCCCCACAAAAAATGATGAGGCAACCAAATTCAAAGTGCACACATTATTACTATTAATTAAATATTTCGCTTAAAATTTGATAATTTTGATAGGTTAGAGTGATATAGGAGACAACAAGAACAAAAATAGAATATGAAAATACTATCAATATATATGAAAATACCATTAACTTCAATCGAATGTCCCGAGATTTTGCAATTATCACAAAAATAGCTAGGCTTCTTCCCTTTTTCATTGTAATTTCATTTATCTGTTGAGAAAGCCATAGGTTCGGATAAATTTGGAACTTTGCTAAGTTCTTTATGACTTTCTTGTTGTAAAAGCATCCTATATACCTCTATTACATCAGGAAGCTCTTTTGTCATCAAGATGTTTGTTCTAACTTGGTTGAATTGAGGATCAAGTTTCATAAGAAAGGTCATGATTCTTTGATCTTGTTGCATTTTCACAAAATTGGCATTAAAATGACAATTACAAGGTAAAGGTTTCAAATCATTTAGGGCATGTTTGGTTGGCTCTTTTTTAATGGTATGGGATGGTATCACAACCATTTCAATGTTTGGTTAGGCCTTTTTACATTGGGATGTCATACCCTCTAGATTCTCATCCCATTCCAATCCTCTAGAATCCCATACCCTCCTACCCCCAAGTTTCAAACTCCATTTCATCCCATATTTAAACCCTAATTTCAGAAAAGTGGTGAAGAGGAGGATGAAGTTCGTGGTGGTGGTGCACGAGGGCTAAAACTGGCTGGAGAGCAGCCTTAAATCGGACAGCAGCTGGCTGCTGCTCGTGGGTTGGCTGCCGGCTACTCACAGCGAGGGAGGAGGGAGAAGAGAGTGTGCTGCGGTGGCCGCCTGCAGAGGAGAACAAAACGACATGGCCCGCTGCTGGTGGTGGACTCAGTGGCGCGGCTGCTGGTTCTTCAACTGAGGGAGGGACGTGAGAGTTTCATCCCATATTCAAACCCTAATTTCAGAAAAATGGTGAAGAGGAGGATGAAGGTCGTGGTGGTGGTGCACGAGGGCCAAAACTGGCTGGAGAGCAGCCTTAAATCGGACAGCAGCTGGCGGCTGCTCGTGGGTTGGCTGCCGGCTACTCACAGCGAGGGAGGAGGGAGAAGAGAGTGTGCTGTGGTGGCCGCCTGCAGAGGAGAACAAAACGACACGGCCCGCTGCTGGTGGTGGACACAGTGGCGCGGCTGCTTGTTCTTCAACTGAGAGAGGGACGTGAGAGAAGAGGGAAAAGAGAAAGAAGGAGAAGGAAGAGAAGGAGGAATGACAGCCTTAAATTATTATTATTATTATTATTACTATTATTATTATTATTATTATTATGTTTATTTATTTTTTTTATCTCAATTCATTTTCTTGCGAGACCTAACTAAGAGACTCACCTTCGTGGGCTCACACATTTTAATTAAATAATCATTTTGATTCGAACCTCTTTATTTAAGAAATCGTAACTATATTTTTGATATATATGTATATAAGTTAACATTTAAATTCATGTATGCAAGAAATTTATTAAAACTAATTTCAGAAATAATTAAATATAATTATATATATATATATATATATATATATATGTATATATATATATATATATAAACTGGACAGAGAATCCATTCCATAATTGAACCAAACAGTGTGAATGGATTGAATATCTATTACAGGATTGAACCAAACAGTTTTAGTATGGTATGGGATTCTTAATCCATACCATCCTGGTATGAGGTTCCATACCATTCTAATCCTGCTCACTGAACCAAATGGACCCTTATTTCATCTCATAATGACTTGACTCTTGTAAAGTAATTTGCAATTGACATTTTTCAGTTCTTGAATGGTGTTTAAAAGTGTTTCTTGAAGTCTATATATTTGAGAAGTTGAAGGTGTTCCATATCTCTCTTCTAGATCATCCCATTACCATGTTATTACATCTTTTCCAAGCCTTTTCTTCAAAAGATCCTTCTTTGGGTTTTGGTAGGCTTTCATCAACAGAACACATTTTATTTTTTGCATCTAAGCTTATATTCATTGATCTTTTCCAAATCCGTGTAACCAGTTCCATCAAAGACTACAGACACTAATATAGTGCTTGTTGAATTAGAGGGGTGTAAATAATAGGAGCTAGATGGGTCTTGTGTGGGATCAATAGAGGTTGCTGCATTTTGAGGGTTGATGACAAGACCAATTTTTGAAACATCTTCCATATTAGAATAAATATAAGAACAGAATAAAAGAAAGAAAAGAAAAGAAAACACAATGGAGATGCAACATTTTTTTAGAAGAACAACAATTTGAAGAATATCATATGTAGCAGCAGATCACGGGTATTCAATCCTGCTCTGATATCATGATAATTTTGAAAGGTTAGAGTGATACAAGAGACAACAAGAAGGAAAATAGAATATGAAAATACTACAATATTGTATTGATCTAATGGATCGAAAAAATATCTATTTATAGCAGTGAGAAGTAATATATATATATATATATATATATATATGTATATATATATATATATGAAAGGAAAGTATAAGAAGCTTATAACAAACTTGCTTATGTGGCAATTAAACCCAAGAAACAAGAAAAGGAAAAACAAGAGACATAAAGAAAGCAGTTATAAGAAGCCTCGATGCACGAGCTAGCTATCTTCATTAACTGTAATAAAAATCATATCCTTATCAAAGTTAAATAGAGTTAAAATGAAAAAAAATAACAAACAATTCATATTTGTACTTCTTCCAGGCAGAAAGCAGAGGAATGAGGCAACGAAATTCAAAGTGCACACATGGTTGAAGTAATTATAAGGTATGTAACATCATAATGCTGACAAACACAATATCATTACCCAACAAACCGATTTTACATTTCTTGTTTCACTTAGTAGCTATCAAACACAATACTAATAATAAAATTAATAATGCACCGAAATGGTACATACTACATTTAATTGATTATAAAAATTTCAATTTACTCTTCCCAACTACTAGGATATGATGAATCTATATAAGATTTTAATTTTGATCTTTACCATTTGTTTTATTTTGACGAAAGGCTGAATAATTTTCTACAAATAAAATAGAAAAGCTGAAAAATTGGTTTTTGTATAGATGATAAGAATGATAAGAATCATACTCTGTCACAAGAGTAAAAATGAATTCAACCGAACGATCAACCAATGGTTACAACTTTTGCAAGCTATAAACTTCGGGGTCGGGTCCGGGCACCCGACTAAAGTCATAAGACTTCCCAAGTTTGCCTATCACAGCATTTTTAAAATTGATAGCCTCTTGAACTTGGGAACATGACCTTTGCATCTTTACACCACTTAAACTATTTCTGGACTCCATCATTTCATTTAAGGACAATTTTTTCTTTGAATACCGTACTTCTGGCCTTTGTTTAGGGGCACTTTGGGACCTCACCTTTGCCCTAAAAGACTGTGTATTAGACATATAATTAGGGTTTTGATGACAACTCCCATAATGCCTTAAGAAGTAACTATTATTATCCCCACATACACTCTTAGATGGGGTTACAGGACCCGGGTTTGGCCCACCCAGGTTCATGAATCTGGGAGTGCTATGGGCCGTTGAGAACCGGCATTCATCACCCATTAGGCCCCATTCAGGGTCATGCCAGTGTTGGCAACCTGGGATTGATATGCGTGGGGGGTAGAACGGGTCGGGCTCGTATGGGTCTGGCCTTGGACCCGGGCTTGTAATAGTTCTCCACCCTCTTGATGATGATGATCTGGGTCGACCCGTATCGACCTCGACTATCTTGGTTATGTCTTCGGATGTTGGGTTGATTGTTCTGCTTTCAAAGGAGGATGAAAGCCTCCTGCTGTATACTGTTGCTGCTTGATCACTCCTTGTGTCATCAAATATTTCCTGAAAGAAACCAAAAAAAATTACTATGAAGTTCAAATTAGGAAATATGATTATCTTAATGCAATAAATATATTATAATAAGAAATTTTTATTAATATGGTAGTCTAATTTGTAACCATAATACTCCTATTACTTTGCAATATTTTTTATTTTTCCATTTACAATAATTTTGGCAAATTAAATACGTGTTAACAGAAACTGTTGGCTGGTTTGAGCAAAATGTGTAGACTGATAAGCCAATTGTTTAAGCAGCCAAATGTTAAAGTTGATTATTATAAAGATTTTTGATGAAAATTATTTTTGTTTTTGGTTTCTTTTAGGAAAAAAAGTAAAATAAAAGCCAAAAGCCTTTAAAAAAAGCTAATATATGAGTAACTTTTGGATTTCAAGTTAAAAGTCAATTTTTCTATGGATATAAAATTATTTACAAATATTTTTTTAGTTGCTTTACCAATAAAAATCTTAAAAATCAAATATTGATAAAAAAGCTAAGAAAAAAATTAATTGTCAAACAACTCTAACTTAATTTTATTCATAATTATTAATGTATCTAGGACTTTTTAAATATTTATGTTATTTTCCATTGTATCGATCTACAAACAAAAATTACATCTAGCAGTACTAGTAGACTAGTTACAAGTCTTACAACTGCCATAGTGTCCAGAAGATTTTCTAATTAACTAAGGCAGTGGCCAAGTTAATGTGATGTTGATACATAAATGCATAAATGAGTTATAGTACTAAAAATAAAAAGTACACTGTTTAGATATCATATCACTTTAAAAATGGTCCACAAATTATAAGGACATCAACTTTTGAGTGGATTTTGCCCATGGCAGAATAATGTAGGTACAAATTAATATATTCTATCTATATACAAATTTTATTTAATTAAAATCGATATGTTGTGAAATAAATATTAGGAATATTTCTAATATTAAAGGAAAAAGTGTCAAAAAGGATCTAATAAAATTTTTTTTCCAAAAAATACCTAATAAAAAAAATTTTTCAGAAAATACCTAATAAATTTTTTTTTCTCAAAATGTATCAATTGACATTTTTATTCAATTGACCGTCAAATTTAACGATTGATTGCTCAAAATCAAAAATTCTTCGTCCTCATCTTCAATTTCTTTTCCAATTCAATTTCCTCACTGTTTTCTTCCTCTACTTCTTACTCAAAATCGAAATAAAATTGGAAAAAAAATTGAAGATGAGGAAGAAGAATTTTCAATTTTGACCAGTCAACCGTTATATTTGACGGTGAATTGAAGAGAAACGTTACTTGGTACTTTTTGGAAAAGAAAAAAATTTATTAGGTATTTTTTGGTAAAAATTTTTTTATTATATACTTTTTGAAAACAATAATTTTTATTAGGTACTTTTTGACAATTTTTCCAATAGTAAATTTATTAAAATGGAAGTACACAAATCATAATATTAAAAATCACAAGTAAAAAACCAATAAGGATAGTCTATTTTGTATTATAATGGGCCTTAATCTAAAGCACTGTTACTTGCTTTACTAAAAAAAGACAAATTATAGTTGATTTTGGATTATTTTTTGATTGTTTAAAGGAAATTACGAATTTTAAAAACAAATTTTCTAACGAATTATGTTACTGTGATCTAGAGCATGAAACAATTAGAAATGCTACTAATAGTAAGAGGAATAAGAGTAAGACTGTTACCAAGGATCTCCGAGGGAAGAATTCGGGTTGAGAAAGACCCGAGAAATCGTTATTGGTAAATCGGGCTTGAGCCCGTTTGGACTTGACGGTAGCTTGAGCTCTAATGAGTGCTTGCATACCATGAAGAGTTGCTGTGGCTTGTTTTCTTACCAAATATCCTCTTACTAATGCTTGGATCTTTACTAATCCTTTCAATGCTCTTAATGCTTTCCTTGCCTTTCAAAAACCACCATAAATTATAAACACCATTAGATGCTTAACAATTACTCGTACATGTATTCTACTAATTTTGTAACTAATATGTTGAATTAATAATAAGTTTATTTATTCCAAAAAAAAATTAAGTTTACTTGATTTTCAATTATTAATAATGGTCAAAACTTTAAAAACATATATTCAACAAGAATTAGAGCGATAAGCCTACATCGAGATTACATGTAAATTGTTTCACATTGGAGAAAAAGAAAAGTACGTATATATCAATTTATAAAATAAGAACTAACTCCTACTTCTACTATTTAGTTTTAATAATGAACTTTGTTTGAACTTATACTTCATGTGAGCTATTATATCTCCTTGTTTGGATTGTCTAGACTTAAATTTAAAATTCTATTAAATCGTTAATAACATATAGCAACTTCATATTATTGGGATTAAAATTTTAAAATTATTAAATTCTTTTTAAAATCAAACTTCATTAACTCTTGCAATTAAATAAAATATTTAAAAACACAAAGATGTTGGAGAGTAGTTTCATTTTTGTATGGCACAAAATTAAAATAGTTGTGAAGGGAGTAAAGATAGCAACCTTAAATAGTGAACAACATGTTAAATTTGTTAATAGGAGTTATTAAATAATTCCATTTGATTAGAGCAACATAAATAAATAAAAAAAATTATCGTATTTATTTATACGTTGTTCATAGGAATTCCCATAAAAAATATACCATTAAAAAGTTTCTCAGCTTTGAGATTCCAAATGAAAGAATTTAATTGAAGAAAATTAAAGTTGAAATAGCTCCATTACCAAATATCCTCTAAAGGTAGACTGAATTTTCACCGCAGCCGATTTATCATTACAAGCACCAATAGCACCGCCACCGCCACCGCCACCGCTACTGAAAATTGTTCGCTGACCTTGACTCGTAAGTCGAACAACAGCAACAGCTGCCTGAGCAGCAACAACCGCCGCATCAGCTGCAGCGGCGGTTGCAGCTGCCACCGCAATAGCATGCTTATTCTGCTCCTTATTACTCTCAGAATCATCATAGTAAGACTTCAACCAAGCAGCTTCCGAATGGGATATATTAGGTGGTATAGTTTCCGGATTATTGCATAGCTCTGTTCTCTTCCCACCGGAATAACCAAAACTTTCTCTTTTCCGGTCACCGGCGTCTAAACTTGGGTCTTTTTGATTGTCTTTGGTAGTGTTCTTTATCCCAAAGATTCCCTTAAACCATCTACTGGCTTTTCCCATGGTTTTTTCTAGAGAAAAAGAGATGGAAAAAATGAAGAAAATTAACTTTTTTCCATACTTGAAATAGTGAAGAGTGAAGGAGGAAATAAAAAGAATAAAAAGGGAAAATAGGTGGAAATTAGGAATGGGAAAAAATATATTAATTTGAAAATTTTGTTGGATATTTTAAAGATTGGTGAAGATGAGGCGGCATATGGTGAGAGTAAGGAGAGAGTGTCAAGGAGCTCGTCAGAAATTTGACTAGGAGACAAGAAAATACTGATGAGTTTGTAAAATAAGATGCCCACCATCAAATTTAAGAGACGTTATAAAACCCAATAAACAGAGATATACTTAAATACTAATTATTGTATTTGGCTCTGGATTAGCTAATAGGATAAATGAATATTTTGAGTAAATTACCTATATAGAATGATGAGGCTTTTAAAAAATGAAATTATAATAATATATGTTAAAAATTAGTGAGAATATAAGAAAAAAAGTAGTAGAAAAACATGATATTAAAATGTTAAACCGGTATATTTCAGTACTTCATAGCAATGCAAGCAAGCGCGTATATTAATAGTACAACTATTCCTAGAGATGATGTATCCTTTTTTCAATGTATTCATTTATTCCTAACAATATGCACTTTTTTAGAATTGAAAATCGAGTCAGGAGGAATTTTAGTTTGGATTATTTTGAATTTGATTTTATCTTTGAATAATATTTGCGTTAAATTAAGATCATGTTGGATATATATATATATATATATATATATATATATATATATATATATATATATATATATATATATATATATATATATATATATATATATATATATATATATATATCAAATGAGAAGGAGTGTGAAAATGAAAAGGATAAAATGGGATCTCATCCTTCCGGCTTCCAGATCAGATATCAATGGTCCGGATGAGTTTGATCCCTGCACGCGGTTCATGGCCTTTATCAACCGGTTTTCAATTTTTAAAATATTAAACCGGTTCAAGTAACCCTGCACGCGGTTCAATCTTCCTTTTCTTTTGTTATGCGATTTCTTTAGGGTCTCTCTCATGCGATTGCCTCTTCATCACAATTTGTCATTGTTCTTCGATTTTACATTTTGCTCTTCGAATTCCTCTTTATCAATCTTTGCTCTTTCTTGCTCCCTTCTTCTGCCACACCAAAATGAAGGTTATCAGGTTTGTTCTTTTTTATCTTTTTTTCTTTTTTTCTAAATCTCTTCTTCTTTTGCATTTATCAATCTTTATTTGGTAGCTTTTTGTTGAAAATGGGATAGCTTTTTCTTGAAATTGAACTATGATAAAATATTTATTGAGCTTTAGAATGGAACTTTCGTTCATGGACCGATTTGCAATTAAGTTTTACTAAATACATGTTATTTGTTTTATTGTTTTGTTTTACTTGAAATTTAGGGTTTTCAATTTGATTTATTTTACTCGTCATGAACGTAGGGTTTGTAATGAATAAAATTTTTTTGGAATTTATTTATGATTAAATACGAAAACGATGATTAATTTTCTAGATTGTGTTGTTCTTTTTGTCAAGGAACCAACTCAACCAAAAGCTTAAGCTGATGGTTGAGGCCCTAAAATATGTTATATATATACTCTAACACGCCCCCTCACACAAGACCCCATTGGGCTAGAAGTGTGGATGCGCATAGGCGCTGAATATTTCACTTTAAATGAGAGGTGGTTGAGATTCGAACTCGTGACCTCTCACGTTGGCTTCTGATACCATATAAGAATGACTCGGTTGCCTTTCTCATTAATGATAATGTCAATATATACAAGATTGTCACTATATTTTAGGAAATTGAATATTTCCTAATATTCTACGTAATCACAAAGATTATACAAAATAATGCAAGAAATCAAAGAGACATTATTCTAGGATATTCTAAGATATTCTAAATAATTCTAATATTCTAATACACCCCCGCAGTCGAATCAGGCGGTTTGAAAGACGCTGAGACTGGAACGAAAATCATCAAATAATACTTGAGGAAGGCATTTGGTGAAAATGTCAGCAATCTGATAACGAGATGGAACATGAAGTACTCGAACATCACCACGTTTAACTTTTTCTCGAACAAAATGAATGTCGATCTCAATATGCTTAGTGCGCTGATGATGAACCGGATTACCAGCTAAATAAACGGCACTAATATTGTCGCAATAGACAAGGGTGGCTGTGTTAATAGGACAGTGCAGCTCAAGAAGTAAATTGCGAATCCAGCAAGTTTCAGAAACAACATTAGCAACACCACGATATTCAGCTTCAGCACTGGATTTGAAAACAGTAGGTTGTCGTTTAGCTGACCAAGAAATTAAGTTATCACCTAGAAAAACACAGTAACCAGAAGTTGAGCGGCGAGTGTCAGGACAGCCACCCCAATCAGCATCGGTATAAGACAAAAGAGTTGAAATATGAGAACGATGTAACTGCAGACCATAAGGAAGAGTACCCTTGACATAGCAAAGAATGCGGTGAATAGCAGCCATATGTTCAGTGCGAGGATCATGCATATAGAGGCAAACTTGCTGCACAACATATGAAATATCTGGGCGAGTGAAAGTAAGATACTGTAAAGCTCCAGCTAGGCTACGATACAAGGTAGGATCTTCACAAGGAGAACCAGCATTAGCACAAAGTTTGCCGGAGGTAGCAACAGGATTACATTGAGACATGCCAGCCTTTTCAAGAATTTCAGAAGCATACCTTTGTTGAGAGAGAAAGAGGCCAGTAGAAGTACGAGTAACAGCAATACCCAAGAAATAATTAAGAGGACCCAAATCCTTCATGGCAAATTCAGAGCTAAGTTTGGACATAATGGACTCACGAAGAGAATTTGAGGAAGCTGTGAGAATAATATCGTCCACATATAATAGCAGATAAGCAATATCAGAGCCATGACAATAAACAAACAAGGAATTATCAGAAATGCTGTTAGAAAAGCCAATAGTAGTTGCAAAAGTAGCAAACCGATGATAACAAGCACGAGGAGCCTGTTTGAGGCCATAAAGAGACTTACGAAGAAGACAAACATGATCAGGACGAGTAGAATCACGAAAACCCATAAGCTGATGCATGTAAACATTCTCAGTTAAATGACCATGTAAAAAAGCATTCTTAACATCAAGCTGATGAATAGACCAAGACCTGGAAAGAGCAATACTTAAAACAATGCGAATAGAAGCAGGTTTCACAACCGGACTAAAAGTTTCATCACAATCAATGCCTTCCCTTTGAGATTTACCATCACCAACAAGACGCGCTTTATAGCGCTCAAAAGAGCCATCGGACTTGGTCTTGATACGAAATACCCATAAAGATCGAATGATATTAGCATTAGGAGGACGCGGCACCAAATCCCAAGTATGATTTTCAATTAAAGCATCAAACTCTTCTTTCATTGCTAACTTCCAGTTTGGGTCACGAAGGGCATGTAGAGGAGATGTAGGTAAAGGTGAAAAAGAAACAGATAAAGCTTGAGAGTAGTATTTGGGATTGGGTTTGAAAATACCATGTTTACTCCGCGTAGTTATACCGGTGGATGAGGAAGGAGGAGGGGAGTTGATTGGGCTGCGTGAGGCAGGCCCAATAGAGAAGGAGGAGGAAGAAGGGGGCTGTTGGACTGGGCTGCGTGAGGCAGGCCCAGTTGAGGGGAGGGAGGAGGAGGTGTACGGGATTGGGGTGGGGGGTTCTGGATTTCGGCTGGCTGGGGGGGACTGAATTGGGGTTGGCCCAATAGCAATGGGAGAAGAAGGAGGGGATTGAATGTAGACTGGGTTGCGTGAGGCAGGCCCAGTAGGGGAGAGGGAGGATGGAGATTGAGGATTGGTATTCGGGCCTAACAGAGAAGGAGGCCCAGTAGTTGAAGAGGGTTGGCAGAGAGGAGGCCCAGTAGGGGAGGAAGAGATAAGAGAGGATTGGAGGGGTACTGGGCTGCGTGAGGCAGGCCCAGTAGGAGGGGGAGAAGTAGGGGAGGGAGATAGATGAGTTGGGTTTAGAGAAGAAGTAGGCCCAGAAGGTGGTGTATGGGCTGTTTTGAGCAAATGAAGGGGAATATTAACATCTAAAAATTGGTAGTTTGGAGAAGATGAGGAAGGTGTTTTAGCAAAAGGAAAAATGGCCTCATCAAAAAGAACATGCCGAGATATAATGATTTTACGGGATGAGAGATCATAGCACTTGTAACCCCTATGAGAAGAAGGATATCCTAAAAAGACACATGGAGCGGATCGAGATTGAAGTTTGTGAATAGTAGTAGAAGGAAAAAGGGGAAAACATAGACACCCAAAAACCCGTAGATGAGTATATTTAGGAGACTTACGGTATAGAATATGAGTGGGTGTAAGATTACCAAGAAGTTTAGAAGGAAGAATATTGAGGAGATAAGTGGCCGTGTTTAAGGCGTGAGGCCAAAAAGACGGAGGAAGAGAGGCATGACACAAAAGAGTGCGAATGATATTATTTATGGATCGAATTTTTCGTTCGGATTTGCCATTTTGGGATATGTGTAAGGACAAGAAAAACGAAGTGAAATGCCTCGACTAGTGCAAAATTGACGAAACATATTATTGTCAAATTCACCCCCGTTATCGCATTGGAAAGATTTTATATTAAGCTCAAATTGGGTGTTAATAAAAGTATGAAAATTCACAAACACATCATAAACTTGAGATTTGCGATATAACGGAAAAGTCCACAAAAAATTAGTATAATCTTCAAGAAAAAGAACATAATATTTATATCCCGATGGACTAGAGATAGGAGATGTCCATAAATCACTATGAATAATATCAAAAGGTTTAGAACTCATAGTCATAGAATTAACAAAAGGTAATTGGATGTGTTTTCCTAAAGGACAAGAATGACAAACAAAATGAGGATTTTTATTACATTTAATTAAACTAGAGGAATACAAAGAATTTAAAACCGCATTGCCCGGATGTCCTAAACGGGAATGCCAAATACTGGAGGAAAAAACGGAAAAAGCTGATGATATTGAGGATGAAGGAGTAGCTCCATGTGCGGATGGAAAAGGATAAAGATCACCCGTGCTATTAGATCTCAGGACGATGCTCCCCGTGGCCAAATCCTTCACAAAAAAGCCAAAAGGATCAAATTCAACGGAAACCATATTATCATGAGTGAATTTTCGAACAGAAATGAGATTTTTAATAAGTTTAGGTGCATGTAAGACATTTTTGAGGGAAAGGTATTTTTGGGAAAAAGGAAAAGAAACATGCCCGTGACCAAGAACTGGAATTAAATTACCATTACCGACAACAATAGCATTATTAAATTGATGCTTTAAAGGAAAATAAGGAAGAAGAGTACCTTAAGAACGAGTCATGTGGGATGTGGCACCGGTATCCATATAAAATTGCTCATCCGGAGTCGATAAAGAGAGAGTGTTCATGGCATGATTGATGTCCGTAGGAATATAATTTGAAAAAGTACACTTTTTGATCTATTTTGTTCACGCAAAATTTGATTGTGTCTTCTTGATGTAAGCTCTCCATTTTGTTTCCTTAATTAATCTTTGTCCTGACATCTTAATGGCGACTATCTATTTTAATATAGTGACTTTCTTTTTTAATGTAGTGTTCTTATTTTTGTACTTAAAAATATAGTGACCTTTTTTAATGGCGACTATATATTGTTCTGGGTCTTGTTGGATGGTTACTAGGCTTTGGAAAATATAGTGACCTTTTTTTAATGTAGTCATGTTGAGAGATGCTGAGGTGTGTGGCGTGGTTCTAGGTGTCTGCTGCGTGTTGTTGCTGGCTAATATTGCTTTTAGATGTCTGTTGCGTTTTGTTGTTAGCTAATGTTGCTGTCAGATATTTGTTGCATGCTTTGTTGTTGAGTTATACTCGCAGACTAAGCCCGGTGCCAAAAATTACTTGTTGCTGGTGTGGGTTGCTGCTTCGTGGAGTCTTGATGGTGGCTTCCATGCTTGTTGCATCAGTGCCAAAGATATGCTTTTGCTGTTGTAGGGTGTGAGACTTTATTTCTAATCATTCGTTATGACTTTCTTAGAAAAAGGTATTATGTTATGATTAAAAGTTATTATGTTCATTTTATACCGTATAAAACTATAAATTTGTGAATATACTATGCTCTTGTAACATGATACTATGTTATGATTAAGGTTACTATGTTCATTTTAAAAGTTACAATAAACTGTACAAGACTACAAATTTTTGCACATACCATGCTCTTGTAACATGATACTATGTTATGATTAAAGGTTACTATAACTATGTACATTACTATGTTCACAAGGCTATTAGCTCAAATTGGTAGAGCAATATACATTGTTGCATATGATGCGGGTTCGAATCCCACATAGCCTAATAAATATAAATTTTTTGCTATAGTTTACATAGCCTTATTAATTCATTTTAAAACTATAATTTGCTTATAAATGAAGAGATGGTTAAGATAAGTATAGTTAGTTAAAGTTGACTATTTAGTAAAAGATAGTATGCTCTTATTAAAAGTTACGTATGTTATTGTAAAATTTTTAATATTCTTTGTTCTTGGAAAAAGTTACCATGTTCTTAGTAAAGGATGCTATGATTATATTGAGTTACTATCTACTCATATGTAATTGTGAAAAAACTAACACAAAATTATAATTTGCTTATGTTTAGCGAAGACATGGTCATAATATTACACTAGTGGAAAAAAACGTATTTGCTGCTTATCATTTGCTGCGGTTTTTGTATATTCGCAGCAATAAATAGGAAAAAGAATTGGAAAAAGAAAAGAAACAATTAATTGCTGCGGTTTTACGGTGTGACCGCAGCAAATACTCCATTGCAACATTAATTGCTGCGTTTTTGCTAGTGACCGCAGCAAATAACCCTTACAAAAATACCTTCATTGCTGCGGTTATGAAGGGGATCGCAGCAAATACTGTTACAGCAAAATGAAAATACAGATCAGCAGCATTAATTGCTGCGGTTGAGACTATGGCTCGCAGCAAATAATCGTTGGAAAATAATTAAATGTACACAACAGTTTTACAGTAGCATAAACCCGCCATTTCTTTTTTCACAAAACTCTTCTACAACGACAACGTACACTATGCACTTTGCTTCGTTCTCTCAAACCCATTGAAAAAACGCTTTATCTTCATCTTCCTCTTCATCTGCTTTGTTGCTCTTCTTCATCTTCACAAACTTAACAGCCTTCTTCTTCAAAGTTCTTCATCTTCATCTGCAAACTCGAAAAACGCTGTGTGTTAACAGTTTCTTCAAAGTTCTTCATCTTCTTGGTTCATAAACCCACGAAATTTAATACTTGGGTCTTGTTCATCTTCAAAACCCACGACATTAAGGTATTTTTTTCTCCTTTTAATTTGTTAAGCATTTAAGCTTTGCAAGATATTCATGATAAAACTCAAAAGTTATGGCAACCATTTGTATACTAATTTTGTTTCTCTGTTTTTCGTTGTAGATAACATAACCCACGAAATCAAGGTAAATTATATTTATTTTACTAATTTGCAAGTTCATATCTTTATTGTTTAACATGTAATTTAGTAATGTAGTGAATTTTTGTTTGAATTGTTATTTGCAAATGATATGTACTGTTTTGCTTTTGCTTGTATGCTAGTATCGCAAATCTGGATACTATTTGAGCAAAATTTTACTATTTGTGAATTTTACATTATTCAAGTTTATGTTAATAGTTTGTTAAATATTTGTGTAATTTGTTAAAAATGTGGTTTGCTGTTATAGTTATGTCTTTAACTATTAGAATTAGAATATGATTTTATTAACAATGTAGTGCTTAATATTGAAGTATATGAAGTATAGAATTAGAATATGAAGTATGTATATTTAGGGTTAAATAGATTTGGTATAAATAAGTATATATTTTTTTAGGGTTAAATATGTTAGTTAGAATTAAGTATATATGTTTAAAAGTTGTGTATTAAATTTGTTTTGAATCAATTAATCACACTAATTAGGATGACAAAAGATCGTTCTTGGATGTATGGAAGCATTGAATCGTCGGAATTTATTGATGGCGTATTAGAACTTTGTAGTATTCAGTTGAACATCAAGTTAGGACGGGGGGAGTTGATTTTTATTGCCCATGTGTCAGTTGTAGCAATGTATCAAAGGTAGATAGTGTTGATATCCTTAGGGAGCACATACTTCGACGTGGGTTTAGGCCTCAATATAATGTTTGGGTTTGGCATGGTGAGGAGGGAGTTTACAAAGAGAAAATTGTTGTTGAGGACGTCAATAATGTGGTCGATGTCAATGAGGATGTAGTAGTTCATGTTGATGGGTATGAGACAGATGAAGAGAATGTCGATGAGGATGTGGATCGTGTTGATGAGATGATGGAGGGAGTCGAGGATGAGTTAGGAAAACGTCCTCGTGTTTTTGACTTGTTGACAGAGGCTTCTCAAAAGCCTTTGTACCCTGGATGTACAAAGTTCACCAAACTAACAGCAGTGTTGACAATTTTCAACAATAAGTCAAAGTTCAATTGGAGTGACGCTAGTTTCACAATGTTATTAGAAGCGTTAGGTGAGATGCTTCCTGAGGGAAATGAACTTCCAAAGTCAACATATTATGCCAAAAAGCTCATGTGTCCTTTCGGCTTAGAGTACCAGAAGATTCATGCGTGTCCGAATGATTGTGTGTTGTATCGGAATGAAAACGAGAACTTAGAAGAGTGTCGTAGGTGTGGGTTATTGCGCTACAAGCGTAAAGGGGCTCGGGATGCTAAAGGGCCCCCGGCTAAGGTGTTGTGGTATATTCCAATAATACCTAGATTCAAGCGCTTGTTTTCTATAAAGAAAGATGCGTTAAATTTGAGGTGACATGCAGATAGGGTGAAGAAAGGTCACTTGCTCACACACCTATCTGATTCTCCGGAGTGGAGGAGTATTGATAGGTTGCATAAGACTTTTAGGATGAGGTTCGCAATTTAAGGCTCGGACTGTGTACGAATGGAATGAACCTATTCGGCAATCTTAGTTCTCAACATAGTACTTGGCCGGTACTTTTAGTGATCTATAATTTGCCACCTTGGTTGTGTATGAAGCGTAAGTACATTATGCTTTCACTTCTTATCTCGGGTCTTAAACAACCTAGCAATGACATAGATGTATATCTTGCACCTCTAGTTGAGGATTTGAGAAAGATGTGGAATGAAGGCGTTTCAGTGTTTGATGCATATGCTAATGAGGAGTTCACCTTGCGTGCAATGCTTTTATGCACCGTTAATGATTTTCCGGCATATGGCAATTTATCGGGGTATAAGAACAAAGGGAAGAAAGCATGCCCAATATGTATCGATGACATCGAATCCACGTGGATTCCTAAGTGCAAACACGTATTCATGCACCATCGAAAGTTCCTCCTACGAGACCACTAATATCGTAAGAAGAAGAAGTTGTTCAACGGGGAGGTTGAGGACCGTGTAGCTCGTCGACCGTTGACCAGTTATGAGGTTTATGAACAACTTAAGGGAGTTGAGACTGTATTTGGTAAAATGGGGCAAGTGCAAGGGGGTGAAGACCGATTATGGAAAAAAGAATCAATCTTTTGGAAGCTTCCATATTGGAGAGATCTACAGGTTAGGCATTGTCTTGACGTTATGCATATAGAGAAAAATGTATGCGATGCCATACTCGGGACTCTCATGAACATTCCGGGTAAGACAAAGGATGTTAGGGCCGTGCGAGATTGGTTTGAATGTAAGGGTCTTCGTCCGGAGTTGTGGGCATATGTTAAGGTGTGTAAGAAAAGAAATAGAGCTAACGAAGTTGGTGGCAGTAAGAAGAAGATGAGTAATGACAAAGTTTATTTGCCTCCAGCTTGCTACATATTGTCCAAAGCAGAGAAGCGGACATTTTGTGAGTGTTTGTATGGCATTAAGGTTCTGTCTGGGTACTCATCCAATATGAAGAGATTTGTGAGCCTAAATGGTGAGCTGAAGTTGGGAAGCATGAAATCTCACGATTGCCATGTAATGATGCAAGTGTTCTTACCAATTGCAATCCGTGGAATACTGCCAAAACATGTGAAATATGCTATTACCGAGCTATGTTCGTTCTTCAACACAATTTGTAGTAAAGTTCTTGATCCCCTTAAACTTCATGCACTTCAACTCGACGTGATTGTAATTTTATGCAAGTTTGAGATGTATTTTCCACCTTGTTTCTTTGACATAATGGTTCATCTTATTGTCCATCTCGTTCGTGAGTATGATTTT
Organism: Amaranthus tricolor; assembly: GCF_026212465.1. Taxonomy (NCBI): domain Eukaryota; kingdom Viridiplantae; phylum Streptophyta; class Magnoliopsida; order Caryophyllales; family Amaranthaceae; genus Amaranthus; species Amaranthus tricolor. The sequence continues at coordinate 20,157,057 of NC_080055.1, forward strand.
AAATTTGCGTTTTTTGCATTGGATACTTTTAGTCATATGTCCTTTAACGAACACTGTGCATGTTTTCGACTCATTACAAAAACCTTAAAGCCCGCCTCGCAACACAAAATTTAAAGCGTTGTTGAATGCGTACGTAATATTAATTATTTTACCAATTTGATTTAATTAAGTGTTGTATATATATATATATACATATATATATATATATATATATATATATATATATATATATATATATATATATATATATATATATATATATATATAATATAATATATATATATATATATATATATATATATATATATATATATATATATATATATATATATATATATATATATATATATATATATATATATATAGTATTACATTTCCCATGCGTTTCAGCACAATGAAAAAAGTGCGTGGACAAATGGGATCTACATCCAGAGCCGCATTTCCAAAATGGACAGCAATAAAGGTACACAAACTCGTTTTTATCCGTTTTTGGCACTTTTGCGCATAAAGTAGCTCAAACTTGGTTTGATTTGCACGAAACTTGGCACACACCATTATTTGGTATATATTATTCTGTTGAAGTGGTTAGAATTCAAAATCATTGTCGTATGCTTGAAATTACGTGTTAAGTTGCGATTTTATGCGTTTTTAAGCGTTTTTGGCACTTTTGCGCATAAAGTAGCTCAAACTTTGTTTGTTTTGCACGAAACTTGCCACACAACACTATTTGATATATATTATTGTGTTGAAGTGGTTAGAATGGAAAATCATTGTCATATGCTAGAAATTACGTGTTAAGTTGCGATTTTATGCGTTTTTAAGCGTTTTTGGCACTTTTGCGCATAAAGTAGCTCAAACTTAGTTTGATTTGCACAAACTTGGCACACAACATTATTTGGTATATATTATTGTGTTGAAGTGGTTAGAATTGAAAATCATTGTCGTATGCTAGAAATTACGTATTAAGTTGCGATTTTATGCGTTTATTAAGCGTTTTTGGCACTTTTGCGCATAAAGTAGCTCAAACTTGGTTTGATTTGCGCGAAACTTGACACACAACATTATTTGGTATATATTATTGTGTTAAAGTGGTTAGAATTGAAAATCATAGTCATATGCTAGAAATTACGTGTTAAGTTGCGATTTTATGCGTTTTTTTAGCATTTTTGTCACTTTTGCGCATAAAGTAGCTCAAACTTGGTTTTTTTTTTTTTGCACGAAACTTGGCACACAACACTATTTGTTATATATTATTGTGTTGAAGTGGTTAGAATTGAAAATCCTAGTCATATATTAGAAATTACGTGTTAAGTTGCGATTTTAAGGGTTTTTAAGCGTTTTTGGCACTTTTGCGTATATAGTGAGAATTCTTATTAATCACAAAACTGAATCCATATACATGAGAGACAACCTCTATTTATAGGTTTCTAGCTAGTTAACGGCTATAAACATCACCTGCTATACAATATGCCTCTTAATAAAAAATTAAAAACCAAAACACTTAGCTTGGGCACTGATCAGCACTAATCAGTGACTGGCCCACCTTGCGCTCGTATCCTAGTGAGCTATGTGCACCACATTCATGGTTCTTGGGCTTTGATGGCTTGGTCCATGTATGGAGATCACGTATCCATGGTTGTTTGGCTCCAGGTATCCTTGGTTATGGCTCAAACCACGCGGCAAGGTAGGCTGGTCAGCGGGTAGGCTGTTGTCCTTAACTGCCCTCTTTTGTTGTTTCTTGGTTTGGTATTTTTAATTAGCTCAAACTTGGTTTGATTTGCACGAAACATGGCACACAACATTATTTGATATATATTATTGTGTTGAAGAGGTTAGAATTGAAAATCATTGTCGTATGCTAGAAATTACGTGTTAGGTTGCGATTTTATGCTTTTATTAAGCGTTTTTGGCACTTTTGCGCACAAAGTAGCTCAAACTTGGTTTGATTTGCACGAAACTTGGCACACAAAATTATTTGGTATATATTATTGTATTGAAGTGGTTATAATTGAAAATCATAGTCATATGCTAGAAATTACGTGTTAAGTTGCGATTTTATGCGTTTTAAGCATTTTTGGCACTTTTGCGCATAAAGTAGCTCAAACTTGGTTTGTTTTGCATGAAACTTGACACACAACATTATTTGGTATATATTATTGTGTTGAAGTGGTTAGAATTAAAAATCATTGTCGTATGTTAGAAATTACGTGTTAAGTTGCGATTTTATTCATTTTAAAGCATTTTTGGCACTTTTGCGCATAAAGTAGCTCAAACTTGGTTTGATTTGCACGAAACTTGGCACACAACATTATTTGGTATATATTATTGTGTTGAAGTGGTTAGAATTAAAAATCATTGTCGTATGTTAGAAATTACGTGTTAAGTTGCGATTTTTTGCGTTTATTAAGCGTTTTTGGCACTTTTGTGCATAAAGTAGCTCAAACTTGGTTTTATTTGCGCGAAACTTGGGACACAACATTATTTGGTATATATTATTGTGTTGAAGTGGTTAGAATTGAAAATCATTTTCGTATGCTAGAAATTACGTGTTAAGTTGCAATTTTAAGGGTTTTTAAGCGTTTTTGGCACTTTTGCGCATAGAGTAGCTCAAACTTGGTTTGTTTTGCACGAAATTTGGCGCACAACACTATTTGGTATATATTATTGTGTTGAAGTGGTTAGAATTGAAAATCATAGTCATATGCCAGAAATTACGTGTTAAGTTGCGATTTTAAGGGTTTTTAAGCATTTTTAGCACTTTTGCGCATAAAGTAGCTCAAACTTGGTTTGTTTTGCACGAAATTTGGCACACAACACTAATTGGTATATATATTATTTTTTTGAAGTGGTTAGTATTGAAAATCATAGTCATATGCTAGAAACTACGTATTAAGTGGCGATTTTATGCGTTTTAAAGCATTTTTGGCACTAACATCTATTTTCTCTTAGTGCTTTCAACAACCTTCTAGTTCCGTTGATTGCGGCTACTACACGCTGAAGTACATGGAAGATATTATAAAATCCGTGAAGGATTTTGGAGTCGAAAATATAGATGCCGTAAGTATTTGTTACATTCTTAAATTATTATTATTGGTAAAATCTAATGTTTATTAATCTTTTAATTTTATACTATATTATAGGTTTTATCCGACATTCCGAGGGAAACACGCCCTCTGAGAAGTGGAGAGATGCGCGAATTATAAGACAAGATTTCCGCGTATATATCTTGCTAATTTTTGTTTTTGATAAATTGTAATTAGTATAGATTTTTTAGGACTTTAATGTATATATTATATATATATATATATATATATATATATATATATATATATATATATATATATATATATATATATATATATATATATATATATATATATATATATGTACGTACATAATATTATATTATATATACGATCGAGAGTTTATTATTACAAAGAGATCATTGGTGATTATTTGTGATTATCATTGGATTATTATTGGATTAATCATTGTTATTACATTGTACATTATTATTGGATTATTATTAGAATAAAACGAGAAAAGAAAAAAAAATTCCAAGTATTTGCTGCGGTCAACACAAAACCGCAGCAAATAAGGAGGAGTATTTGCTGCGGTTTGGGGCTGACAGCAGCAAATACTCCTCCTTATTTGCTGCGGTTTTGTGTTGACCGCAACAAATAATGCCTTTTTTGCTGCGGTTTTCAACCGCAACATTTAAAATAGGCCATTTGCTGCTATCCCTATTGCTTGGGGCCAAAACCGCAGCAAATAATGGCCAAAAAACCGCAGCAAATGAGGTTTTTTTCCACTTGTGTTAGATGATTATTTTTGCCAAATGCAAATAATAGCCTATGTAGGATTTGAACCTACACCCTCCATATAATGAAGAACAGAGTGCTCTGCCGATTGAGCTAATAGGCTTATATGTGTCATATAAAGATTACTATAAGTAATAACAAAGTCATTATGACATATAATATTGCGTCAAAAATTAACACCATGTATAATATGTTATGATTAAAGGTTACTATGATTATTTACTGTCTCCTCATATGATTATAATGAAGTTTTGTTGAATTTCACTATTCAGTACAAGATACCATGTTCATTTCAGAAGTTATTATGTTCTAGAAATGTCAATGAGATACTATGTTCTTAGAAAAAGATTATATGTTAGAAATAAAGTTTACTGTGATTATGTATAGCAACTGTCTTCTCTTAATCTTATATAGAACATAGTAACTTTTAAAATGAACATCGTAACCTTTAATCATAACATAGTAACATTTGCTAAGAACATAGTAACCGTTAATCATAACAAAGTATCATATTACAAGAGCATTGTAACCGCCTCGAATTATGAAGGCAAACACTAACTGGAATTTAGTATTAATCAAGCGGAAGCTTACTTTTGCCAACACAATTAAGGGGTTACTTAAAGGTCAAACCAATATCCAAGCAATATAACGGAAGTCTTAACTGTCCAAAATATAGGAAAATTACAACCAAATCGAAATAAGTCCAAAGTTCGAATTACATCCTTAAAATAGTCTAAATCTAAACTAATAGTCTCTCAAATACAATAAAGAGATCTAAACAAAAGGGGAGTCATACTCCAACTCGGGTTCAACTTCCGCTCACACATCCATTCTCCGTCGAGGCGCCATAGGGGTTTACTCTAAAAACAAAACCATTGGAAAAACATACAAAGCATAGTATCAGCAAAAAGGTCGAGTATAAAGACACTGGTGTCCGTCAAACAAGTTATTAAAATCTTTTTTTTTATTTGAGTAAATGCATTTTGAAATATGCTTTTTCATTTGATAAATCATATTATGATTCAAATCCAGTTCAATGGCTCTATAGTAATTTCAAATTTTCATTTTTCATCATAAATCATAAGATCTCAATAGATCCAAATCAATTTCAAACTCATATCATAAGTTTACATGGGTACTCTGTGAGTCATCCTGTGACTCGTTTGGTAGTCGGTCTACCGTCCGCGACATGTCCGGCAAGTGTAACACAATGGTATTGTGAACAATACGCGCTCAGCATTGGTGAGCCGTTTAATCATGCACACAACATTTGCTGTGGCATATGTACCCGCCATTTAGGCTAAAACATTTTTTTGTACATAATATACATCTTGTAATTTTAATAGCATTTGAAAGTCAAAAATATTAATTTTTCCATATGATAAACATCTTTTATTTGCACACAACAAAACATACTTTATTTGCGACATAACAAAATCAAATCATAATATTTTCCACATGGGTAAAACATGCTTAGCATAATTATATCATTAAACATAACCTTTGTATTATATTGGGGCATCACTAGCATGTATGGAAATGCATCGTAACAAAAAGTAATTAAAGTTCAATACGATTTTTTTTAAGGAAACTACTAAAATATTTCGTTTCAATCCTTCTTAAAGTAAATATAACTTAAAAGGGTTTTGAAATTCATTCAAAAGAACTAGAATATGATTCATAAGTCTATAAAATCATTACGACAGAAGATTTCATAAAACACTATTTTTCTTAAATACGAGATAGTTTTGCCGGTAATAAAATCGATAATTGATTTACAAAGTACATATTAATTCTCCAACAAGACCCAAATAAATGAAGTCATTATAATACCTTATTTAAAATGAATTTAAGGTTGTCCCATCAGATTATAATTGGTTATGCGAATGTATAACGATCTTACAATTATTTTCGACTATTTGGGTATTTACCGTTATTTAAATGGTGTCTTAAATCCGTAAAATTTATAAACCATCTAATTTAAACTTAATTTATACTATGAGGCAGTAGGTTATTAATATAATTATAAAATTTTTTTTAAAATAGGTCTATTTTTACCCAAATTTAATTAACAATATTATACTTTTTAATAAATAAACATTTTCTATTAATTTGATAAATTAGTAAATAATTAATAATTTATTTTATAAAATTATACCAAAATTCCAGAAGTCATATAACATGTTTATTAGGCCATTTGAACTTATAAAACTCATGTATGATTTTTTTATTATTTTGTATTGACATTTTATCGATAAATAGAATAAAATAGGTTTAAAATTATTTGAGTCCGAATAAAATATTATAAAAATTATATGATATTCCAGAAGCTATTTTAAGGGGTATAAAATCATGTGGGGTATTTTTAATAATTAATATCGTTATTTTACCGATAAACTGAATAAAATTTATTTAAGTCCATATATGGTCACGAAAATCCATATAAATTTTTGAACATGTATCTACTGTTTATATAAGTGTCTCATAAAATTTTCATGTCCAAAAGACGTCAATTAGTATTTATTTTATCTTTTACCGTTTTCAAACTTACCGATTATTAATAACCGAGTAAAAATTATTAAGGTCCTTAAATGTCAACGAAACATTCCCAAACTTTTACCAATTTTACCTACTATCCATATGAGTATGTGATAAAAATTTCAAGTCCATATGTCTTTGTTTGGTAATTATTTTATATTTTACCATTTTACAATTTACCGTTAAACAATTTAACGATTATTCAAAAATTATAAAAAAAATTCCAAACTAAATATATTCTGGCCAAATCTTGTTTGAGATATTATAATATGTTTTTATTAATTATTTTTGATGATGAAGAGTTCATGTAATACCATGTTTTATAATAAGAGTATTTAACACCTTAAAATCCATTAAAATATCAATTTAACGAATAATCTCAACAAAAAGTATCTAAGAAATTTTCTTAACATATAGCTATTGGAAATTTCTTTTAAAATTAATTTCAAATATTTTCAAATTCATATAATCATTTTCATCACAATAACTTTCACAAAGTAGTGTTAAACATGTCGTTAAATATACAATAATTTATAACATCAACATGCATGATGCCCACAATAATAATACATGTAATAAATTATTCCATACTCAAATTTATCATTTTCACATCATTTTTCAAGATTTAAGAACTTCACTTTGGGAATTTATTTATTTTTTAAAAAAAACAAGTTTATACACAAACTTTCCCAACTTGTTCTTAAATCCTTTAAAAATCACCCCATGTGACATACCTCGACTCCAAGCCTATATAATTATTCTGTAAGCTCCTACGCGTTCTTAGAAGTGGTTCTAACTTCGGTTCCTTGCCCTTCAAGCCTCAACTCCAACTCTTCAACTAAACATATTGCATTCATCCAAAAATCAATAATAATTTTTGGATTTCTAACATGTACTTAACTTTTTCTAGTTAGAGTTGTTAGACGAATACTTGTGATGATTTTAATATATTTGGAATATACTTATTATGTTGAGCAACATACTTAGTTAAATCCCATAATTTTATTTGAATCCTTTAAGTAACAAAATTTATGTTTGTAGAAATACATCTTCTTACTTTCTATTATGGCCTATTTTTATAGATTTATAAATGATGATTTTCTTAGTTTAGAGACAAAATACTCATTTTATAATGATCTTAGTTTATAGAAAGATTCATGTAAAAAAATATTTTACATGAACAAGTTTTAACAAAAATTAGTGGAATAAAGAAATGAACATAACTTACTCTATACTTGGTGGATTTCTTCAAGTTTGGTGTCTATGGAAAGCTCTTAAGATGAAGATTATTTTTATGGGAGATTTGAGTTTATAAACATAAATTTTCAGAAGTTTTAGATGGGCTTTTGAAGAAGATTTGATGAGAAAAGAAGGTGTTTTTGCTAGGAATTGTAAGATTGAACTTCAACTATGCTTATGGATGAAATAAGGAGTAAAATGAAGAGTGAAAGAAGGTTGATGGAGCTGAAAATGTGAACATCAAATATGTCTTGATTTATTATGTTTGCATGCTTGTTATGATGGTGTTTTTGGGTAAGAACAATAGGGGCTTTGGGTAGAGAGTTTGGTGGAGTGTGCAAGTGAGTTTTGGGGCTAAAAGAGGGCTAGTATGGCAGCTAGGGGCTGCTGTTTTGGGGCTGATTTGAGGTGATTTATATCCTCAATTTGGTCTAATACGGTGTAAGAAAGGTTTATCTAAGATAGTTTAAGGTTTGGGTAAAAATTGTTGTACATGTAACAAGTTATGTAACTTGTACTTCA
>NC_080055.1:20170176-20205176 GCF_026212465.1 Amaranthus tricolor
TCTGCCTCAGCAACATATTCATCACAAAATTCACAAACTCCTTTTTCTATCTTTTCATAAAATTTCTCTTGTGGATGTTGGTTTGAATGAGTGAATAATATCATTCTGGACAGCCCTTTAGAGCATATCTATCGGAGGAATTTCAGCCCCTAAATCTTTAAAAAACGCATCAAGATCATCTTCTTGAGTATTGGGATTTCCTATTTCTTCGTTGGGAAAAGATCTAGCGCCAACACCTTCTTCAACCTTATCAAATTCTGTTCGAATTGATCCATCTGTTGTTGAAAAGACAGACTATCCAGTAGATCGAAATTCTTGCTCTGATACCTATGTAACAGATCAACCGAGATAGTAACAAAACTGACTTTATTAATGAATACAAGAACAATACTACGGGACGTTTGAGTTTCCCAAGCACTCCTAAGTATAGAGCATTCGAGTCTCCCAAACACTCCTAAGTGTTTCCACTTCTCTCTCTAGATTTATTCTCCCTTCAACATCCCATACTCCCCTCTATTTATAAGATATGGGAGGGGAAATACAAACAAGAATACAAGCTAATAAAAGCCTACTAACATAACACCCAAAAAATACAACTTTGACAACTTTTATTCTTTTACATTATTTAAGACCCTATGAGTATGCCATGTATGACAGATTATAAGCTATAATTTTGTGAGGCAGCTTCTATTCTGCTGGTGCATGCATGTTTCTTTATAGTAGTTCAAGTATAATAACTAAATGCCAGCTGCGACTTGATATTGCTGCATCTGGTAGGCTTTTATCAATTGTATTATCAATTAGTTGTGCTGAAATTAATAAATGTATTTCTGAAATGTTTCTTCTTTCTGAATCATAGTTGGTGGTAACCATGCATACACATATGACAGGCTCCCTTCTAATAAGTCTTAGAGCAGAAGAACTAGAGGAGAATTTTTGATGAACCCTAGCAAGTACAATAATATAGAAAGCTAGTGAGAAGGAGAAAGAATAAGAATAGAAGATAGAGGAGAAGAGAATATAGCAGAGAGAAAAGATAGAGGAAGTACAGAATATAGAAGGAGGGGAATCTATTGTGTATATTCTTTAATCATGCCAATCTCATTGTTACATCATACTATTTATAGCTAAACAAGTAGTAACAAACTTGCTGCCAAAGGGTTGGTTACAAAAAGATGCTCTTTCGAGAATATACTTTCATAACAGAATTCTGTCACCTCATAAGTTGCTATTTTGATTTTTCAACTCAAGCATTTTGTTTGCCGCGTCTGTGATACACCTTCCAGCTCTTAGCCAAGTTAGTTGGGCCGACAATGCCATCGGCCAGAAGTTTCACCTTGTCCTCAAGGTGATGAGAAGGGAAAGCATGAAGGAGCTTGTGAATATCCTCCCAAGTTGCTTCAGAGCTAGGGAACCCTTGCCATTAAACTAGAACTTCAGTGAGGTTAGGGCTAGGATGGCGGATGGACAATAAGGCAGAGGGCTCAGCTTCAAAGACCATATCACCGGACAATGGCGGGGGAGTGGCAGAGGGAGTATTGAACCCACGAGCTGGTTTGAGCTGGGAGACATGAAATATGGGATGAATCCTACTCGTGGGCGGAAGATCAAGCTTGTAAGCCACCTTGCCAATTCTCTGAAGGACGGAGTATGGACCAAAGAAGCGAGGAGCCAGCTTTTCATATTGTTTTGCCAAAGATTTCTGCCGCTATGGTTGAATTTTGAGAAAAACCAAGTCCTCTTATCTCCCGACGCTTCAAATCGGCATAAAATTTCATAGCTTGCTGCCCTTTAATTAAGTTGAACTGGATCTCATCAAGCATAGCATCACGTTCCTTGAGGAGTTGTTCCAGACTATCCACACGTGTAGAAGTATGGCCAAAACGCACGATATGAGGAGGGGGTCACCCATACAACGCTTGAAAAAGTGTCATCTTAATGGTAGCATGGGGAGCTGTATTGTAGCAAAACTTAGCCCAAGAGAGCCATTTTGCCCACTGCTTTGGCTTCCCATTAATGAAACAACATAAGAAGGTTTCGAGGGCTTTGTTGACAATTTCTAATTGGCCGTCGGTTTGTGGGTGAAAAGTAGTACTGCGTACCAAATTCGTGCCCTGTAGTCGTAACAATTCTTGCCAAAAGGTACTAAAAAAAATACGGTCCCGATCCGAGACAATGGAGGAGGGAAAATCGTGCAACCGAACAATTTCCTTTGTGAACAACCCAACCATGGTAGAAGCAGTAAACGAATGTTTCAAGCCCAAGAAATGAGCATATTTTGTAAACCTGTCGACTACTACTAAAATCGTATCAATACCTTCTGACTTCGGAAGACCTTCAACAAAATCCATCGAAATATTATCCCATACACAAGTACTAATGGGGAGGGGTTAGAGAAGCCCAACTGGGTTTTGATAGGATGCTTTTTGTTGTTGGCAAATGGCGCATTGGTGAACATACTGAGTCATTTGTCGATGCATTCCTTCCCGGTACCACTCCATGGCAATGCGCTAATACGTCTTCACCTCACCGCCATGACCTCCAACCGGTGTGTCATGATACTCTTTGAGCAAGACTGAAATAAATGGAGAAGCCTTGGCTAACACAAAACGCCCCTTATAATAGAGTTTGTCTTAATGAATGGTAAAGCCGAAGGGAATATCGGTACCGTTTTGGACAGCCTGGAAAATTTTGGACAATGCGGGGTCAGCTTGTATTTGCCTCAACAGAGTCCAAACAATGAAATCGAACTTAATGCGGTACACAATTCGATGGCAGCATGGGTATCACTTGCTCTACGGGATAGAGCGTCGGCCACTACATTAGCTTTCCCGGGGTTATAAACAATAGAAAAATCGAACCCCATTAATTTCACAACCCACTTTTGATATTCAGCCCCAATCTCACGTTCCAAGATGAACCGCAAACTGATTTGGTTTGTTCGTACTAGAAACTTTCTGCCCATCAAGCATCAATTCCCGCTCATATGTGGGTTTTTGTTGAGCACGGATACCCAAGGAACGGCTAAAATATGCAATGGGATGATTTTCTTGGAGGAGTACCCCTCCATACCATACCCTGAGGCGTCGGTTTCTACCATGAATGTTTTTGTAAAATCTGGCATCGCCAAAACTGGAACTTGAGTCATTGCCCCTTTGAGCATCTTAAAGCCTCTGTGACTGTATTATCCTAACAGAAGGCTTCCTTCTTTAGCTAATCAGTGAGTTTCTTTGCTTTCTATGCAGACTCGGATATAAAATGACGATAATAACCCATAAGGCCCAAAAATCCTCTTAATTTCCGAAGGTTTTTGGGTGTTGGCTATTAAACTATGGCGGAGATTTTTTATCAGGATAAACTGCTACTCCCTAGGAAGAAATGACATGGCCCAAATAGGCCACTTGTGGAAACCCGAAACTACACTTGCTTCCATTAATCACCAAGGAATGCTCAACTAGTTTTTATAACACTGTATTCACATGTAATTTATGCTCCTCTTCATTACGACTATAAATCAGAATATTATCAAAGAAGTTAAGGACGAATTTTCGCAAGTATGGTCGAAATACCTCATTTATGAGGGATTGGAATGTCGTCGGTGCGTTGGTTAGGCCAAAAGGCATAATTAGGAATTCATAATGGCCTTCGTGAGTGCGAAAAGCTGTTTTGGAAACGTCTTCGGCTTTCATACGAATCTGATGATACTCGGACTTGAGATCAAGTTTGGTGAATACTGTGGCTCCCTCCAATTCATCCAACAATTTTTTAGGAATTGTGGCTTTGTTTATGGCCCGATAATCGACGCAAAATCGCATGAACCATCCTTTTTCTTGACTAGGATGACGGGGATAACAAAAGGGCTCGTCGATGGTTGAATAATACCGTCCTTCAACATGTCTTGGACCAATCGTTCTATTTCTGCCTTTTGGGCATATGGGTATCGATAGGGACTTATACCCACAGGATCAGTGTCCTCCTTGAGTATTATAGCATGGTCCTGGGATCGAGTTGGGGTAGATGTGTAAGTGGGGTGGTCACTTAGGGATATTTAAAATATGAGTTAGAAAATCAGGTGTTTATATGGTTTCTTCGGTGCTGTTTCTGACTCACTTAGGTTATTTCATTCCACCAAAACTCCATTACCTCCAGCCCTTAACATCCTCACTAGGGTTTTCAAGGGGATTTTTGAACATCAGGGCCGTCTTGGACATTTTACAGGCCCTGAGCAAAAAAAAAATTTGGGCCCTTTATAACTACAATATCAATCATCTTAAATTTAAACCATCCCGATTCTTAAATCGAAGACATCAACATTATTATTATTTATTTAAATATTCAGCAACAATAGAAAATTTTCAATAAAAATCAAAAGAAAAACAATACATTTGGAGCCAAATTCTCAAAATCACTTGCTTCGGGAACGGATTGAAAATTTTTTCTGATGATTAACTGACGATCACGGACGAAAAGGCGAATTTGATAATTATTTTGATGATTCATTATTCAATTTTCCCAAACTGAAAATTATTGTGATTTGTAAAGGGTGAAAGAATTTAGTTTCATGGAAAAAAGCCAAAGAGGCAAATTGGCGAAGAATTAGAGATATGGAAAAGAGGAAAGATTAATTTAATATGGGGAGTTAAATCGTTTTTAATGGGAATTGAAACAAGATTTAATAGTGACTAATAATATTCCGGTAATGTTTATCCCAAATTGGCGAGAAGTGAGCGGCATTCTCCAAATTTCAAAATTAATTACTTAATTTTGTAAGAAATTGAGCCCCTATAATGCTGGGGCCCTGAGCCATTGCTTATGGTGCTCCTGATATGGGCCAGGCCGCCTGTTGAACATTGAAAGGATGGGTTACCCACCAGTGTTACTCTTTGCCTTTCCCACGCAAAATGCATAGTTTGAGTCTTCCGGTTTATAGATACTATGCCCAACTTTTCTAATCATTGAACCCTCAAAATAACATCCACGCTACCAAGTTCAAGAGCAAAAAAGTGGTCAAAGACCGTGATTCCTTGTAAGGTCAATACTACATTTCTACAAATCCCATCACCAAAGACTTCTAATCTCGTACCCAAGGCAACCGCAAAAGGTTTACATGGAGATATCTCCAGGTCTAATCGGCGAGCAACAGAAGGAGAGATAATTGCTCGTGGCTCCTGAATCAATTAGTACTAAAACCTCCCGTCCTCCAATACGGCCCACCAATTTCATAGTGTTAGGTTTGGTAAACCCGATCAAAGACTGTAAGGAAGTTCTTGCCATAGGATTTTCCAGCTCCATTTGATTTCCTTCCTCCTTCGGCGATTCTTCCCTTTCACTCTCACCTTCGTCCTCCAGAAATACTAACCTTAGTTCTTTATTTTTACGGATGTGGTTGTAGGACCACCTCTCATCACACTTAAAGCATACACCACGGGATCGCTATTCTCGCAGCTCTTTTTCGGTTAAGGGTAATTGCTTGAGTTTAGTTTCTGGGTTTGATTTTTGAAAGTGGGAATTTGGTTTGATAGAAGATGTGGGTTGGGGATAATAAGTGGGGTTATATGATTGTGGATAAGGTTTAGTAATTTGAGTGGGTGGAGTGGGCCCCTATCGACTATTTTCCCTAGGTCTCCCATAATAAGATTTGGCCCAATCTTTTTGTTCTATATTTTTTTAGCCCATTCCATTGCAACTTTTAGATTGGTGGGATCCATCAATGTTAATTCACAACTCACTGATTCCTTCAGCCCAAACTTAATACTCTCAATGATATGTCCACTAGTATTCGACTCAGAGGATTCATCTTCTCTACATAATTTTTACAATAATCCTCCACCCTCTGTTCATGCTTCACTGCTAACCATTGTTCCACTAAACCACCTTGGTTATGAGGACGAAATCGCCTGAGTAACAACATTTTGAAGTCTTGCCACCAGGTTATGGGACTATCTTGATCCTCCCATTGAAACCAGAATTGAGCATCACCCTCCATACTTATAGCGGCTGCCTCCAGCTTTGCCTCTTCAGTGAGGTTATAATATGAGAAATAGCGCTCGACTCTGAGTATCCATTCATCAGGATTCCCTCCAGAGTAAGGGGGTAGCTCCACCTTCCGTACCTTCCAACCTCCATGCCTCGAGTTTTGCCCTTGTTCATCCATGACAGAATCTACCACCTCTGTGTTCTGTGTAAAACTTGGGTTTGGAATTGAACTCGGAGTTCCCTGTCCCCTTGGAGTTGGAGGAGGGTTTCCCAGAATGCTCGGACAGTTTTATGGCCTTTGATTTCCCTGTATCAACTGATTTAAGGACTCCTGCATTTTAAGTTGATTTTCCACCATAATCGCCACCGGTTTTTTCAGCTCAGAGTACTTTGTTTCGATGGCAACCTGATTGACTGCCATCTTTTTTTCCAAATGCGACAATTCAAAGTGTATCTGGGCGGAATAGCGTTAGGAAAACTCCTCGAATTCTTGCTCGAGCTGTTCAATACGCTGCTGGTTTGTTGGATTACCCATGAGGATTGGTTATACTTGTTCTGATACCAGTTGTGATGAACCCTAGCAAGTACAATAATATAGAAAGGTAGTGAGAAGGAGAAAGATTAAGAATAGAATATAGAGAAGATAATACGATAGAGAAAAGATAGAGGAAGTACAGAATATAGAAGGAGGGGAATGTATTGTGTATATTCTTTAATCATGCCAATCTCATTATTACATCATACTATTTATAGCTAAACAAGTACTAACAAACTTGCTGCCAAGGGATTGGTTACAAAAAGATGCTCTTTCTAGAATATAATTTCATAACAGAATTCTGCCACCTCATAAGTTGCTATTTTGATTTTTCAACTCAAGCAGTTTGTTTGCCGCGTCTGTGATACACCTTCCAGCTCTTAGCCAGGTTAGTTGGTATGACATAATTCCAATACTAATGGAGGTAATAGTCAGCAATATCACCTTTGCAAATACATAACACAACAGTGGTATCACCATTGAAATATGATATTAAGAAAATCATGTATTTAATTTTGTTTCACTTTATGATGTCATCATTGTCCCTTTACATCGCAACACAATCTTTTTCTAGCTCTTTAACCACTAAAAAAACGAAAGTTTTCTTTCTTAATGAGAATACATAATACAGGTTATTAGTCTTCACAATTTCACCTGAGTAAGTATTTCAACGCGTTGTAGTTTGTAGGTTGCCACATCTTTGTAATTAAGTTTTCTAGCAATAAGGCATTCATATCTCATTAGATACCATTCCTTTCATTTTCATGTCAACATATATCTCACGCTAGTTCAAAACATCAGTATGTGTTACAATTATTAGCAGCAAGTGAACAATTTGTGTCTTTTGATTTGCCGTTTTATTGATCTTTTGCCTTTTGGAGTGCTATCCATCAAGTTGGCTAGTGAAAGTTTGTATCTTTTGATTTGCATTCTTAATGTGCTGGGTAAATGTGGTAATTCTTGATATGAGATGGCGTTATGTTGCTCCGAGCCCAAGTTTGGTGATTGCATAGTTTTTTAGCTACTCTTTAAGTTCCCGTATCTTGTACATCAATAACCAATTACTGGTTATTTATTGTAGATTAAACGTTAGATCTCAACCATGAAATTAATTGGCCACCCAAATGTCATTTGCTTGTTTTTAGGTTGGAAGCAAAAGAAAATATACTTTTCCACTGATTTCTATGTCTATTCCCTTGATCTTTTTGCATATGGTTGTCTGTTGATCTGCAATAACTAGTAATTGCACAACTGATCCATATATACTTCCTCTGCTAGGATACATTTATGGATACTGATGATACTTTTGTTTTTCTTTTCGCGATCAATTTAAGCTCTAGTGGTATATGTAGGTGATGACTAGCATGACAAAGATATACATTGTTCTGGAATGTCACACTACAACAAAATGGGGAAGTTTTAGACGTTTGTAATTAGACACAATAGCAACCGTTGAAAAAATACATGGAGCCTTTGACGGGTTTGTTTTGACGTCTGAAACCGTTGCGAAATAGAGTACTTCAAAACGTCGAAAAGCAAAAAAATTTCAAGTGAAATGTACAGCGGGATTTCCACCGCTCAAACAAAAGTAAAAACCCTTGCCGCTTAGATGTCACTTTACTGTCCACAAGAAAATTGTCCTCTGCTTCTCTCTCTCACTAGGACACTAAGTGCCACTACCACCATCCTTGCCGCCATTACTTCACTAGGTGATGCAATTGTTTGCTTTAGTCTCACGTTGTTCCCTTTCTGTCTCCTTTATACTCAATTTCGAGGTAACTTTTATAGGCCTTAAAATTTTGCATTTTAATCGTTTAATTAGCTAAATTATGAATTATCTTTTATTTTTAGTTTAATTTTTGTTTTAATAAAGCATAGGCTTTTACTTTTTTCATTGTTTTGCTTTAAGTCAGCAATTAATCTGATCTTTCTATCATACTTTGAATTAGGTTTTATTCGAAATTTTCATTCTTTCGGAAAATTTTCAATCTCTACAAATTAATGTAATTTCAACAATACTATGGTCAGGTAATTTGATTTTTAATCCTCGTTTTCATTCTTAATCAAATTTAGGGTTTGATATTTTTACTTGCACTTTTTATTATTACCTAAGAACAATGGAAGCTTTGATAGCCTACAATGAATTGGACAAGCATTAATAACTAAACCTTGTGCTCAGGTTAACAGGCTTGAATTCCCCCTCACAAACTCTCTCTTCATTTTAGTAATTCGTGTTTGGGTGTTTTTTATATCTTTGTATATTTCTTTGTATTTGAGAAGTGTTTTCCCAGATTTATGGCACTAATTTTACAATCAATAGATTCTTGGTTGGCATTTTTCTAGTAGCCTTAATCAAAAGCTAGACTTATGTAGGAATTTGTCTTGAATGTTCTCTTGGTATGATTTCTACACTTTAAGGTAACTATAATTGGTGTAGTACATTGAGATTCACATTTTGATATCAGCAATTCAGCCTTTGCTCAAAAATGTAAAGAGTTAAGTGTTAAACATAAACGAGCTTACATTGTCCATAAAAGATTTTTGGTGTTTAATCATTGTAATTGTTTTCCGTATTGTTTATAAATGACGTTCTTAATGAATGCGTATGTTTAGAATTACTGACAAATACGTCCAACTTACTTGGGCAAGCTAGATATGTTGGAGCTTTATACTTTTGTAGGTTATAAAATTATTTGTTTGGTTGTATGTAATTTACTAGATTTTAGAGGTATTTATTGAAGAATTTAGGTTAAATTTGTGCTTTTGTGTTGGATTTTAGTTTTGGGATGTTTTTTTAGTATCTTTCTAAATTCTGTTTTGTTGATTTATTCACCTTCAAAAGAATTTTGTAATTATTTCAACAATTAAATGGTTTGCATTAGGTTTTTGTTTTGGTGCACTCATTATTTCTACTTATTACATTCTTCATCTTCCATTGTTGTTTTTAACTAATTTATTGTGATTCTTATGCAGTGTGTTGAGAATCACCAATATAGCTGCTATTGACCAGGTATTTTTCCAACTTATATCTCCGGATATTTTAGTGGATTTAGTTTTGCACATTCATGGTCATAGCTGGAACTTTAAAGTATATTATCCTTACTTTGCACTCTTGTGAGCGACAAATGAAAGAGTCTTTCAGTTTGAGTTGCATTTTTCTCTATGTGGGTGGGATGAAGTTTGATTAAACTTATGTAGTATTTATCGCTGTTTTGTACTTGTGGTTGTCTTTGTTATAATTGTATGGTGAATTCGAGTAGCTAAAGGATCACAACTCTAGGATATCTTTGTAACTAGAATTATTAGGCGATTACTGTGATATTATTTTGACATTCTTTTGGTTAACTAATCACTTCTGTTCATACTAACTTGATATCCATTAGAAATGAAATTAATGGCATGAAAATTAATGATTTCTCATGCCTAGCTCTTTGGAAGAAGTATCATAAACTCAAACTTCAAGTTTCTCTAACAATACTAGTCTAGCTGATGTAGAAACTAATAGAGACTTGGGTTTCAGAATCTCTTGCTAGCTGATGCAGGTCACTCACACGCGCTATAAAATGCCTCCCTCGTTATCTTCTTGTTTACTAACTGCCCAATCAGATCCATTACTAGCAAACCGTGTTTCACCCGCAGAGGCCGTCACATCAATTTTTTCATCTAGCTCTAATCTGATCTTTGGAACAAATCAGGTTGACCTCTGATCTCTCCTGATGTTCGTAGGAATAGATTACTAGGTTTAGCATATGCTCTAACAATTAGAAATATTTGAATATTTTGATGGTCAATTTGAGCGTTGGAGAGTTAGAGTCAAATAAGCAAGGTGTTTATGTCTTCTTGATGTCTACAACAGTTTCCTCAGAAAGTTTGGCTCTCGTAGTTGCAGTACCTTTTGTCTGAAGTAGTTCACACTTGATAGATTCAAATCTTTAATGGAAAATGAAACTAAAACTGCATACCCACCTTTCAAGAATGATGTAACAACTATCATAAACCATTATATATCAAATTGTTGACAACAACTATGATGGATCATGAATAAAAAATGAAACCAAAATTTGTTAACTTTAAATACTTTAGCTATCTAACAATTTCAATAACTGGTATTACTTTATTATAATAGGGTAATAGTAAGATAATGCTTCTTATGTTTTCTATTGGTAATAATCAGACTTCTTATGTTTTTAGTTGGTAATAATCAGACTAGGTGGTGCAGATGATGGAATTTAGCCATGGAAGTTGGTGAAATTCAGCTGTGGGTGTTGCAAGTAAGTTCCAATTACATGTGCCAACCCAATGATAAATTTGATTTAGAGTAGTAATCGATTGATGCATTATCATTCTCAAATCAGTTTTGTCTTCCTTGTACTTAAAAACTTTCTTAGACAATGTTCAAATTATCTTTCTATATCTTGTGCAATGCAGGTTTGAATATACTAGTAACTGATTGATGCAATACCAATTGCTAATTCAGATGAACATATGAATAACATTAGCAAAGAGTTGTTAGAAGGTGCTACTCCGTAGATAAGCAAAGATTATTATACTTCTATGTTGTAGGAATATTTTTATGTAAACAATCTCGAAGATCATGTACTTGATATAGTTAAGCGAGGTCATATGACATTTTAAGCTATTTATATGGATTTTTGATCATCTATATAAATTATTTTGACTATGTCCTACATTATTTTGAACAAAGTATGGATATAATATTTGGTATTTTACGATATTTGTTGTCTAGTATTGTTATGAACCTCAAGTGTTAAAAGTATTGTTATGAGCTTTACTTGAAAAATCATAATATTATTATATTGTATTTTATTCATAAAAAATAAATATTTTTGATGCTTAAAAGCGAATAAAATATTTTCAACACGTAAAAGCGTCTAAAATGTTATATACACATAAAAACACCTAAAATATGTTCAATGCATATAAGCATCTAAAAATTAAGCACCTAAATTTCTTTAGAAGGTGGGTATATGCATTTTAGACGCCTTTTAAGAGTCAAAAAAAAAAAAAATCTTACTTAGACAAAATAAAGTGTCGAAAATTTGTAACTGTTGATTTTTAGACGCTTTCTCAACCGTCGAAAAAAAATGTTTTGACGCGTTTTAGCGATGAAAAAGTCACAATTATTCTGTCTAAATGCTCCGTGTTTTTTTTTGTTGTCACTGGTGGGGAACTTTTTGAGAAAATTGTAAGATTTTTGTGCCTTGATATATTTCCCCATGATTGGTGCATATTTAAGTTCTATTAATAAAATTTACTAAACAGAGTACACTTAGGAGAGTTTCGGTATTTTTGTTTAGTTAGACTTAAATAGTAGGTTTTTGCTTGAACAAGTGTACAATTTACTCCAAAAACTGGGGGTAAAGAGTTAGATTGTTTACTTATGAGTTTAAGGCACCAATGATGGAAGATATGAGCCTAAACCTAATTGGAACTCTTTCTTTACACGCCTGAAAGACACAAGAGGCATGGATTTTCATGGCTTGGGCATTCGGAAGCACTATGTTTGGTTGCAGATTCTGATCTAATTTCTCACAAGCTGCTTACCGTGTGTACGCACATCATACTAACCACAAATTCACGTAGAATGTTACAATGATTACACTACAGAAAATTAATTCATGATATATAGTTGACATTTTAAGTACCATATCATATCTCTTCAGCTGAACAGTCTGCTTCATTTAGATTGTCAGCCACTTATTCATGTTGGATGAGAAGGATTTTTGAGTATGTGTATGCTGTTACTTTCTGCATTGTGTTCTAAACATGTAACAAGTATACTGGTGTATGCTTTGAAGATAATCCAATAGTTGTTCTAAACATACATGTGTTTGGATTTGTATTCTATTCATGTTGATAATTGCTACTGGTGTATGCTGATCTCTGGACTTTTTGTTTTGTGTTCCTGAATAGTCTTATATTGTCTCGACCAATTTTTATTAAGAGTCCTATGCACTTAATCATAATCAATCCCTTTTGGTTAGTTCAATTTAAATAATATACATTCATCACCAACCAAAAGTGTTTTTTTTCTACAATATACTTCATTTTTTTACCATTTAAAAACTAAAGTCTTCTATGTAAGCGTTTATCAATTTTACTATTATTAAATTCATTACAAATATCATAATAATTATAGATTAATCTTTAATTAACTATGGGGACTAACTTTGTTCAAAAGAAGACCTTTAACAGCTAAAACCATCTCATTTCTAATTATTTAGTAAACCTAATAAAAAAAAGTAATAATCATTATGAATGTAAAATATGTATTTTATAGTACCTCAAAAATATCCATTTTTTCTTCATGTCAAGTATAGGCAAAAGCATACCATTTATAATAAAAAAATAGTACGTTTTAACCCAAAATTGATCCTCCCAAACAAATTATAATTAGTTAAAGCAAGAATAGCAGCACTATTGCAACGAAAACCTTTCATATTTAAAAGAAATACAAAATAAGCATAGACTATACATAGTCAATAACATGAGAATTTTATAAAACTATCAAAACATGTCTTTTTTTTTTTTTAATAAATCAAAACATATCTTTAACATAACCCATAATTCCAATTACAAGTCAGCATATGAGAATAATGCTTTATGATTAAGTCTTCATTTGTAACCTATATATAAAAAGGATATTAAAATTAAGGCCTATAATTTTTCTTTGCATTCTGCTTAATTTGTTATATTTTTATTTCACTAATTCTTAAATGGGACGATCTCAAGGTGAAACTATTTTTATTTGGTTAGTCCATGTAAACTTAGTCTATTAAAATTATCACATACACTAATAAGGTGATCAATTAAAATGGGTTAATTACATGGTGAAACAGTTTCATACAAAACGAATTATTTTTATTTTAGTCTGTCACAATGAACTTACTTCAATTCTATTTAGATTGAGACTTACCATTTCTATTCTTTATATTCTCTCATTTTTAAAATATAACACTATTTTAGTTTATTATACCTCAATAGTATTATTTGACAAAATGGCTAAATGGGCCATACAAACAGTATAAATTTATGACGTTCCAAGCGTCTAACTACCTTGAAAAAAGATAGATGAGATACAAATTCTACCACATATAATCAAGGGACCATGTGTCGAATTTAGAGGGAGTAAAAGATAATGGGATAAGAAGTGCAAACCTAACATGCCAGTCCCTTCTCGGGGAGACATGTCATGCCAACCGGAGAAATAAACAAACAATTTGGAACATCAAATCAATACTATGATATACACCTAAAGTGCTAAGTATCCATAATCCAAATATACACTCCATTTTTCATAAGCATATATATATATATATATATATATATATATATATATATATATATATATATATATATATCATACTTTTCATATTATTTTATATATTAAGCCAAATGGATAGATCATATCTTGATATTGTGATATTGGAAATATATCATACTTCATACTATAACAAAACCTTGTTATTGTAAGAATATTTCTTAGACATAACGTGGCAAATAAAAAAGTTGTCTAGTATTTTGGTAGATATTCATACTTAATCAATTGATTAAGTCTTGTAAATATATAGATTATACTATTTTAGATATTTGTCTTTCCTCTATGTAATTTTCGGTTTTTTATTCTCTTTTGTAGCTCTCATTCGAGCGGAAGTCTCATTCACTGCAACTTTTTATCCCTTGTGATAAAGATATATTATAGGAAAAAATTTTCTAGAATAATCTAATGTATTCGTGATTTTCCTACAATGATCCCACCTGTTGATTAATCATGAATAATCTCAATTTTGAGGGGTATTTTCCTAGAGTAAACCTGGTGACAAAATGACTTGCTATAACAAATTTTTTTAAAAAAAATGATAAATTAAAATAAAATGTTGAAAAAAATATTAAAAAATATTTTAAAAAATTTATTAATTTTTTTATTATTTAGAATTTTTTATGTAAATTTTTAAAATTTTTCTCGAATTTTAAATTAATTTTCAGTTTACTTTTTTTGGTGAGTTACCTACTATAGCAGGTCATCGGGTGATCCAAGTTTATCCTAGACAAATACCCCTTGAAGTTGGGATTATTCATGGTTAATCAATAGATAAGATTATTGTAGAAAAATCAACAAATAGACTGAATTATTGTATGTAATTTTTCCAATGCCATCGCACATCCCTCCCACTTGGTGATTCTAACTTTTTGTATTGTACAAATAGCTTAATACCGTTCAAATAAATTTTGGCAATTCTAATCAATTTGACTAATAAATATACTTTCTTATAAATTAAGTTTTCTATGAAAAGTTCATACTCAACCATAGCAACCAAAGTAGGTCGAATTATATCAAAGGTAACAATATCAAAATTATTATAAATTATATTTATAATATATGTGAGGTAATATTAATTCTTAATATTGTAATAATTTAAAAATTTTGCATACGTAGGATTATATAGATTTACTAATCACTATCTATTTCACAATGTTTTAATTATATCATCACAAATTTCCTTTAAGACGATCTCTAAAAAAAATACAAGTTGACATAATATACTAAAAAAAAAATTAAAAACATGTCTTTCAATAAACTCAATCTCTTTATATTGTCAGTTTAAATATTATTCCCTCAACTTCCATCGTTCGTTCTTTCAAATTTTGCCATTTCTACTGAATTCTTTTGCTAAATTTTGTCATTTCTTCAAGCCAATTTACATATAATCTTTATAGACTATATATATATATATATATATGTTAGTTGTTTCGGTTATGTATTCTGTCTTGGTACGACTTATGCGCAACCTTCTATCTTCTAAAACCGCCCTTTACTCTTCTAATTTAATATTAGCTTCCTCCTTAGTTTCTGCTACCAATATTATATCATCAACAAATAACATGTCCCACGGTACAGTAGCAGATCGATTTAGAAATCTCTTCTATAATGACAGTAAAAATAAAAGGGCTGAGTGCCGATTCCTGATGTGGGCCTACTTTAACTGAAAAAGACTCTGTTATCCCCAACGATGTTTATATGTTAGTCAATACTCTGTCAAACATATCCTATATAACCTCAATGTACCTTTGTAAAATATCTTTAGCCTTAAGGTAATACCAGATAATGCCTTATGGTATGCTATCATATGCTTTCACCAAGTCGATGAGCACCATATGTAAATCCTTCTTACCGATTTGTCCTTATAGGTTATTTTTGTAAATCATAATTTTTGCTTGATTTTGGGATTTATTAAATGATCTATTTTCTTTTAAGAAAGTTTTCAAAACTTGTCTCCCCCCTCTCTTCGTCTTTTCTATCATTGTTATCATCTTATTATTTTTCTTTCATTTCCATCATCAAACATCTCTACTTTCTTGATATTAGGATCACACTTTTATCATTGTCATAAAACCCAATTTGGAGCATAAATGAGAATTCTTGTTGTCCAAAAATGGCAGATGAAAAATAGGAATTCTTTATTAAATACATTTAAACTTTCTATAATTTAAAATTCCGGCCACTAGAATATAAGATATACTAAAATCAAATTTTATCTCACTTTTACTATAGGGGTGTTTAATGGGTCAAATATGGGCCGGGCTAAGCTTAAGAAAATATAGGCCTGACCGGATAAGCGCCCTTTAAATTTAATATGGGTTTTACATGGGTTGGTCTTGAAAGCACGATCTCGCTCAATCTGCCCCATTTTTATTACTAGAAATTGTTATAATCCCCATTAATCAATATAAAATAATTAAATTATCATTTATGATAATAAAATTATAGAAATGTTAATAATTCCCATTGAAATTGTCATTTATAATAATTAAATTGATGTTGTTTACAAAGGTTTGTTTTTGACTCTTATCAAGCCCTTTTATAACCCGTTTCATTTTAATTGTAGTAGGGCCCGTTTTGGTTCGATTCATTTTCAACCCGCTCCTTACAAAATCCTTCTAAAAACAGGCCAAATAAGGACTCAAAATGAAGGCACGGCCCGTTAAACACCCCTACTCATAAACAAACTTATGGAGACGGTAGAGTATATATAATATCTATCTTTATTCAAAAAATGAACATTATCTAAAATGGAATAACATGAGATGGAAGATGAGTAAACCCCAAATTGTATTGTGGCAAATATACTAACACATCGACAATTATCTATTGTCAACATATGCCACTTGCTTCATACAAGGTGGACAAGAGACTATGTCCTTAATATATTATATCTCACAAAACTCTGCCAAAAGAGCCAAAAACACTTTCTATGTGTGGGTGTTTTCTCCCTCTCACACTGACACCATGATGGTTGTTAGCTATCTACCTACAAGTTTGTGGCTTGGGTGATCATGATGTTGTAAATTTAAGATAAGGAGACAAATTACAAGGAGTTGGAAAAGAAAAAAAAGTTAATAAGAGTAAAAGAAGGAACAATGGAGTTTAATTCTAAAGGGTAGCCATGTGAGAGGAATGATGGTGCTAAATGGTTATTGTCTTTGAGTGCATCTTGTGCTTGCTCTTTCTTATATAACCACTAATTTACCCACAAACAAGGACAAAGTGTTTGCTTAATAGTGACCCCTAAGCTCTTCCTAGAGCCACTAGTTTGGTCCCTAACTATCCTCCATACCTTGTTTTAAGACATGCATGCTATTAAATGTACACATGACTATGATTTTGCTTAGTGAACATAATCACTACAAGATTATATTAATGATATTCTTTGATTGTTCCTAGCTGTTGTATAACATATCATGTGGCCTCAATCATCAGCTTAAATTTTTGGTTAAGCTGATTTCTTAACATGATACTAGAAGCCAACGTGACAATAGGTAACATGTTCGAATCTCAACCACTCTCATTTAAAGGGCTATCGTAAAAGGGGGCATATTAGAGTATATGCATATTATAAGAGCTCAACTATCTTCTTAAGTTTTTAGTTGAGTGGGTTCCTAAACAACTAGCTAGCTATACATAATACATAGAAGTATTATCTCAACTTTCTAAGTTCCTTAGCATGAAACTCGAGGCACTTTTTAAGTTATATCAATGATGATTGACCCAAAAGGGAAGATTAAACTTGGAGCCATGATTAGGTTACTTACATGGATGTACTTTCTCTTTGAGTTTAAGTATGATAATTGTACTTAATAAACAAAACCACATAATGGGGAAAGGTTAGAATAACAATATTATGAGTACCCTTTTTGTAGGAAGACATGCAAGTTATAGGGTAGGCTTTTTTCCTAATGGGATACATCCATTTTATACCTCAAAATTTGATGATTGGAGAGTGAATTATGCAAAAGAGCGTATCACACGGTTGCCACGATCATTCAAGGTGTATTTGTCATTTATAATATAAATATCTATAAAAAATAAATTAATTAAAGGTTCTTTTTAAGCAATATTGAAGGTCAAGAGTGGTCCTTGTAATTGTTCACAACCTTTTCAAAACACAATGGCACTAGTTTAAGGATAAACTTGATAACCAACGGTACATGGACATGGGTGCCTTTTATTTTAAAAAAATGTCTACAATTGTAAAGTAGGTATTGCTTCCAATTATTGATTTTGTTATGATCAACTCACTTTGGGTTTAATATATTCATTGCAAAAAGATATTACCAAAATTAAGGTTATACAAAGGGTTATGTCATCATTAGGGTTTACTATAGTTTGAGCAATTTATTGATACTATTAGAGTATATTTTTCTTGAGTTATACTCATTAAGTTTAATTTGATTTAGTTTCACTTTAATTCAATTTTATTTAGTTAGTTTAATTCAACACATCAACTAAACTTTTAAATTCATTTCTCTTGCAATAATTTAGTTTAATTTGATTTTATTATGTTGAATTCAGTTTAATCAACACGTCAATTTTACTCTCATAATATTTTCACTTGTAATTTAGTTTCTTTCATTTCCATTCACCTTAATCTAGTTCAATACCTCAATTTTGACCAAACATTTTCTTCGTTTTATTTTACAGTTTAATTCAGTTTTTAATAAAATTCAATTCAGTTAATAAATTATAATGTTATAGAAAATTGAATTCGGTTCATATAGAGTATACTTGGTGGAAAATTAGTAACTTTTGTATTCACATACAGTTCTTTTATAGTATTGTATGACCTAATACTTAAATCATGATTAATGTAATAATTTAAATATCACACAATCACATTTTAACCTTTAAGATTGCTGCATTTGACAAAATTCTATAAATTCGTCATGTGGAATTTTCTAGTTCTTTTATAGTATTGTATGATTGTATGATGTATGTATGATATCATTGTATGATTATATAATTTGAACTAATAAATTTTTTTTTTGAAAGCTTACTTTTGATACTTAAATAATAATTAATATAATAAAATCTTGGAAACATTACCTAGAATAATCCAACATTTTCATGATTTTTCTAGAATAATCTCACATATTAATTAACCATGAATAACCCCAACATTAAAGGGTATTTGCCTAAAGCAAACTCAGGTAACCCAATGACTTGTTATAGTAAGTAATTCACCAAAAAAGTAAATTGAAAATTAATGTGAAATTAGAGAAAAATTTTAAAATTTTACTTAAAAAATTCTGTATAATAAAAAAAATCAGAATTTTCTTTTCAATTTTTAAACAATTTTTTTAACATTTTATTCAAATTTATCTTTCTTTTTAAAAAACAAACTTGTTATAGCAAGTTATCCGGTTATTGGGTTTACTCTAGAAAATTACCTCCCAAAGTTGGGATTATTCATGGTTAATTAATAGGTGCGATTATGGTAAGAAAATCATGAAAATGTTTGATTGTTTTAGGTATTTTCCTAAAATCTTTTGAATATCACACAATCACATTTTAAGCTATAAAAATGCTATATTTGGAAAAACTTTATACAATTGCCATGTGAAATTTTACATCTCTTTTATAGTATTGTATAATATGATATAATATGATATTGCGGCCTAGAGTTCCCTATTGTGATACTTCCCTAAATATCATATTCTTGCCTAAGTAAAATATTCTATTCTAATTTATGTTTCTTTAATCTAAAAGAAATGGTTATGAGCATTATGGTATGTGTAAAATCAAATGTAATGTTCCTAAAGACAAGTTTTAGTTTAGTGTAGGTGTTTGTCTTTTGATGTGGTGGGATTGTTAGTTCCATTATCCATAGGCTGTGTTTATAATGTTTTTAGTGAAAATTTTATTGAGTGGACATAATGTTTTTAATTAGTTAATTGATGAGATATAAATTTTCCAAAACTATAAAATCATTATTATAGGGCACAATGGCATTATATGTCTCCTCTAAAACTCACAATGGGGTGGTGGGGAGTGGAAGAATAGAAGTGTACGTATGATTGTTTGTTAGAGTAATTCATTAGATTGCTTTGATATTTTTTTTATCCCAAAAGATTCTTTGGCGGTATTTTCTGTTATGGGCAAGGGTCAAGCTATACAGAGAGCCTCATGTCGAAAATACACTTCTTTAAATTTTTAGCTTTGACCCCGTTATATATAGTATGGGTTAAAGTGAACCGGATATTCATATTTTTAACTGTTTCTAAGATCAATGACGTTCTAGTGATAAAGAAATATATATATATATATATATATATATATATATATATATATATATATATATATATATATATATATAGTTTAATATGTGCAAAAATATAACAAAAGTTATAATAGCTCGATGGTTGGAGTAATATATTTGTAACTTAAGTTTGAGGAATCAAATTATAATTTAAAATATAATGTTTTGCTAAACTAATAAATTTATATCTTGTAGCTTTTCATTGTTCCTAATTTGATCAAATCTTTAAAACTCTTAGGCAAATCGAAAAAAAAAAGATAACAATACTTTTAAGCATTTGTTTGTTAAATTGAGGTTGACTTATTCTGTCAGTATATAATCAGGTAAGTACAAAGTGTAAATATTTTATAAGTTAATGAAATATCATTCCAAAACCATAAAATAATGAGAGAAGGAGCTCCAATGACCTATAAATTTATGTTTCATGATAAATATTTGACTATAAATATCCTTTGTCATTTATCTATCATCTACTCTACAATACTAATACATCAATCTCAATTACACATGTCATTTCAAAGAGTATTATATTATACTGTCTCTGTTCATTTGAAATGTTTCATTTGTTTTTTACACGTTTATCAATGCGCTAATTTAATATTTAATATCTCTAATTGTGCATAATTAAAAATTATAAAAAATAGATATTAATACACCTTTTGTTAAGATGAATCAAACAAGATTCTATTTGACTATATTTTAATTTATAAATTAAGAATAATTACAAATTAAAAATAATTGGTAAATAGTACTCAAAAGGCAAACATGACATTAAAAAAAACGAAAGAAGTATACATTAACTTTGATAAAGTTTAGTCTGTTTAGAGAGACCTTAATATTTTGAAAAATATTATAATAAACAGAAATAAAAATTTTAAAAATTGAAAAATAAATTCATACCCAAGGTCAATTGATGGTGACACCAGTAACCACCATGCACCACGAGCATAGGAATATAGCTCTGCCTATGAAAACACAAAATACATATAGAACATATAGTAAATACTCTTTTCCTCTTTTAAAATTGCCCCATTAGCTACATACTAAAACATAATTCCACCCCTTTTTTAATCTCTGTATGTCTACAACATAATATAATTCTAGTAGGATATATTTAAAGACATTTATTTTAAATATTTCGATTTTAAATTTTTAATGATATGTATGATAGATTTGTGACATTTATTAAATTTTTATCAGCATAATAAAAAAAAATCATACTAAAATTTTTCGAGATATATGATTTAATGATATTTCTCATAAATGTTACTGTAGATTATAGTAACAATTACATATGTCAATAAAGATCAAATAAAGTTTACTACATCATTTATAATGGAACTTAAAAAACACTAATTATTTTATAAAAAATTTATATTAGTGACATTATCTTAATATCAGTATATTATATATCGCAAAAAGTTAATTTTATTATAATTATATTCTATACGGCAACAAAGCCACATAAGGGTATTATAGTATATGAGTATATGGCAGATGTTTTAATCTACATAGTAAAACTTAATTAATTAATGAGATGTTTGTAGTCTGGATAGCAGCTTACATGAGCTTCAATCATATGCACAATCATATAGCCAGATTGGGTGTGACTACAATGCTATTGTTAAATTAGTCTAGACTTATTGTGAATGCCAACATATTTACGAAAGAAAAATAAGGCGGCCACACTTTACTATTCCCAAACCATATGATAATGGGAAGAAGGCATCCAATAGTTTATAAAGTGTGTACACCGTCTTTAATTTATTGACGTGAGCTATCCCCTTGATTACTGTCTATACTGTTGAAATCATAATCATAATTATATTTAGATCAACCGATAAAAATTCAAAGAACTAGAAATATATATATATATTTTTGTTGAATCTCCCATAGTCCATAGAACTTTGATATTATAATCTTTATCAATTATCAATAAATTGGAAACCCACAAAAAGTCTCTTTTTGTTAAGCAAAACAAATGGATCAAATTAAAAAATAGCTGAGGAATAACTATGGGGAGCTGAAACCTCAGAGCTCGGGTGGGGAACAACAATAGCGTCGAGCATGAAAAAAAGTATACATCCATACCAGCAGAAACATTAGAAAGAGAAAAAATGGAGCACCCCATCTACAAGGTGCGTGGGGGCAGAGAGGATTTTAAAGAGATGATACTGCAACGAGACGTTGTTCCTAGCCTGAAAAGATCATTATTAGGCAGTGACAATTCGTCATATAATCTCACCGTGGCCTATTCGTGTAGACGTGGAACGCCCTTAGGCTCAAGCCTACAAGCCCACAAATCCACAGGACAAGAGAGTTGAGTTGCACATACAATTAGCGAGATTCATTGTTTTCCAAAATCATGTGATAGTAGAAAGATTAGCCCACCCTCTCTCTATATATATATATATATATATATGTCCACAACTCACTATTATATATCGATGTGGAATCTTATCTTACATGTGAAGTATTTTCAACATAAATCAGGAAGACAAAGGTCATGTAGATCATGCATGACCAAACAAATATGTTGCACTGCGAAAGAAATATAAGTCTAGTGATAATCAGTAAGCTAATGATAAATAGTTAAATTATCAAGTAATTTTCCACTATTAGCACTAAGTTTAGATTTAGTATCTATATAAGTACATTTGTAAAAATTGACATATAATAGGAAGATATACTGGCTGTAATAAGAATATTCACGGCCCGTTTGGTTAGTGGTATTAAATGGTGGTAATAAGAATGATTTTAGTATCATCAAAAGTTTTATATTATTCTCATGGTAATGAAACTTTGATCACAAGAGTTTTTTTGTTTATAAATTTTCATTACCATCTAATACCACCTCTCCCAATGGTAATGCATTGGAATGAATTTTATGAAGAAAATGAGATGATTGAAGTTGAACAAGCATGGCCATAAGGCAATTTAAATATTTTTCAATCAAAATTACACTAGTTTTTCATTTTCATTACCACTATTTATTACCACATACTAAACGGAGCGTAAACATATTTTGAAGTCCATAAAAAAGTTTACAATAATGATATGGATCAAATTTCATCAAGACATAAACTTATCCCAGTCAGGAAATAAATGGTTGAAATTTATAAAAGGTCTCACTGGAGCATTATTATCCCTTATTGAGTTGAGAGCCTGTGGGGCTAGGTAGATACCCTTTCCGTTCCAATTAAATTTGAAGTATTTTTTTTTTATTTTAATTCTACTACTACTTAATTTGCATTATTTTTATTTTTGGATAATGCCCTATTATTTTCTTTTAATCTTATCCATACATTTTAATTCTCTTTTAATTTCATCTACACAATTCATTAATCTCTCTTTTATTTATTACCACTTTCTTAAACATCCTCCTTTTTCTCTTTAATTTAATTCTATCAGAACAGATGAGTATAGTCCTTGTGGATGCACTAATGAGAGGGGTTCTAGTCACAAAAGTAAGAGACAAGAAGAGTTTTTGTTTGTTTTTCCATTGATGAGAAGCCATGGTTGTGTACATTGCTTAGCTTTTTCAGTTTCACAGGATTATGGCCATTTTTTGTTTTCATTACTTTTGCCATTTATCCAAACAAATGATATACCAATTTGGTCACGGGAGGCATGTCCAATTGTTGTTAAAACAACTTCGAACTTTAATGCTCAAAGTAATTATTACAGTCGTGAATATTATTTTTCGTCCCTTATAATAACAATTGTAGATGAAAAGAGTAAACATTATAGATAAGTTGCAGAATTTTGATGACTTTGAATAAAGATGACTTGTTTGACTTGTATTGTATCTCTGACTTTTTTTACTATATTTTAAATCATTATAAAGAGTTTTGACACTTGTATTAACACACTGAATGTACAACATGCAGGATACATGTGTAAGTGACAAAAAATGATTTTTAAATTAAGGTTTTGGTGATTTTGAGTAGGGATTAGACAAGTTAGTGTTTTTCAAAGGTTTAAGCTTGATATTATGTAAAGAAGGGTTTAAGACGAATGTTTATGCTTAGGATTTTGGAAACGAAGCTCTAGAGATAGGATTTTGGTTTATGAGGAATGTATTTGAGCTAGGAATTAAAAATGTTTATGTTTATGACTCATCATCATGATACGAAAACTATAATCAGAATTCAGGAAGGAAAAAAAGGCAGCAACTCACATAAAAAAGAATACGGTCAAAAAGTCTCTCGATTTATGTTATGACTTATGACTAGATGGATCAAATTAAATTCATGACTAGATGCGGCCTTTTTGCTATAAGAACTAGTGCAAAAATATTTACGTCTTATAAAGAATTTGTGTAATAGTCATAATAATAATTATTATTAATTAAAATGGAATTTGAGTAGGTTTTTGGTTTTTTATAAATATTTTAAAGAAAACTATGATAGTAAATTATTTGGGTAGCATTTAGAAATGGACACTGAAAACATTTGCCAAAACCGTTACGATGCTAAGAACAATACAATCAACAATGAACAAAACAACGTTTGACAATGTAAGCGAATCAAAAGGACACAAGGATTTAATGAGGTTCACCCAATGATGGCTACGTCCTCCGTGGTGTGTAGTTTCTGTTTATATTATATCAAGAATGAGTATAAACAACACTCTAAATGAAGAATTACAATTGAGTAAGAGATAAAAACAAAAGGCTATGTGTTTAACTTAGGGGTTGTGTTTGATGTCTTTGATGTGTGAGTATGAGAGCCCTATATATAGTACTAGATACTAGAATATCAATAGCTCACTTGAATACATAGTTAATATTGAGTAATGAATAATATGAAATAACTCCAAGAACTTGAAAGGTCGAAAACTAGCATCCCATGCATATCAGAAGATCCGCTCGACCGAAACAGGGAGCTCGCTCGGTCGAGCGAGAATCAGCAGCATTCTGGAGCATTCTGTCTGACTGCTCGACCTACCAAAATGACTCGCTCGGTCGAGCGGGTAGGTCGAGCGACCTTTCTGATCCTTCTGTCAGAATTCTGATC
The DNA here is from genome assembly GCF_026212465.1 of Amaranthus tricolor. Taxonomy (NCBI): domain Eukaryota; kingdom Viridiplantae; phylum Streptophyta; class Magnoliopsida; order Caryophyllales; family Amaranthaceae; genus Amaranthus; species Amaranthus tricolor. The sequence goes on from NC_080055.1 coordinate 20,195,322, forward strand.
GAGCTACCATAAATCAAGTCCCTTCTTCTTCTTCATCAATCTTCATTAACACTCATAATTCATCATGAATACTCTCCATATAATTACATATATTTGCATTCTACAAAACCAAGAGTCACACCCATGATTATACACTTTAACTTGTGCACTCAAGTCACACATACCATTCATAACAGACACAAATACTAAATTTTGTTTCCTAAATTTCTAAAAACACTAATTTAATATTCTTTATTTCTAGTTTCATTTCTGATATCGAATCATTTTTTATTTCAAGTAACATTGATTCTATACATATATATTGAAGATTTTCTCGGGGTATCCTCAATCATAGAAATGCTATGAACACAATATTCATCATAGAAAATAGAAATCAGGAGTCACTTGCATTGAAATGGAGGCAATCCGGCCACTTTCACCTAACATATAAAAATTGGAAGGACAATATTAATGACATATTGATACTATTGTTCAACATTAATCTTTTAGTTCAAAGGACCACAAACCATTTTTTTTCAAGCCAAAAATGGAAAGGTAAATGAGATGGTCCCCCTTCCTTAAATAGAGAAACTTTTAAGTGTTGAGTACTAGCTTAGTTGGCTTGTTCATTACATATGGCCTCATTTTTCGTTGATTTTGCTATATTTTCGCTAAAAATGCATGTACCAAACAAGAAAATATTCTAATATAAATAGGACAGAGGAGTATATTTTGCATCCGACTCTCTAGCTTGGTTAAAGGATCCAATGCAAGTCTGCACTGTAGCTTAGTATTGTAATTTTTATGTGGTTATGACTAGGCCTGTTCAAAAAAAACCCGACCCGTTATATAAATGGCGGGTCAGTTTTTTTTAAAAATTATAAGTTACAAGTCGGATATTTGACCCGCCTTAATCGGGTTGGGTCATGAGCCGCAAATTATTTTGCAACGGGTACCTGTTGACCCGTTATTATAGGGGCGTCATTTTTTTGGGTTAATACCTACTGACTTGCCCCAGTTCAACATATGTCGATTCCAAACCAAAGTCAATTACACGGTTGTTTCTGATTTCTTCCCTTCTTCAGAGTGCCCTCCCCCTTTTTTTAATTATAAAAAAGAGTAGAAATACATCAAAATGGACAGTTCTATTTTTAATTTCTCATGTGAAGCTTTGATGATCAGCTGCTGAAACTGATAGACTCAATATAATGGGATACATGAATCATATTGGGCATCAACAGAAATCTCCAAGATCAACCCACATGTGATTAAAATATATATATATATATATATATATATATATATATATATATATATATATATATATATATATATATATATAATCAACCCAAATTGAGAGTGGATATAAAAATTAAAAAAATCTGAGTTGACTTAATTAAATAAACTTAACAAATTGAAATTAACCTATTCTGAGACTATTTTTAAATATTATATTTAATAAATATTTTAAAATATTTTAACGTATGTAATTTTAAATCAACTTAAAATCAAACAAAAAAACATAGACAAAATAACTCAAATGTTCTATCCTATTTTTTTGTTAATTCAAAAATTTTTTCTATTTATTTTCTTTGTTTCAAATTACTTACAATATATGTTTTTACAAGTTATTATGGACCTATTGTTGATGAAAGTACATAAAACGGCTAAAACAAATGAATCTAGAATTTGATACACTTAGGTCAAATGGTAAATGTTAATTAAGGGAAATTAATCAACAATTAATTATTAAACAATTCTACTTTTTTATGATTTTCCTACAATAATCTCACCTATTGATTAATCATGAATAATTTCAACTTGCATTTGCCTATAGTAAACTTGGGTAACCCGATGACCTACTATAGTAGGCCAAAAAAGTAAACTAAAAATTAATAAAATTAGAGAAAAGTTTTGAAAATTTACATAAAAAATTTTGAATAATAAAAACAAACCAGAATTTTTTTCAACATTTTTAAACATTTTTTTCGACATTTTATTTTAATTTATCTATTTTTTTAAAATAAAACTTGCTATATCAATCATCAGGTTACCGGGTTTACTCTATGTAACTATCCTTCAAAATTGGGATTATTCGTGGTTAATTAATAGGTAAGATTATTGTAGAAAAATCATGAAAAGTTTGGATTATTCTAGATAAATTTTTTCCTAAATAATAATCTCTTTTTATTTTTAAAGTGAAATATTACATTTTCTTAATGTCTTCAAAGTGATTTGACTGCACGTATTTCTCTTTGCCACCTCTTTGAAGAGAAATTGGTATGATCTATTTGCTATGTTCTCCCTCAGACCCTAACTTACGCGGAGATTCAGTAGACAACTTTTAACTCATCTCAAAATCAATATTCATGTTGAACCGATTAATATAAATATCCAAACTCTATTATATGATGCATATAAATGTTAAAGGCCGGAGTTAGCCTAATGGTTTCTCATTTTACAGTTGTGATAAAGATTTGATTCTCATCATTTACATGATAAATTTATTCTCTATCCGCCTTATCAGTCGAATATCTCTAACCTATTTCCGAACTTTTTTTAAAGAAGTTTGAAATTCTTTCCAAAGTGAAAATTGGTAATTTAATAATCCTTAAACATCGCCACCCTTTTCATTTTATCGTCACCCCTATTTTAATGAATTTACGATTTTGCTCCTGAACTTAAAATTTCTTATATATAATCCAACCTCACTAAATAACACCCTTATCACTATTAAAACACTAAATAACAATATAAAATTTATAGAGCAAAAGCTAAGGAATTCAAAATGCAAACAATTAATCGAGGTAATTTTTATTCGAATTTAATTAAATTAAATATTTTTTAGAAAAATAAATGAAATAAAGAGGGGTCGCGTGCGACTCACCCTCAATACTTTTTTTTAATTATTATTATTATTATTATTGTTATTAATATTATTATTATTATTGTTATTATTATTATTATTATTATTATTATTATTGTTATTATTATTATTATTATTATTATTATTATTATTATTATTATTATTATTATTATTATTATTATTGTTATTAATTTCTTTTAATTTTTTTAAATATTATTATTGTTATTATTTTTTTAATTTATTTTAAAAATATTAATTTTATTTTAATTGTTAATATTATTATTATTATTATTATTATTATTATTATTATTATTATTATTATTATTATTATTATTATTATCATTGGTATTATTATTATTATTATTATTATTATTATTATTATTATTATTATTATTATTATTATTATTATTATTATTATTATTATTAATTTTTTTTATTTTATTTTTAAATATTTTATTATTATTATTGTTATTATGATTATTATTGTTATTATTATTATTGTTATTATTATTATTATTATTATTATTATTATTATTATTATTATTATTATTATTATTATTATTATTATTATTAATTTTTTTTATTTTATTTTTAAATATTTTATTATTATTATTGTTATTATGATTATTATTGTTATTATTATTATTGTTATTATTATTATTATTATTATTATTATTATTATTATTATTATTATTATAGAAAATTAATTACAACAACAACAACAATAATAATAATAATAATAATAATAATAATAATAATAATAATAATAATAATAATTAATATTTTTATTGTTAAATTATATTTGTGGATAATGATTAGTTTAATATTGTTGTTGTTAATATTAATTGTTGATTATGTTAAGAAATTATGTATGTTAATAAATTATTATTATTATTATTATTATTATTATTATTATTATTATTATTATTATTATTATTATTATTATTATTATTATTATCGTTTTTTGAAAAAAATAATTATAATAATAGTAATAATAAAATTATAATAATAATTATTAGTTAATATTATATATTAATTAAATGTTTATTAATGTAATAGTTTTTGATTTTGAAATGTTTATTAGTTTATATTGTTAGATGTTAATTAAATTAATCAATTGTCATTTGGGAATTAATATGTTAATTAATTATTGTCTTTCGTTCATGTAGTTAATTTAACGTAACGTTTGATTATTTTAACTTATTTTTAATAGTTTATTAAATTATCAAAATTGTAGTAAATGACTGGTAATCAAGGAAATGAAAAGGGTTTTTTTAGACACTTGTTGAACGAGAATAGTTCTAGGCCTACCTTACTCAGAGGGTACCCTCATGAGAGGGAGGTTATGGGTTCTGCTAGGAGGTTTAGGCAGGAAGAGGCTGCCAGACACTTAAAGGCCCAACGGTCGAGTACGCTGCACTAAGTGCGCACTCGGTTTGATGACCAGGCTAGCATCCAAAGTAGTTGTGAGGGTTTCGGTGACGACGATGATGATAATGATGAGTACCAAGGCTCTGTTGGTCGTCCAGTGGATTGGACAGTTGTCCGCGGGCACACCGGTAAATTTACACGTGCAGGCCCTAGTTTTGCAGGCGCATCTGAACCTGCCGGAGATAGCTACGTTGATAATGCATCGCCACGGGAGAGCAGGCGCTCACAGTCCGCTGGAACGGACTTGTTGATCACATCACCCCAGCCCGGGGCCCCCACTGATACGCGCTTGATACCCAGCTATGGGGGGCACATAGATAAAGTTATTTTTGAGGGCTCTGAGCGTACGCCTCCTATTTTGGAGTGCCCTAGTAGAAAGAAGCCGTTGGAGGCGATCATCGGACTTCGAGATATGTCTGATGCGTTTTACGATGTTTAACCTGCCACTTCCCTCGGCCGGCTACCATACATTATGCACCAGTACATTGATATTGCTTTGATATTGGCCTTCGTGGAAAGGTGATAGCCAGATACGAACACGTTCCACATGGCCTGGGGGGAGATGACGATTATGTTGCACGACGTGCAACGCATATTCGACATTGGTATTGAAGGTTCACAACCGGCTGAACCTGCTGACGGTAAGTGAAAGCTCGCTATTGCTGGTCTGTTTGGGGAGCCCATGTCGGAGCTACGATAAAAAGGGATATTCATCAACAGTTGCATCAATGTTGGTTAAGTTATGCACTTATGCCATCAATCCCTGGCTATGGAGACGCAGTCTATAGCTTATTACATGGCTATTTTCGACTCTACACTACTGGCGGATAAGACCAGAACTGGCATGCGACATCACCCGATACTAACCGTCAATGCTGATCAGGATGAGATCGCATGGGGTGCAGTGACGCTGGCGTACTTGTATCAGCAACTGGGAATGGCATCTAGGGCTAGTTGCAAGACCATTGCTTGTTGTCTCACATTGCTTCAGACATGGATTTACGAGTACTTTCCGGCCTTATGCCCCCATCCTCGTCAAGCAGATGTGCCTAATAAGACTAGGGCGGAGATGTGGTCCACGCCCAAGCCAGGTCGTCAGCTCAACAGGCTGAGAGATTGTAGGTGTATATTGGACTCCCTGACGGAAACTCAGGTATTGTACATCACATCACACGTTGTTATACATTTTATTTTAATTTTAGATTATTTTCTTTATGCTAATTTTTCTTGTATGCAGGTGGAATGGACATCGTACATTACTTCTCCAAGGGCATTGTTAAATGAGCACCCACGTACCGCCTACATCGGGGGTATCACTTGTTTTGATATCGTTGAGGTGTATTTTCCTGAGAGGACAGTGCGACAGCTGGGTTTTGTGTAGGCTATTCCCCCCGCTCCTATGAGACCCACCCACGCTCTACGACCGGCTCAGGGTACCTATTCTGTGACCTTTGCTTCTCTGCCTATTTACACATAGGCATGGAGTAGGTTCCCCTATTGTGCCCAAGTTGGTGATCAGGCACTTTGTTGGGCATCAGTTCCATCAGAGGCTGATCCTAGTTACGTTGACTGATTCAGAGTGTCCTCCCACCCATAACTCCTCCCTAGCAAAGAACCAAGTTTCGGTTTTGGTCCAGCTGATAGCAGAGTTAAATACGTCAGTGTTTTCAATTTATTTCTTTTTCTTGTATGTCTTTGTATTATTTAAATGTTGTTTATTATCTTGTTGACACCTTTTTTTTATTACAGTTTGTAAATGAATGGCCGAGTCGAGTCGCTCTATTGCTGAGATTGCCTCTTGTTGCGGGTATGAGCCTTAGGGAAAGACAGGTTGTTGATCTATACATTGATGATATTAGAGATTTATTTGCCGAATGACAAGCTTTTATGGGGAAAGGCCCTTCATAAACTATTTGTTTTTGTAATTTAAAAGTAATTGTTGGAGACTGTGTTATTTCAAAACTTCTATACATACTGCTTTTATTAATTTGCATCAATGCTTTTTACATAATTTTGATTTACATATTCAATTCTATACATATTGAATCCTATCTGGATATATAGTTAAACTAAATATTGATGTACGCAATAGTTACACTGAATTCCATCTACATATATAGTTAAACTAAATGTTGATGTACACAATAGCTACACTATGTACTATCTAAATTGGCAGCATCTTCAGCGGTGTACATTATTACCTTGTGGTGGTTGTGGCCCGTATAGTCTATTCCAAGGCAAAATCCTGCTACGAAAATGTGTTTCTAAATGTCTAGAAGAATTGTTAACCACTTCTCTCCATGATTGCTGGACTGGCGGCAATGGAGATGAATCATCGTTCATTAATAGTTGAACATAATGATTCCTATTCACACAACATATATGTATAACTTTATTTACACTATGCACACCCGCTGCTTTCCTTAACGGAAAAATCAAACAATTGTAGTTTGGATTACCGTCAGCAGAACCATAATAAACAATGCCAATGTTAAGAAATGTTGCTGCAGAGTACAATGCCATCGGTGCTTCCAACCAGTGAATATACGATGTAGGTCCATTGCTGTGTGAACCAATACTAAATATAGCATTATCTAACGCCTCCGCTGATAGATACACGCGTAGGTATTGGTCTCTGTTCATTTGAATTTCCATACACATTGCACGTCTTAAAAAAGGTCATGCCTCCTCGCCTCCCAACTCTGTGACGGCAATAGCTCTAAATCCACAGTTACCATCCCTAATAACATCAATTCAATCAAACAAGTAAGGAGGGAGAATGTGCGGGATGTGATTGGGCCATGGAAACAGTGAAAAATGATGACCTGCTGGATCATCTGCAATTATTAAAAATAAGGTTAGTAAGATTAAGCTGTAATAAACTAATTTGAATAACGGAAAGGAAAGTAATGTACCGGATAAGTTGAAACTAAACTTAATTCCAACTTAGGATTGTGTTTCTCGACCACTAAATCTACCACTAGATCTCTCGCGGGATGAAGATTTAGACTCTCGACCCCAAGAAGATGATCTGCTATATTCAAATGCGCTTTTATTTCTCTTAAAGGCTTTGCTTGTCGTTGGTCTTCCATTTCTCGGTGGACTTGCATAAGGCTCAGGTATATCAGCACCATCAGGGTGTAATTCATCTTCAAGTACCTGAGACAAGCGTCGTACCACTGCGGGATCAGCTTTTAAGACTTCATCGACCAACGATTGAAAGTACTGTTTGTCGTTGGCGTTTGCGTGCCTCCTTCGTTGGTGTCAGCTCCTACCTCTGTGTACGTCAAAGTTCTCCATAATGGATAAATGTCATTCAAGTACAAAGAACGTTGTGAACTGAGCGACAGATAGAAATAAAAAGCACACAACAATCCATGGGTGGTTTGAAGTGTAAAACCGCATTTGTCAAATACATAATCACTCAAATCTAACATAAGGTTATGCTCAAGCTGCAACTGTTCCAAGGCAAAAATAGATACATGGCGATATAAAGGTTTAAAGAAATGATGTCGCATCGAATTTGAAATAGAATTCATGGATTTCTATAGCGCTTGCCGGATCCTAGCTTGCTGATTTGTTATCTGTGCGTGTGCCCTTTTAATAGGGTATCAAATGAGCTATTAACGCTACTAAGATAATACTTGAAAGACGAGTGTTGGCTTTCAACTCTGCTGGTAGTCTAATTACCCATGTGTAAACAGTCATTCGTCCATGCACGTACAAATTTCTCTTTAAGTGGAATCCATGTTCCAGCCAAATATCGAACGACCTTTCTGTTCCTTATCGACCAGGTAGTCAAAATCGATTCTCATCTGTCTTCAAATTCGGCGAGTGTAGAACTATTAACCAAGGGGTTCCATCTACTTTTCCTGAATATCTACCCTTGTTGATTTATTTTCCCGCCACACAATTTGTCCACCATGTTGTCTACGTCATTGGCAATATGCCATATACATAACAAATGTCGCACATCTACATTAAACACAACATTGAACGTAATTAATACATATTCAATAAATAGAACGATAATAATTAATCAACAAAACTTTTTTACCTGGAAATACATCACGAATAGCTACAGATAAAACCTCATCTCGATCCCTCCAACACCCACGAATATGACATAGCCGCTTCATCTCCAATCAAATTCAAAACGCAACCAAGAAGTTGTGATTGGTTGGCGTCATTCCGATTACTTCACACAACAGCCACTTTTGTTTATTTGTTTTGTACGTTGTATCTATCAACACAACATACAGTCACGTACGTATCATTTGGATGGATGTAGGATTTGGAACTAATAATCAACTCAATTCCATTTCACTATCCAAGTCTGCCCAAACCACGTAATTATGCTCTATGGTCATATAATGACAGTGTTGAAGGGGAGTCCTACCCTCCATCTCTTCTCTCCTTATTGATTGTCTAACATTATATATCTCATTCATATTAGCAAAAAAATAGGAAAATTTTGTCTAATTGAAGTCATGATAAAGGCAGGTTGGATGCCGGTTGCACTAAGCTCTCATATGTGCTGCCGAATATCTATGTTCGACCTATTTGCCCTTACACGACCATCTTTGTACACTAAAAACGGGTGGTTATGTCTTCCTTTTTCCCCAGGACACACCCTCACCTTCCAAGGTCTTTCTCTTGGTTTACGACTACTTCCTACAATCATAAATTTGCACCGACATGTTCTACTTTTAGAACCAGGTCGAGAAACATTATCTAAGTTATGCAAATCACCCTTAATATTACCATAGCGGTAACATTTTAAATACAAACTAACTCTAGAACGTCCTTCTTTTTGTTTATAAGAAGCACATGTAAATGAAAAATCAATTCGTATTGCTATCTCATCGGCCCAACTGTGTAATTCATCTACGGAATCGAATTCCCTATCCGTAACAAATCTACCAGAATAATCTACATTGTCCCCTAAGTTTTCAAAGTCCTGCAAATTTAAAAATCAAATAAACCATAGATTAGGTTAATAAAACATTATACAAACAAACATTAATAATAAAAATATACAATATCAAATAAAAAAATAATTTATTTTAATAATTAAAATTTCAACTAAATTAAAATATTTATAAAATAAAATAATTGTAATAATAATACAATACAAAATAATATTAAATAATAACAAAACAATAATAATAATAATAATAATAATAATAATAATAATAATAATAATAATAATAATAATAATAATAATAATAATAATAATAATAATAATAACAATAATAATAATAATAATAATAATAATATATAATTATAAATTATTTAAATTAATAATAAGAAAATAATAATAATAATAATAATAATAATAATAATAATAATAATAATAATAATAATAATAATAATAATAATAATAATAATAATAATATAAAGTATAATTTTATTAAATTAAAAATAAAATAATTTAAAAAATTTAATTAATAATAATATAAACTATAAATAATAATAATAATAATAATAATAATAATAATAATAATAATAATAATAATAATAATAATAAAATTATAAAATAATTTACATAATAAAAATATAAATTACAAAATAAATAA
>NC_080055.1:20210176-20215176 GCF_026212465.1 Amaranthus tricolor
GCAAAGCACAATCATAATCTCATACCACCACCACTCAAGACAAACTGACACACAACTAGGAGCCGCTAGTCGTACTAGCGGCCACCACCCAGTAAGACATTCGCGGCTAAGTGGGGTCCACGTTGAAACGTGGAGTCCACCTACCCAAACCTGCATCACTAAAACAATAAGTGATAGCAGGTTGGATGCCGAGGTCGCAGCAGCAACCCCGGCAATCCCAAGGTCTAAATAACAAACAAGAAAAAACATAATAGGCACATGAAGAATAGCACCAATTAGAGATGCTAACGTGACAGGACGAGTAATACCTTGGGCACGAAGATAAATCTTGACAGGATGTAAAAAAGAATAAGTAAAAAGGTCAGGGAGACAAAAAGTAATATAAAGATGACCCAATTTACCAATATTTGGGTCTTGATGAAGGTACCCTAAAATGGAGGACATATTAAACCAAAACAAAGAAATTAAGGGTACACAACAAAGAAGCAAAAAAATAACACAACGTTGAAGGGTAAGTGATAAAAGTTTAGGCCTACAAGCCCCAAATGCTTGGGAACATAAGGGTTCCATACCAAGAGCTAAACCCGAAAAAACCGAATAACCGGTAATATTAGCAAAGGCAATGGCAAGTGAACCGGCGGCTAATTCCGAGTCACCGATCCGGCCTAAAAAAACCATGGATATCATGGACCTTGAGTAAAGAATAAGGTTTGTTAATAATATAGGAATTGCTAAAGAAAATAGTGAATGACTCTCTTTAACAATTTCTGATATGGTAGGAAAAAACCCATTAATATTATTATTATTATTATTATTATTATTATTAGTAATAGTATTTTTATCTTTAATGTTAATTTCTTTTTGATGGGTATTATGATTTGTAATAGATAAGAGATCTAAATATATGTTTGATGAAAAATGTGGGGGTTTTTCAGGTATGGGAATTGTGGGTATTATAGGATTATTTGGATTACACATATTTTTATTTTAGTTATAATATGATTTTGTGTTTGGATGAATGAAATATATGTTTTGATTATGAGAAAATAAGAGTAGGAATAAGAGTAGGGAATATAATCTGAGAGAGAAAACTCTGTTTTTGTGTTTGTCAACTGAGAGTTGATGTGATGAAGGTGATGGTGATTGTGATTGTCACTCTGATTGTGATGGAGAGTATTAATAGACAAGGGTCCGGCTTTCGGTCTTTTATAATAATATACTTTTCTTCCTCTTAAAAGTAGTACTGCTATCCATTTTTAAAACAAAACATTTTTTAAGTTAATTACAATGGTTTTTTTTTTTTATTTATTTTGTTTAAGCTTTTTGTTTGAGTTGAGAAGTTGAGAAAAAAAATAAAAATGGTTTGAATAGTGAAGATTTTCAAAAGATTTTGCTAAGATATAGTATTTTGACGTAAAATAAGATAAAAATTTATGAAATGCAGTAGAGTTTGAAGTTTGAGGTTTTTTTTGATTTAACGTTTGTGATTGTTTGAAAATCTTAAAAATCTTAGTTAAATCACAAACGTTAAATCATGTAGAAATTCTCTATAAAGATTATAGAGAGGTTTGAAGAAATAAATAATAGAAAGATATATTTAATTTAATTTAATTTTTCAAATTTATAGTAGCTTTTTGTTTGAGTTGAGAACAATAAAAAGTATGAAAATTATTTATTTATTGATGATTTTCAAAAGATTTAGCAAAAGAATTGTATTGATGAGGTGTTTTGGAGTCGGTGTTTGTGATTGGTTGAAAATCTGCAAAATGAGATAATTTCGTTTCAGGATATTATTCATAGAAAGTTTCTCTAAGGATTATGAAGAGCTTTGAAGAAACTAATTAAATGGTAGAAAGGTAAATTTAAAGTTTAGTCCGATGAGTTTATTAATAGTTGTTGAATAGTAAATAATAGTAGACCTTGGTGGTTATGCAAATTGGTAATTTATAGTGAGTTTTGACAGGATTGATGCTAGTTGGTGATTGACTTCAATCGATATATATAACGTGAACCGGTGATTTCAGCTAATAATGTAAACTGGTGATTTCAGCTAATAACATCATTCAATGACTTAAACAGATTACGTCACATGTACTAATCAGACGAAATCATTCATGATAACGTCAACTAATATATAATCTGGGAGAATCGTCATTGTTGAAATGCGTCATCTATTGATAATTTTGCAATTACTCAACCAAAGACTCAAAACAAATAGTATTGACCAATAATCATTATCTTTCAATATATATATATATATATATATATATATATATATATATATATATATATATATATATATATATATATATATATATATATATATATATATTACGAGAATTAGGAGAATTTTCTTTCAACGTGAGTCGGATACTTAAACACATAGTGATAAATAGTAAATACCACTAGTAAGTAGGAGTTACAAATTGTATAGCTAGGTGAAGTTTTGAAAAAAAAGGAAGAACAGTTGAGATGCTCCAATTTCCTAGAGAGTGGTATCAGGCTCTGCCCAACACAACAGTGTCAGTATCTGCATTTCCACCACTTACCCATAAACAATATAGTCATGGATCTTAGTTTTCAAGCTGAAAATCATACAAATTTAATTCACTCTCCAATCCATTTGGGACTTGATTTATAGCTTTCATGTTTCCAAACTTCACAATACCCAATTACCAAGGTAACCAAAAAAGAGGCCTATGCCCCCTGCACCTTCAAGAGGGAAGGCACTCATTATATTACCTTTCTATTTTATTACTAATACATGTCTTGTAATATTGTTTTAATTTTTGTTTATTTACTACCACAAAAACTTGTATGGCCGCCTTTTGCGTGGGATCAAAAGATTTAGTCTAAATTGTCCAATTTCACTTTTAAAATGACAATTTTAAAATTATGAACTGTACCTATGAGTAATCGCATGTATGCGGCCGTCTCACATGAAATTTGCTGATTTACTAATTCAGATGCTAAAATTAACGTTTAATTGTTACTCCTTCTAGCCTATAATTTAGCTATATTTTTCATTTTGAGTTATATCAAAACCTTTTACCTACCATTAAAACATATTTTCAAATGGTAAACCACTTGTTTCACTTTTATATTTCTCTCTCCTAATTTAACTATTTATTACACCATCATAAACAGAAAAAAACTATTCTTAAAAAAAGCAACAAAATATAAACGCGGATATAATTTTGAGACGTAGAGAATATTAATACATGAGAAAAGCTATACTAAACTGAAAGCTAATTTGAGTTTTCTTGATATTCACTTTCATAGTGAGGTGTTTAGCAAAATAGTTAGCTGGATAAATTTAGCTTAATTAGGTGCAAATAGATTGTTAGATTGTCAAATCACCTGATGATAATATTTGTTAAAAAAAATTGTTTTGCATCAATTAATCTACAATAAATTGCTTCTACCAGCTTGTTCAAAATTATTAGCTAAAATTTGTTGATAAAATCTAGAGGTTAAATACACCACTTTAATCAACTATAAACCAAAATTACCCTCAATATGTACTAAAAAGCTCATATGATGCACGTATTAAGATATGAAAACACTTCAATTGTTCTATTATACTTATTACATATAAATTTTTATGCAATTAAATGTGTTATTTTGCTTATTTATATATTAAACTATCTATATCTAAAAATTATAAAAAACTAATATTATGAAGGTATATGATTAGACGATTCAAATTAACAAGATCCCACTTGATATATTTTTTCTTACACATTAATCGGTATATATAAAATAAGTTTAAACGGTAAATAGAATTAGAGCCATCTTGAAAAATTTGGGAGCCATATGCAAAATTTTTATTTTGCGTCTTTCCATTTTATAGTAAATATATTTATTTTATTAACATGCTTCTTTATTTAATTAACTTTTTTATATAAGGGAGAAAAAGAGACCTTCAAAGATCATTCTGAATAACGTCAATAACCATAACACTGCAACAAGTTCTGCAGGAATATTACCAAAGTAATATTGTACAATAACCGTAAATTGTGTAAAATAATTATGGTTACCGAGTTTTTCTAACTAACCCAATTCAATTAGGTTCAGGTGAAATCAGTTGGGTAAATTTTCTGTCATAGGAGACCAGTGTCTACTGTTTAGTAGTACTTCTGATAGGAATATTACCAATGTACTATTGTACTAGTATCATATGGAGTATTTATTGGTGTGCATAATATCAATTTTTTCTTTTTCTTTTTTTTCAATTTAATCAAGGACTAAATAATCAATTTTTTTTTAATTTATTTCTAGCTGGACTGTAAATTAATGGCATGTTTGAATCATGCAATCAGTGTCACTCTCTAAGTTCTGCACTATCAACGATATTTACCGTATCTTGATATTTTGACTGGATTTTTCATTCATTTCCATAAAATTATTGTTCAAGGGAAATTTCTTTCGGTAATTTTGAGTTTTTACTCTTTACGTGTTAATCTTGAGCTTTTAAGTTTTTAATGTGATAAATAAAATGTTAAGTTTTTTGACTTTTTGTTAAATTAAGTACTTATTTTAACTGAATTTTGAAATATATAGTCAATTAGAGTGATCACAATGTTTATTTTTTAAATGTCATTAAGTTGGGTATAAAAAGCGTAAAATTAACAAAAAACTTCCCTTTTGTCTATCATGTGGAATAGTTGGAAGGTCAAGGTCACCACATTAATTAAAAAAACATTTATCTACCACGTGGAAAAGCCAAAAGTTCAAAGTTACCACGTGAAATTTCTCAATTGTTTAATACAGACACGATCATCTAGCATTTATCGACCCTTTAATAGAACCGATTTGACCTAATATTAAAAATAAATTTTCAATTATTTAAAATGCAATATGGATACAAGAGGAATCGATTCTAAATATCTAATTCAAAATCGATCTGATAACCCAAATTAACACCTCTACACTTCAAGTTAATATTTTTATGAAAACAACTTGCAAAAAATTCATTAATTTAACAATGATTTAAAAAT
>NC_080055.1:20226568-20414068 GCF_026212465.1 Amaranthus tricolor
GGAGAGTCTTAAGTGGTTTTCTAAGAACCTTTGTTGACACCCAACTCAGGGAGAGCTTTAAATAATTGTCTAATAAACAACCCTTGCCCGACTGTATAGTGGCTTTTATATTGGAGAGTTAGTATTAAGGCTTCTTTGTGGCATTCAGCCTAAGCTATTGAATTGGATTCCTTTTATCTTACGGAATAAATGTGTTCATCCACTAAAAATGATTGAAGATTTATATGCATTTAGTTCTCAATAAATATTGTTTGGAGATTACTAAATATTTGAGACTAAATGCTTTCAATATTATATCTTAGTTACTTGGAAAATAGTGTGATTTTGGGGTATTTATATCTCCATTTGATGTCTCTAAGAATGTCTGAAATGTCCTTCATAATACACCGTTATCAATTCTTAGGCGCTGTATGTGAGTTTGGTCAAGGTCAAAGGTAAAAGAAAAGTTTAAAGGGTATTTTGGATACAAGTTACCGGATTTTAGTGAATTGGTTTTATCAATGACCACTTTTATAAGTTAGAGGGTGTAGTTCGCAAAACATAAACTTCATAGCTGTAGTTAATAAAATGACTAAACTTGAATGCTGTAGTTGACAAAATATTTCGTATTCTTTAATGACCTTCATTGTCTCTTAACCCTTAACCCTAATTTTATAGAAGTATTTGAATCCTGCTTTGTTGATCCTGATATAAATACATGTAATAGTAATATGATTAAAGTCTAAAAAAAATTATACTAATTTCATCATTTAATTACATATAATAGTAATATAATTAAAGTCAAAAAAAATTGAATTTAGTCAAAGATATTATCATGTAATCAAGACTAAAATCTATCTATCCATCATACATATTACTAAAGTAAAATACGTTTACATCAGCAAAAACTAAAGGCTGATGAGTTGTCAACTTGTAAGTAAATTTTTTTCTTCCAATTGCTTATGATGATGTCATAGAAGTTTGAACTAAAAATTCACTAATGATTAAATGTTAAATTTAAGTGTGAAGTTTTAAATACCTAATTTTTTAAAAAATGTTGAAGACATTATCTATAATTAAAGTTTATTTGGAAAACATGGTTGGTAAAAGTAATGAAAAATTTCAAAGCCATTAATGTGCATCATTATTTTTTAAATATATGAAAAATTGGATATCCATGTTGACCTTTTTCAAAAGTGTTTAATTAATAAAGCACTTTTCCATAGGTTTAAAATTGTCTAGTTTTTCATAGATGAACTATGCTAATTAATAAAGTATTTTTCCATTGATTCAAAGTTTTTAGATATTTAGTTATCCAACAATATTGGTATTACTTGAGCTATTTGTTAAAAGGTACTTTAATATTTATATTCAATTACAAAACTATTTTATTTTCTTTTATTTTTACAAAAATAAAATATTGTTGTATTATTAAGGTACTAACCATTTTCTTATTTTATAAATATTAAAAAAATAATGTACTTATATTCAACATGTATGGAAGCTATAATAATTTGTTAAGATATATATCAAACGATGTACATTTTTTCACAATTTTATTCAATATAAATAAATAGTACTACAATGCATTCAAATTGAAAAAGTGATATACAATATAATGATAATGATCATCATCATCATACCCAATATTCTGCTTAGAGAAAATTATGGTCAAGGTTTGGGGAGGGAAGAAAGACGGCAGCTCATACCCATAGATTAAAGTGCGGATAAAGAGTCACTCGGCTCAAGAAAGGTATTGAAAGAGAGAGAAATCTGCAACTATCCGAAAACCTACAACTTACAACCCACGTTGACGATGAATACTAATCAAATAACTAAATATACACAATAAATAGAATACGTACAAATAACTATAAATAAAGATAAAAGTAAAGAAAAAGTAAAGAGCGATAAGTAAAGGCAATGAACAATAACAAACGGTGGGTAAGAGAGACAATTTTACTAATCTAAGAAGTGGATAACGCGCTGCCAACTGCCCCTATCCTTGGTCAGGTCCTTAGAGAGGTAAGGTTCGTGCAGGTCACCTTTAATCTGTTCCTCCCACGTTCTCCTAGGTCTTTCTCGACTTCTCTTGCCCTCCACTATGATGTATTCGATCCTTCTCACTGGGTTATTATGGGTCTTTCTCTGCACATACCCAAACCATCTTAACTTGTTCTCCCGCTTCTTTGCAGAGAGAGGTGCAACCCCAAACTTTTCCCTGAATTCCTGGTTTCTTATCCTATCCATCATAGTATTACCACACATCCACCACAGTATACGCAAATCTGTTACTTCTATCTTCTGTTCGAAAACCTTCTTTACGGGCCAACATTCTATCCCATACAAAAAAAGTTGGCCTAATTGCAATGCGATAAAATTTACCTTTTAATCTACTAGGAAACTTTTTATCACAAAGCACCCCGGTTGCTGCTCGCCACTTAAGCCAACCCGCTTGTATATGATTAGTAATGTCTCCATCAATCTCCCCATTACTCTAAATCACCGATCCCAAATATTTAACCTTGGAAGTACATGCAACAACTTCTCCCTCTATGGTGACCTCTGGCTCACTTATCGATTGTGTCCAACTAAAGTCACATCGCAAGTATTCTGTCTTTGTACGGCTTATGCGCAACCCCTTACCCTCTAAGGCTTTCCTCCACTCTTCCAATTTACTATTAGCCTCTTCCATAGTTTCTGCGACCAAAACTATATCGTCAGCGAAAAGCATGCACCATGGTTTGGTCTCCCAGAAGGATTTAAAGATTTCCTCCATAATGACCGTAAAAATAAAAGGACTTAGTGCTGATCCTTGATGCAGTCCCACTTGTACGGGGAAATATTATGTGATATTCACCGGTGTATGAATGTTAGTTGAAACTCTGTTGTACATGTCTTGTGTTACCTCAATGTACCTTTGTGAAATACTCTATTCTTGAGGTTATCCCAAATAATGCTTTATGGTATGCTATCATACGTTTTCTCTAGGTCAATGAACACCGGATGCAAATCCTTCTTTCATTTCCTATACTTTTTCTTCAGTCTTCTCAAAAGATGAATTGCCTCAGTGGTTAATCTTCCCAGCATGAATCCAAATCGTTCTCTCTAATCACTGTCTCACATCTAATTCTTTTCTCAATCACTCTTTCTCACAGTTTTATTGCGTGGCTTAGAAGTTTAATATCTTTATAGTTTACGCATACTTGTGCATCGCCCTTGTTCTTAAACAGTGGGATAAGTGTGCTAACCCTCCATTCTTCTGGCATCTTACTAGACTTCAAGATGGCATTAAAGAGGTTAGTAAGCCAATGAATGCCCTATTCTCCTAAACCCCTCTACACCTCAATCGAAATGTTATCAGATCCAACTTTTTTTAATCCCCCCATCTTTTTTAGAGCTTCTCCTACTTCCACTGAGGTAATATCACTAATCGACCCATTATCATGTGTTCTTTGGATGTTCGAACTTTAATGTACAAATTTATTTCTTAAACTTTATATTAAATTAAATTTGTAAAAAAATATATCATAAAGTCCTGCATCGCACATGTACTACCATATTACCTAGTTGGTTCGGAGGGAGTATGACTTTAAACTTGGTAAAATAATATTTAGTATTAAATTAAATTTAACTTAATCGAATTTAATCAAAAATATTATCATGTAATCAAGAATAAAATAGGCTATACAGAATTGTTATGTCAACATCAATTCCCACTAAATGCATTATGTGGGACATATACTCTAAGATTTTGATTAGTGTGATTTTATAGTTTTTTTTTATTATATTGCATGATATGATATACGATTTAATAAGAGTATTTTTTTAGGATATACTCAAATCTAATTGTTTTTTTATGCCTACTACTACGTACTTACTACAAATAAAAGTAATAAGGAATAAATAGTTGATGAATAAAAATTATGAATATATATAAAATAAAAAATTAAATTAATTAATTTAAAAAAAATTTATTTTGATATGTTTTACTCATAGTGAAATATTTTATGATTAGTTATACTATAGATTCAATACTCGTATATATTATTTAAATAATTAATTAATTTCACTATATTAACTATACTCATAGATAAATAAATAAATAATTTTATAAACCATTGTCTTGATTTGTTTGTAGCTAATTAACATAAAGAAATAAATAATCTTATCGTTTTAGAAGGTAGAGTGTTGCGCATAAGTTGTACGAAAAAAAGAATATTTATGATTCGAATTTAGTGGCACAAAGTCGATATGGGAGCCAGATGTGACCTTTGGTGAAATAGTTACATGTATGACTAAGTTAAGGTATATGAAATTGATTGTTCAATGTAATCGGGAGATTGGTTGAAATGTTACTCATCGAATACAAGTACGTTCACTCAAGTGGCGAGCAACCATCGGGGTGCTATGTGATAAGAAGTTTTCAAGTAGGTTAAAAGGTAAATTTTATGGAGCTGCAATCACTAGTGGAAAAAAACGTATTTGCTGCTAATCATTTGCTGCGGTTTATGTGTATACGCAGCAATAAGTAGGAAAAAGAATTAGAAAAAAAATAGAAAACATTAATTGCTGCGGTTTTGTGTTTGACCACAGCAAAAACCCACATTTAATTGCTCCGGTTCTTTATTAACCGCAGCAAATACTCCCATCTTCACTTAATTGCTGCGGTTAGTGCTTTGCCCGCAGCACTTGTTGTTTCAAAAACCCGCCATTCTAACGTTAAAACCTAAACCCATGCACGCACGAAATGCTTTCATTTTTTACATATTACACGACTGTTGCACTTCTTCATTCACTCATCTCTGAAACTGCCGGTTTTCTTCATCATAATTTGTTCGATTATTGTCTTCAATCTTTCTTCTTCATCATCTTTTTGTTCTTGTTCTTCTTTGATCATCATTCTTGCTCTTCTTATTGCTTTTCTTCATCATAATCAAACTTCAAAACTACGTCTGTATACACATTGTTGTTGCTCTTCAAACCCACGAAATTTCGACTTATAATTAGTTCTTGCTCTTCTTCAAGGTATAATTTTTTAAAGCTTATTAGTTCTCAAACCCATTATTGTTCAAGCTTGTGTACGTTTAGGGTACGGTGCTTAGTTTTTTTTATACTAATTTTTATTTTCATTGTATAGGTTATACACTAACCCACCAAAACCCACGACAGTTTAAGGTATTTTTTTCATTTTGAAATATCTCATTGATTTTAATTTCTTTTTATATATGATTGTAAACTGTGGTATGTAATGGATTTGTTCAAACTAATACATATTGTTTGATTTTTTTTATATATGGTTGACTTTAAATAATGGGTTTTGGGACTGTTGTGTAGTTTGGCAAGGTGATAGTGACATTTGGCTTTTGTCATTTTTAGATTATTAGGGGTTGTGGACTGTAAGGGGAGGTAACATATCCGAGTTAGGTTGTTTTGAGATTGTGTATGGAAAGATGATAATGATTTTGGTATTTTGATGAATTGAATATGAAATTGGAATAATAATTTTGATTTTGAATGTGATATTGTGACTTTGTTTGTGATTTTAATGTTATGAATTGATTATGAATAAGGAAGTTTTTAGTGATGTCTAAACTCAATTTTAGTGTTGGAGTTCATTGATAAGCCACTAGACCGGATTTTAAGGATGAATTGGACTTATGCTTATTTGTACTCTACGTCTAGTTTGTAGTATCATAAATTTTCAAATAAGATCACTATTATTAGGTTATATAATTTGATGTATATTAAAGTCAATTATAACTTTAAATTTTATTTTTTTAAAAATTTTTAGAAAGATTATTATAATCAAAGAGTTTAATTAAGTACCTTCAAATAATTTGTAGCAATTCTAAAGTGACCAATAATTATAGTTATAAAGTAATCACCTACAAGTTTAAAATGATCAATTTTTATAGTATAATTGAAGTCATCATTAACAATCTTAAAAAACATTATTAATTATTAATTTTTATTGTTTTTATATGAATATTATTAATTATTGTTTTGTTTTGAATCAATTAATCACACTAATTAGGATGACAAACGATCGTTCTTGGATGTATGGAAGCATTGAATCGTCGGAATTTATTGATGGCGTATTAGAATTTTGTAGTATTGCGGTTGAACATCAAGTTAGGACGGGGGGAGTTGGTTTTTATTGCCCATGTGTCAGTTGTGGCAATGTATCAAAGGTAGATAGTGTTGATATCCTTAGGGAGCACATACTTCGACGTGGGTTTAGGCCTCAATATCATGTTTGGGTTTGGCATGGTGAGGAGGGAGTTTACAAAGAGAAAAGTGTTGTTGAGGACGTCAATAATGTGGCCGATGTCAATGAGGATGTAGTAGATCATGTTGATGGGTATGAGACAGATGAAGAGAATGTCGATGAGGATGTGGATCGTGTTGATGAGATGATGGAGGGAGTCGAGGATGAGTTAGGAAAACATCCTCGTGTTTTTGACTTGTTGACAGAGGCTTCTCAAAAGCCTTTGTACCCTGGATGTACAAAGTTCACCAAACTAACAGCAGTGTTGACAATTTTCAACATTAAGTCAAAGTTCAATTGGAGTGACGCTAGTTTCACAATGTTATTAGAAGCGTTAGGTGAGTTGCTTCCTGAGGGAAATGAACTTCCAAAGTCGACATATTATGCCAAAAAGCTCATGTGTCCTTTCGGCTTAGAGTACCAGAAGATTCATGCGTGTCCGAATGATTGTGTGTTGTATCGGAATGAAAACGAGAACTTAGAAGAGTGTCCTAGGTGTGGGTTATCGCGCTACAAGCGTAAAGGGGCTCGGGATGCTAAAGGGCCCCCGGCTAAGGTATTGTGGTATCTTCCAATAATACCTAGATTCAAGCGCTTGTTTTCTATAAAGAAAGATGCGTTAAATTTGAGGTGGCATGCAGATAGGGTGAAGAAAGGTCACTTGCTCACACATCCATCTGATTCTCCGGAGTGGAAGAGTATTGATAGGTTGCATAAGACTTTTGGGGATGAGGTTCGTAATTTAAGGCTCGGACTGTGTACGGATGGAATGAACCCGTTCGGCAATCTTAGTTCTCAACATAGTACTTGGCCGGTACTTTTAGTGATCTATAATTTGCCACCTTGGTTGTGTATGAAGCGTAAGTACATAATGCTTTCGCTTCTTATCTCGGATCCTAAACAACCTGGCAATGACATAGATGTGTATCTTGCACCTCTCGTTGAGGATTTGAGAAAGATGTGGGATGAAGGCGTTTCAGTGTTTGATGCATATGCTAATGAGGAGTTCACCTTGCGTGCAATGCTTTTATGCATCGTTAATGATTTTCCGGCATATGGCAACTTATCGGGGTATAAGAACAAAGGGAAGAAAGCATGCCCGATATGTATCGATGACATGGAATCCACGTGGATTCCTAAGTGCAAACACGTATTCATGCACCATCGAAAGTTCCTCCCACGAGACTACCAATATCGTAAGAAGAAGAAGTTGTTCAATGGGGAGGTTGAGGACCGTGTAGCTCGTCGACCGTTGACCGGTTATGAGGTTTATGAACAGGTTAAGGGAGTTGAGACTGTATTTGGTAAAACGGGGCAAGTGCAAGGAGGTGAAGGCCGATTATGGAAAAAAGAATCAATCTTTTGGAAGCTTCCATATTGGAGAGATCTACAGGTTAGGCATTGTCTTGACGTTATGCATATAGAGAAAAATGTATGCGATGCCATACTCGGGACTCTCATGAACATTCCGGGTAAGACAAAAGATGTTAGGGCATTTTGATATATTGCGCGCAAAACATCCTTCTAAAGGGGATAGGGCATTGATGCAGTTGCATAACAAGACGTTTATTAATTGGTTTCATAATCGAGTAATATCCGAAGAACTCAAGGGTGTATCCGAAATTGTTAAGTGGTTAGCTTTTGGTCCTCGTGATGATGTCAACAAATATGAGGGTTACGATGTCAATGGCTTCACATTTTGGACTGAGGGTCAAGACAAGAAGTCATCGTATCTACAGAATAGTGGGGTTTCTATTTTGGCGTCATCTACATTTTACGCGAGTGCGAAGGATCAAGCGCCGGTTGATGCTAAATTGGTATACTACGGGCGGGTACATGAAATATGGGAGCTTGACTACTCTACTTTCAATATTGGTCTTTTCAAATGTAAGTGGGTAGATAATAATCGACGATGCATAAAAAATGACGACCCTTGTGGATTCACTCTTGTAGAGTTAGCTCGTTTGCGTGATAGTGAGGAGCCATTCATACTAGCCACACAAGCCAAGCAAGTATTCTACATTGTGGACCCGTCTGATAAAAAATGGTCTATTGTTGTACCGGGAAAAAGAAGCATTCTTGGTATAGGTGATGTTGAGGATGAGGAAGAATATGAAGCTTTTGAAGACTCCCCTCCCTTTATCAATCCAATATCAGTGGATCAAGATGATGTAGATGATGTAGATGTTGGTTATATGCGTGTAGATCACACGGAAGGAATACATTTGAATTAAGTGATTCACAAGGTATGAATTTAATAGTCATAAAAGTTTTTTTGGCACTTGGTTTGTTTTGCATGAAACTTTGCACAAAACACTTATTTGTTATATATTATTGTGTTGAACGTACGTATTAGAATTGTAAATCATAGTCATATTCTTAATATTACTTAGCTTATGTTCTAATATATTTCTATTCATACTCTTTCAGGTACTGATATATAATGCATCTATTCAGAGACGAAATTGTCCCCGAGATTGAGACCTCGGATAATGAGCATCGTAGTTACGACAGTGAAGAGGACCAAATTGTGAGATTCGAGCGTATGGCTGAAGACGCTCCACCTCTAGACAATGATTTTGAGACTGAAGACGCCCCACTAGTGGATGCTCCCACTACCAGTAAGAAAAGAAAAGGGCGAGGTCCTACGAAAAACCTCAAAGTCACGGAACCAATGCATTTGGAATACAATGCATTGGGTCAACCCTGCGGAAAATGGCGTAGGCAATATGGAAAACAAGTGGGCCTATGTATCCGCAAGATTTCCATATTGCACGCATGGAACGAGGTTCCAGAGGGTTTGAAAAACTCTCTATGGAATGATACTGTGGTAAGCAACTTTACTATTTTTACTCATTTAGTTTCATTTTAAAATTAATTTAATTGACAGTAACAAATATAAATTTTTTTTGTAGAATCTTTTCCACATCGAGAGCGATGAGGACAAGAAGAATGTGTTTCTTTCAGCTGTTGCTGAAAGATTCAGAGATTTCAAATCCAAGCTAGTAACTGGCTGGATTACGAAGACCCGTGCCCGTACGACCAAAAAGGTCAAAACGGGAAACGAAGGTGGAGAGCAAGCACCTTCGAAGATACCCTACGAAATATGGGGTCACATATCGAAGAGGGATTGGGAGGCCTTTGTTGCCAAAAGAACAACTCCCATAGAAGTTGTAAGTATTTCATATTATATTATAGTTTACCAATTTGAATTTAATTCTTTTGATTCAATCATTAAACTAATACATGACATTCGATTTCTATTGATTAATTAGGAAAAGCGTGGTAAAGCTTCAGATTCTGCAAGCAAAAGGAAGTTTTACCATCGCTTAGGCCAGAAAACGTACGATGAGGTCCGAAAAGAGTGGGTGGATGCGGGTTTATACCCCAATCAAAGTTCATCCACACCCTCATCTACGACTACCTCCGCATCCGTAAATACTCTTGCTGGAGATCGGGTGCGTGATTGGTATTGCGGGCTTCATTCCCGAGATGCAAGTGGTAAATTTACCATTAATGATCCGGGAACGAAGAAGGTTGCTGATGCTGTGGTGAGTTTTGAAATTATTAAGTATATTCTTCATTTGTTTTGTATTCTTTGGCTTTGATGTACTTATACTAATTACTATATATGTCACTTTTTATTTGAACAGATGGGCTGGAAGGAAAAAGAAGCTACGGGGGAGTTCACCCCAAAAGGCAATGTTGACGCATTGCATATGGTCTTAGGGAAAGACCACAGTGGGCGGGTAGTCGGAAAAGGAGGCGTCCGCGTGGGGTTACAGAAGGCATTCGGCAAAGAGTGTGTTGCTACTCAATCCCGAACGGCACTGCGGGAAGAAGCAGCAACCCTCCGAGCGGAGATTACGAAGGACGTTCTCGCGAAGTTGGCCACCGTGTTGCAAAAGATGGGTGCACCCATTGTGGACTTGGCAAACCTGATTGTCGAGGATCAGGTAAGTCAACATGGGGATTCTGACGCTTTGGTCGAGCCAACACCCGAGCCCATTACCCCCGTAGCACCCCAGCTCTTTACTAATACCCCCGTTGCTCAAAATCCGGAGCCAACTCCGGTGCCAGTGCTACAGGTACATAGTATTTAAATATATAAGCACTTATTAATTTAAATTGCAACGCGTAATTAAAATTTTATTATGATGCTTATTATACTAAACGACACAATTTTCAGGAGGCGACTCCTTGTTCTCTTTTGCTGCCTCAGTTAGGTGTTGCTAGTGATGGCGACTTAACTGAGGTTGCATATGGTATGGCACAGCCAAATAAAGAGGGCCAAACAGTGCATTCAGTGCCTGTTACAAGTGGCCACATCAGTGTGGCCGTGGAGACTATTGTAAAGGGGTTTGAAGATTTCTCACTCCCAATTCCAATGCCAGCATGGAGCCTTGAGAAACTATCAGACGCCCTAGGTAGTTTCGTCACATGGCCATATGCTTGGGTCCGATTCACTAACACGGTAAGAATCATTTGTACCTTATTTATTTTTATTTTTTAATTGCATGCTCACACTAATTTAATTTTTATTTATAAATTGAAATAGCAAAAGAGTCCAAAGGGATCTTGTAGAGAGGTCGGTTCCTCAGCAAAGGTGTCGACTGGGTCAAAGTCGATGCCAAGCACTCCAATTTTGACTGATGAGGAGCTAAAAGATCTCTCTCAAGATTGCAAATGGCTGCATTATTGTGCATCTCGCATAAGTGAGGAGGACCCAATCATGTTGCCCTTGCTGAAGGAGCAATACTGCTTTTCAGAAGACCCATATGTAATTATTGGTCCTAGTGACATCGGCAATTTTTGAGAGGAGAGATGCTGAACGTAGCTCTTTTCCATGTCTACATGAGGTGATGTTCATTATCTTACAAGTTAGGCATTGTTGTTTAATTGTTTTAATGACCGAATTACTAACAAAATTCTCTTATTTGTGAGTTTAGTGCGGTTTACGAGGAGGTAAATTCTTGCGAACCTCCAATAAAAATTGGATGGTTTAGTCCGGAGACGATTTCGGGTAGTAAATGTAGAAATGATCCAGATGTCGTCAGAGCATACATTGAGACTGCTTTGACTAATTCCCTTGCATGTAA
The DNA here is from genome assembly GCF_026212465.1 of Amaranthus tricolor. Taxonomy (NCBI): domain Eukaryota; kingdom Viridiplantae; phylum Streptophyta; class Magnoliopsida; order Caryophyllales; family Amaranthaceae; genus Amaranthus; species Amaranthus tricolor. Next base: position 20,237,918 of record NC_080055.1, read on the forward strand.
ACACACATTCATTCTGGCTCCATATTGGGAAGAGTAAGTTTTATTTTTGAAATTGAACTTAAATTTTGATTTTTAAAGTCACCTAATCTCTAATTTGTTGATTTTAAATTTGTGTTTGTAGTTTGCATTGGATACTTCTGATCATATGTCCTTTAACGAACACCGTGCACGTCTTCGACTCATTACAAAAACCTAACAGCCTACCTCGCAACACAAGATTCAAAGCATTGTTGAATGCGTACGTAATATTAATTATTTTACCAATTTGATTTAATTAAGTGTTATATATATATATAAATGGTATTACTTTTCCCATGCGTTTCAGCGCAATGAAAAGAGTGCGTGGACAAATGGGATCTACATCCAGAGCCACATTTCCAAAATGCATAGCAAGAAAGGTACACAAATTCGATTTTATGGGTTTTGTATAGGTTTGGTCAAATGATCATGAAAAGAACACGAAACAACCACAAACACTTAAACATAATTCTGATCTAGCAAACTGTCGACCAGCCCTCCTTCGGCTCAGCTTCTAGGAGTCCACGGGGATTGTTAGAATGGTTTTAGGACCTTGATAGCTAGATCCAAGTACCAAGATTCCATTTCCACTTTAGCTTAGGTCCTGGATGCATAGGTTTGGTCTCCACGTGTCGTGCAAGGTGGTCTGGTCACTAGTTTGATGCTGTCAATTTCGCGTTTTTATTTGTCAATTTCGCGCGTAAAGTAGGTCAAACATGGTTTGTTATGCACGAAACTTGGCACACAACACTATTTGGCATATATTATTGTGTTGAAATGGTTAGACTTGATAATAATAGTCATATGCTAGAAATTAGAAGTTAAGTTGCGATTTTATGCGTTTTTAAGCGTTTTTGTCCATTTCGCGCGTAAAGTAGGTCAAACATGGTTTGTTATGCACGAAAATTGGCACACAAAACTATTTGGTATATATTATTGTGTTGAAATGGTTAGAATTGATAATAGTAGTCATATGCTAGAAATTAGAAGTTAAGTTGCGATTTTATGCGTTTTTAAGCGTTTTTGTGAATTTCGCGCGTAAAGTACTCAAACATGGTTTTGATGCGAAAACGGGGCTGATTAAGGCCTTGGTTATGCAAGGATTAATGTTGTGCGTAAGCTTTGATTAATGACACAGTCAAAAACTACAAATGATCATGAAAAGAACACGAAACAACCACAAACACTTAAACATAATTCTGATCTAGCAAACTGTCGACCAGCCCTCCTTCGGCTCAGCTTCTAAGAGTCCACGGGGATTGTTAGAATGGTTTTAGGACCTTGATAGCTAGATCCAAGTACCAAGATTCCATTTCCACTTTAGCCTAGGTCCTGGATGCATAGGTTTGGTCTCCACGTGTCGTGCAAGGTGGTCTGGTCACTAGTTTGATGCTGTCAATTTCGCGTTTTTATTTGTCAATTTCGCGCGTAAAGTAGGTCAAACATGGTTTGTTATGCACGAAACTTGGCACACAACACTATTTGGCATATATTATTGTGTTGAAATGGTTAGACTTGATAATAATAGTCATATGCTAGAAATTAGAAGTTAAGTTGCGATTTTATGCGTTTTTAAGCGTTTTTGTCCATTTCGCGCGTAAAGTAGGTCAAACATGGTTTGTTATGCACGAAAATTGGCACACAAAACTATTTGGCATATATTATTGTGTTGAAATGGTTATACTTGATAATAATAGTCATATGCTAGAAATTAGAAGTTAAGTTGCGATTTTATGCGTTTTTAAGCGTTTTTGTGAATTTCGCGCGTAAAGTACTCAAACATGGTTTTGATGCGAAAACGGGGCTGATTAAGGCCTTGGTTATGCAAGGATTAATGTTGTGCGTAAGCTTTGATTAATGACACAGTCAAAAACTACAAATGATCATGAAAAGAACACGAAACAACCACAAACACTTAAACATAATTCTGATCTAGCAAACTGTCGACCAGCCCTCCTTCGGCTCAGCTTCTAGGAGTCCACGGGGATTGTTAGAATGGTTTTAGGACCTTGATAGCTAGATCCAAGTACCAAGATTCCATTTCCACTTTAGCCTAGGTTCTGGATGCATAGGTTTGGTCTCCACGTGTCGTGCAAGGTGGTCTGGTCACTAGTTTGATGCTGTCAATTTCGCGTTTTTATTTGTCAATTTCGCGCGTAAAGTAGGTCAAACATGGTTTGTTATGCACGAAACTTGGCACACAACACTATTTGGCATATATTATTGTGTTGAAATGGTTAGACTTGATAATAATAGTCATATGCTAGAAATTAGAAGTTAAGTTGCGATTTTATGCGTTTTTAAGCGTTTTTGTCCATTTCGCGCGTAAAGTAGGTCAAACATGGTTTGTTATGCACGAAAATTGGCACACAACACTATTTGGCATATATTATTGTGTTGAAATGGTTAGAATTGATAATAATAGTCATATGCTAGAAATTAGAAGTTAAGTTGCGATTTTATGCGTTTTTAACCGTTTTTGACACTAACTTCTATTTTCTCTTAGTGCTTTCAACAACCTCCTTCTTCCGTTGACTGCGGCTACTACGCGCTGAAGTTTATGGACGATATTATAAATTCCGTGAAGGAATTTGGAGTCGAAAATATAGATGCCGTAAGTATTTGTTACTTTCTTAATTAAATATATTATTGGTAAAATCTAAATGTTTCTATATTAATAGCTTTTATTTTAATATTATAATATAGGTTTTAAACGACATTCCGAGGGAAACACGTGCTTTGAGAAGTGAAGAGATGCGCGAATTAAAAGACAAGATTGCCGTGTATCTTGCTAATATTTGTCCTTGATAAATTGTAATTAGTATATATATTGATTATTTTTTATAGTTTATTTAATGTATATATATATATATATATATATATATGTACGTACATATTATATTATATATATATACGAGCGAGAGTTTATTATTACAAAGAGATTAATGTTGATTATCTGTGATTATCATTGGATTAATCACTGTTATTACATTGTAATATTATTGCATTATTATAAGGATTAAACGGAAAAAGAAAAAAAAAAAAAAAAAGAAACTTATTGCTGCGGTTCTAGACCTGACCGCAGCAAATAATCCTTCCCTTATTGCTGCGGTTTTACCCCCTGACCGCAGCAAATAATGCTTCACTTTTTGCTGCGGTTTTTGCCCATAACCGCAGCAAATAACACCACTTATTGCTGCGGTTTTTAACCGCAGCATTTAAATTAGGACATTTGCTGCTATCACTATTGCTGGGGGCCAAAACCGCAGCAAATAATGGCAAAAAAACCGCAGCAAACAAGGTTTTTTCCACTAGTGAATCAAGCATGCTTTGCTGTATGGGACAGAATATTGGACCGTAAAGAAGACTTTCGAATATAAGATAGAAGTTACAAAAATGCGTATGCTGAGGTGGATGTGCCGTGCACAATGATGAATAGAATTAGGAACCAGGAGTTTAGAGGGAAACCAAGGGTATCCTTATTTCACAAAGATGCATGAAAATAGATTGAGATGATTTGGGCATGTGTAAAGAAAGACATTTTGGACTCCCCGTGATGTGCAAATTATATTTAACCGCAAGCACAGGGTGTACGTGTAGCTGCGGGTCGAATACAAGGAAGTTATTAGGACAAAATACTTGCTAATATCTATTAATTATACTGCTTAAGGAGAAAAAAAGTTGATTGGTTGTTTAAGTGATAAACTAAAAATGCAATGAAAGATTGAAACTATATGTTAAAAGATCTAGGATGTCGGGAATCCCCTAATTTCTCGTATGATCAAACTCTTATTAGTGTCTATGAAATGTCGGATTAATTGTGTGATTAAATGTGATCTTGTTAATCTCAAACTCTCGCTCTACTGATTAACTATTAGATTTAGATCCTAATAATTCAATTCTCACACGCTAGGTTTATTGAACAAATTAATAAGAATTTAACTAAAATTTACCTTAAAGCAAAGTTGATCCTAATCTCACATGCTAGTTCTATTGACTAGTTCAACGAAGCATATTTAATTTAGGGTTGTTAGCACAATTTAATCACTTTAATCCTAATTTCATAGACATTTCAATCATCAAATCATACTTGAATTATAGGTTCAAACTCTAACCCTAGAAAATGAATCTACTCACTATTCATGGTGGAAACAATAAACACAAACCCTAAAATGAAACTAAGCATGATAAAAGATGAGAATAATGAAATTTGCAAGGAAAAAATAATAATTAAACTATAAGACAAACAATTAAAGATCCTAGAGACAAATATAGGATGAACAATACTACTTTTATTAAATGACAATTTCTAGGAAAAACAATTAAAGTTTGACAAGAATATACTAAACTAATACAAATTTGATAAAGAAAGATTAAACTAGTATAATGAGAAAGTAAATCAAAGATAAGAAATTAAAATGACAAGAAATTAAAAGCATACAAGACTTAAAGATGGTGTTCAATAAAGAGGAAGATCAGGGAGAAAAGAGGAAGAAGAAGAGGTTTTCAATCTCCCTCCTTATGCTCCACAAAGGAGGCCTCCCCTAAATCCCCACTAAATAAATCCTAAGAACTTAATTAAAATTAAAGATAAAATAAAATATTACAAAATTAAAGTGATGAAAAAAAGGCTGCCTGGAATCCAAAAGAAAAAGCCTAGTCGGCATTCACATCCAGATCAAAAAGCCGAGTCGGCGTTTTGTGCTGACAATTTCAGCAAATTTCAAACGGTCGCCATTTCTTGATCATTTGTCAGAATTAGACATATAATATACCGTTAGAAAGCTCTTGAAGTCTAATTTAGAAGTTATGATCTTTCTATTAAAAGTTATGACCAAAAGATTAGACATGTATCAAATTTCACCTTAAATACTTTTGCATTATAAACACTCTTCTATCTTTTTGCTCATTTTTTTTGTAGAACATCTTCAACCGAGCTAAAATCCCCCTAGTAAATTTCATCATCATTAAAATCATAGGAATTATGCTTAAAACAATCAAAACCACTCAAAATCAACATGAATAACCAAAATGAGTAATGTAGCATAAATAATAAAAATAAGCACGAAATTACTAACGACGACAATCATTAAGGAGCATAAAATGATATAAATAAGTACAAATAATTGCACTTATCACCCCGTGAGGAGGATCAAAACCATCATAGTAGAGGGTAAGAGAAGTCGAGGAAGACCTAACTAGGAAAACTTGGGAAAAACAAATAAAATTGATTTTTATGAGTTACACCTCTCTAAGGACCTGACGAGGAATAGGGGTAGTTGGAGGCCTCTTATTCATATCCTAGACTACTGATACTCTCTCGAGTGTCCGTGGGTGTTCTTGTTCTTTGCCTTTTACTGTTCATTCTTTTACTCATTTTTTTGCCTACCTAGTTATTTTTATTTATTTATATATTTTTTATTTCTTTAATTTTTTGTTTAAAGTCCGGTTCTATGGTTAGATGCAAGCTTGCGAATTGAACTTCACTCAGTCTATTTGGTTGCAGGAACCCCTTTTCTGAGTATTTTTCTAAGGTTCATTATCTAGCCGATAGACTATTTGGTCGCATTCTCCTTTATGGGTATGAGTTGTCGTCTTTCTTCCCTTGCTTCCTAGACCCTAACCATAATTTCTTATGAAAGGAATACATTGGTATGATGATGATTATGATGAAATAAATAAATTTGTGATTCTATTGTTAATATATTCATTTACTTATTAAAAAAGTATTGAAAAGAAGCAAAACACAAACAACCAATAATTAAGTGGCATTGTTTAGAAAATTTGTAAATTATGTTAATGATACAAGTATTCATTGTATGGGATTAATAAGTTTATTAGCTTTTATTTCTTATACATTAATTAAGTAATGTATGCTGAAATTTGGATCTATGTAACACTCAACCTATAAATTAACACTACAGGGCATGTTTTATAAAATTGACTTGCACTAATAACGCTATAAATACATTATTATTATTATTATTATTATTATTACTATTATTATTATTATTTTTATTTTTATTATTATTATTATTATTATTATTATTATTATTATTATTATTATTATTATTATTATATATACATTATTATTATTATTACAAGAGAGAGAAGCGTATTGAAAATGAGAAAGGTAAGAAGAACTCTACACCTTTAATTTCACTAAAATAAAAAAAATTTTGGTTACGATTGATCCAAAAACACATAATTATAAAAAGTAACTATGTTATACAGAAAAGTAAATATGACATAAATTTTTAAAATATTCTTACTATATAAGATATTATCCTTTTGTGTATACATAGTAACAAAACAAAAATCAAATAAAAATTCTTCTCAACCTTCTTATTTTAAAATCCTTCTTATTTGATCCTCTATATATATATATATATATATATATATATATATATATATATATATATATATATATATATATATATATATATATATTATACAACTCAAAAAAATTTTAAAGCAACCAATTCAATAATTTTTTTTATTGTCTTGTTGGTTTTGATGTATTTTTATTCTTGATTTACAACCAATAAAAAATTAACATTTTGTAGAGTAGGAGAAGGATCACAGGTGTTAATGTTACAAGAGTCAAGAAGCACCTTTACAAAAGATGAAATGGAAATGTCTCACCTTTTTAAATTGGGATATTACTTCGTTAGAGAAGTGGGATCCCACTAATTGTCCTATGAAGGTAGAAGAATTCAAAATTTTAGTACTTTAATTGGTGATGGGCAGCAGTACTTGCTTTGCTCTCAGTATGCATGAGCAAAGCCTTCTACCCACATGAATACAATTAGTTGGGAAACCAGCTTTGTGGATGAATGTATAAAGCCATCCCTTATTGTTAGGGAAATTCATTAGTTGAAGGTAATAAAATGATTAAATAAATATCACTCTCAAAACAATAAATATTCCCCAGTAATTATACGTAAGATTGTTAGTTAGGCGTTTTAGTTGAAATAAATTGTTATTTTAAGTAAAGAATTATGTGAGTTCCAATTTAAATCAACTAATTCGACATATTTTTAATGTTCATATTAAGGAATCAATCTATGTTTCTATTTTATCTATAAGATTTTTGTCATTTTTAGTAATATCTAATGTTATTCCTATTTAGCAAGTTTCTAAGATTTGTAACTTCAAGTAGCAAAGTCAACTTACATTAAGTGTTAGAAAGCAGCACTTAAAATGTGAGAAATTTAATTCGGGTAAAAAAATTAATACATATAAAAAAATTATGGAATAAAATCTTTAAATATAAAGTGTTTTCTTGAGTTATTCTTGCATCATTTTGAATTTGTTATGACGTGGTTAAAAAGTTCTTACTTTATAAACCATAACATAGAAATATAAATGGAGTAAAGTATTAGTGTTTTTTATCATACAAATTGTTAATATTGATATCATTCCTAGGATTTTTTTTTTAATTAATTATAAAATAAATATTTTTAAAGGAAGAAAGTAGGTATAGAAGTTACAATTTGATGAGGAGAAAATCTTACCACCACGACATGGAATCCATCTCATGAAAAGGTGAAGCAAATGAGCAGTGAAAACTACGTGGAAGAGGTGTAATTCGAGAAAAAATTATACCCTTAAATCTTTTTATTTGAAACTTACAAGAAAGTAAAATTCATCAATTTGTAAGTGGAAAATTAAAATTTCAAAACATATTTCTGATAAGTCTATTTTGTTAAAATAAAGAAACTATCAAATATTTAAAATTAAAATAAATGATATAAAAGCTACAAATCTAAAATATGTTAATACCGTTTCATAGGCAGATGTACTATGTAGTTATTAAGGCTAGTCAGTTGACATCACTTAAATTAAAAATACAATCAAATACTATATGTAAATATACCTTAAATAAGTTAGTTAGTGTATTGTCTTCCATATAAGAGACCAAAGTTTAAAACCCATAAAGCGCGTGGTACATAATTTTCATTTAATTTTTCTTTTTGACCCAAATAATACACTAATTAAACCCTCATCCCAAAATTCCAAACCCATTGTATGTTTTCGAATCATATTTTCCTTCTATTTCAACATCCTAAAATTCACCAAGTCCATTTGGTGAAATTTAACACATGCACACTCAACATCAAGCTTCACAAGTTCAATGGTGATTATAACTTTTTTTATTTTAAATTTACCATAATTTTATATATCGCTTCAAATATATGAAAACGCGGCGTAGGTATTTGCCTTAACTTATTCAATAATAACTATAATTTTTTATTAAATTATTAACATCACTTTTTTTTTTCTAAATCCGCTCCATGAAAGCGCTCTCGCTCTCCCCCTTAACTCAAACCTAAACCAAATTAACAATACAACATATACAAATTGATTGCTATCAATTGCCTTGTGAAAGTAGACAAAGTGGGGAGGGGGTGGATGATAAGCCTAGAAGAAAAGGGCATAAAGTTTAATGAGTTGAAAGCATATATATAATGCAAGTTGCCCTTTTTGAGGGGCCAAAATACAAGTTACCTAAGTTTAGAGAATTATAGTATAACATATGACATGCTAGGTGTTGACTAATTGATACACAAACCTTTCCTTTGTCTCCCATAATAATGCAAATATATATGTGTAAAATGCTATTAGACAATTCTATATTCGAAAGTACTTAGCACCTCAAATACTTCCATTAATATTCCCAACTCTCTATGTGGGACCCATTAAAAACCTTTCATTATTTTTGAAATGATAATATTAATAATTCATTATTTTAGATTTGTATACATTAATCTATTCTCCTGTCAAAGTTGTCTCAAAGCATATGAGAACAAGTTAGTGTAATTTTGTTTAATGCTACTCCAAGATTTCCTGCATGTAACATCCATTAAGATGGACAATTTTAGTATCTCCAAGTCTTCTCCAACCAAGATATTACTATAATTGTCAATTAAAATAATATTGACAACTTACATATTATTTTTTTACTAAAATAATATTTTTTTTTTTTAATATTGTTGAAAATGAATCAAGATTTCTCGCTCTGCTGTGAAATAAACTCAATTATTATTTATTTTTAAATAAATCTACATATTGGGTATAATTGCTGAAAATATACTTAATTGTTTTTTATTTTTAGCAAATATACCTAATTTATGGGTTTATTTAAAAAAAAATAAGTGGATTTATTTAAAAAAAATAAGTGGATTTATTTTAGTGGATCAAACAAAGGTAGATTTATTATTGACAATTTTTCTCTAAATTTTTATTTATTTCAGTCTACTTATTTTGCGTCATTTTATTGAAAAAATTATCATATCATAATTCGAATTGATGCAAAATGATTAGGACAGAAATATTGCTATTGGGACACGTGTAAACACCCGGTAAAAAGAATCTTTGCCTACTTTTCATTTGCATTCTTTTAACAAAATCAGATTACTTTGAACTTGGAAGATGTTGATCTTCACATTGTTTAAAGACTAAAGCATAAGAATACAAAAAAGGAAACAAAATATATGGTAATGGCTTACCATTTTTGGACAAGCAGTCTCCTCTTTCCAAGTCAGAGATTAACATTTGATTCTGCTTAATGCAACTTGCTCTGATTAGAGTTCAGCTTTCTATAACAATCTTAAATTAGGGTTTTTGCAATTGAATAATCCAATATTCTCTTTGTTACATGTTCTTGACATTTTTGTAAATTTTATTGTAACTTTTATTGTGGGAATAATGAAATGGTAATTAATTAAAAATTACAATAAAGAATAGGTATAAGATAAAAAAAAAACATATTGAAAAGACTAATAAAAAATAATCTATATAGATATCATTATCAGATTAAATTTTTAGTTGAGTTAAAGAGTTTGAGTTGGATACTCCACTATTAATTATACTTCTTCATCCGTACCGTTGGGTTAGGTGATCGGGTTCGAATCATATATAAACAGATCAGAAGCCTCTAATCCAAACCTAACCCGTTTAGTTAATTAAGTCAAAAATCAAAACCATCACCTGGCCTACAACAAATCAGGTCGATCTGATTTCGACCCCTTAACCCATTTAAAGTTTTATGTTTTCATTTTAGGGTTTAAACATTGACTACACCTAGTATATTATACTACAATTTTAAAATCTTCAATTATGAGTTGTTTATTTTGTATTTATTATGAAAAATAGGAAAATATTGAGTTAACTTTACATTATATTTATTGATTAAACTCGAAATTAAGACGTTTTATTAAATGGGTTATACATGTTTGTTTTAGGTTTAAAATAATGACCTGAACCTAACACATTTAATTAATTAGATCAAAAGTCTCTATTCAAACCCACTTATTTCGAATTGGATTCAAGTCGAATTAGCTTTAGTCAGGCCTAAGTAATATATTGCTTCTATTTTCATATATTCTTATCAAATAGAATTTACAAAATTTAGCCTCAAACTTTGACTATAAATTTTCATCGATCTATATGAATAAACATATTCATATAGGATCTTGATAGATTTGTCTTAAAATATATTTTGTAAATATCAATTTTTTTAGAATTTTAAGAAACTCATTATTAAAATTATTTGACTTTTAAATTTATATTGAGATTTATATAAAAAGTTAATGATAAAAACAAATTAAAACATTGGGAATATTTATTTACTATGGTCAAATAGTTCATTTAATGTACTCCAGAATGCAAATTGACTTTTCATGCGAAATTATTCAATATGAGTAATTCATTTAAGTGCTGATAAAACTGTTTTTTTATTTATTACAATCTCTGACGATCCCTATAAGGGCATTATTACAATCTCTGACGATATAGAACAGTTGGAAATGCGTTTTTCCTAGTTCTTATTTAATCTCCAAACTTATAATGAAAAGAATTTCATGATGTTTGAAGGAAAATAATTACTTGTAAATTTAATTAAATTGCGACATATATATGTGTCTGAGATCGATTAAATATAACATAAATAATATGATATTTGTAATCCAACTTTATGAAGTTTGAGTCTATAATTTAAATGTGAATTTTTTCTTAAAAAAGATGTAGAATATTCTATTTCAGAGCCGTCTTGAAAAATTTAGGGACCTTGTGTAAAGTTTTTTTTGCGTCTTATTTATAGTAAATATATTTATTTTATTAAGAAACCTAACATATTTCTTGTTTTATTAACTTTTTCATATATGTAAGAAAGAGAGACCTCTATACGGTCGATCACCTCGTAAACCCTCAAAATCCGTCTTCTATTGCATTTCATTTTACTCTAACCACTAGAAAAACAAGCAAAGGTAAATTTGAAAATCAACATTAAAACTCTTACCTAGGACAACTACAGGTTTCGGTTTATTTATTATGCTTTGATCAAAATTATAAGTGTTCTTTAAATTTAAATGTGATGGAGTTGTAAATTTGGTTCATACTACTCCTATAAGCTTGTGTGATGATCAATTTTAAAGAATACCAATTAATTAATGTCATCCCCTTTAAATTCTTTGTATACACAACACCCACTATCTAGTTCTATTTTTCAATGTTAAACGAATTTCTCTTGATTTTTCTCAAGCTGGGGCATTTTTTGACCGCGTTTTTCTTTATGAATATGAGTTGTCGTCTTTTTTTTTCTCTCCAGACTCTAATTTTATAATTTTCTATAAATAAAATACACTGAATATGATGATGATATTTTTTTTATCGAACATCTTTTTAAGAAAAATATAATAACTTAAAAAAACGAAGGATAGCAACACATAGTGGAGTCTGCTCATTCAATACTCTCGTCCCTTTTTTCATTCTCCTTGTCTAATTACTTTGGTATGTATTATGCCAAAATAATTTGTTTATGGTTACATTGCTTCGAATATTTTTATTCGAAGCCTATTAGAGTATATAACATATATATCATATGGCCGTAACCATCAGCTTAAGCTTTTAATTGAGTTACTTCTTTGATATGGTATCAGAAGCCAACGTGACAAGAGGTTACGGGTTCGAATCTCAACCACCTCTCATTTAAGTGGAATATTTGTGCGCGTGTTAGAGTATACAACATATTATAGGTTCTCAACCATCAACTTAAACTTTTAATTGAGTTGATTACTTAACAAAGCCTGATATGTTATAAAGAAAATGTGTAAGAGATCAGAATGATATCATTTATGTGTTAAAAAGGTGTGATATGATTTTATCATAGAAATTACATTTTGTCTTCATTTACCATCGTTGGAGATTTAATGGGCGGAGAATTGCACAAAATACAAAATATTGCATTTGGAAGGTATAGCTTATGCTTCCAATTAAGAGATTTTCTAACATTCTTTAAACATTATTACCATAAAACGTAAACAAGGTATATTGTTTAAGATGTTTTCTATATATTATTTTATTGATGTACTTGTGTTCCTAAACATCATGGTTTAAGTTTAATTCTATCATTCTCGTACGTGCTTAAGTTTATCCAACTACTTTATTTATGGTTTATTCATCCAAAATTTTTATGACTACTTTGAATTTGCATCACTTTTACTTTTATCAATTTAATATGTTTTGTTTAAAAATAATTAATAAATTCATCAGAAGAGACTTAAATTAAATTGAATTCAAGACTTATGAAATGACGCTAAAAGATATAATTAAGTATATTTTATCTGTCCTTTTAAATTTGGATCATATATTTAAACTAATAAGAGCTTTAAAATCATATGGTTTAAACTCAAATAGAGCAGAGTAATTAACAAAGAGAACACAAGCAAGAAGTGAGGTAGTGACTAGAGCTGTTTAAATGTGATCCGACTCAAAAATTCGAACCGAAATTAAAAGTTAACCGACTCGAAAATCTGTTTCTTTTTAGGTTTATCGACATTATCCAAACCGAAGTTACTCCCGAATCGATTTACGACCAAAAAGCGTAAAATCAAACCCGAACTGCGATCGATTTTTATAATCGAGATTACCCGAACCTAATAGTGATCGACCCGAATCATGCTCAAAACCGAACTTGATCCGGCTAAAATCGACTTAATCCGAACGAATTTTTAATCAAAATGCTATAAACCTGAACCAATTTTTAACATAGAGGTATGATCGACTCATATTCAATCATCTTATTAGTTAATCTAATAAAGTAATAGAGATTTTAATAAATTAAATTTTATAAATACATGGTTTTATATATTTAGAGTTAATAATCAATGGTTAATGTTTATTTAACTATTTTTAATCAATTTAGATGAAAAATGATAAAACTTTAGTTTTAACTTACAGTCAAACAAGTAAAAGTAACAAAGTAATAATCACTAACTGATTTGCATTTTAACTATTTTGCCTTAACTAAGGGAAATCTTATCATCAATTAAAAAATGTCTATAGTAATTATTAATTCGTAGCTGAAATCTACTGGAAAATAATACCTGAACCCGATCTGTATCCGGTAAAACCGAACCAATTATTAACCGATGACAGTCCGAGACCGATTAACTACTCGACACGAACTTCAACCGACACCGAACCGATGCTAACCCCATAGCTCAAATAACTAATCTTCAATCGAACCGTGACTAACCGTCCTGACCCGAGTGTGACCCGCCATAACACGCATCCAAAAAATCGATCCGAAATATAACGAAACCGAATGACACCCATCCGAATTACCGACTCGATCACCCGAATGAACATCTCCAATAGTGACCCAAACGAATGCCATATTCACGTGGGGAGCAGTAGCATTAGAGCTTTAGGTGCACATGCTTTATGAGACATTTTTAAGAGGGATTTTAAATTTGTTTTGCTCATCCAATTGGCAAATTAGCAAATATTCTTTTCATCTTTCTAATAAGTTTAGAATAAATATTAATTTGATCAATACATTTTTAAAATTTCATCTCATATTTTTTTTTTTCTATTTTCATCTACAAACTAAATTTCTTATATTATAATCTCATTTGTATATTATAAAAAATTTAGTATTATTCTCCACTAATTAAAGCATTATTTCAATCTCATGCATATTTGATAGGAATATTACTAAATTTGTTTAATCCAAAAAGTTTGAGTCAGCATGGCTTTATCTTACTTACACGTAAATTCCACTTCTATACATTAATACATAACAAATTAACAATCTTGTCTAATCACAGCATTAATTTTGTGGACAATTTTAATACGTTACTTTTAAAAATTTAACTAAATTAGTATGGGCCTACATGACATTGCTGTCTACCAATGGGATTCCATCTTGCCTACCCAAATAACCAATCAAATGTCTCCATGTGGCATGCTAGGTCAGACCACACATGTCCATGTGGAATTTAATTTTGCACTTACGTCTTGTGCATGTACTTCCTTCGTTAGGTGTTCTCTTTCATTGTTCTAGTCTTTTCAGAGATCGTCTCTTTGAGAGATATATTTCAAGTCCAACCCATTAAAGATTAATGTCTACTTATATTATTCTTAATATTTACATTATTCTTAATGCTTACTTACCGTATCTTTAATGCCTACTTTAAATATCTTAAATGTCTACTTACATCATTCTTAATGCCTATTTACAATATTTTAAAATATATGTAATGGGTCGGCCCAATTATAGATGGTCTCTCAAAAAGACCGTCTCTCACAAGAATTTGTGTTCATTCCTTTTAGACGATCCAATAAATTATTTTGATCATTAATATCTTGAATTATACATAATTAAAAATTATATATACTTAATTAATATTTTGAAAATATGCGATTAAACAGTTCAAACAATAATCTATTTAACAATTTTTTTACTTACACATAAACTGTAATATACTTCCTCCAATTCATAGAAAATGGGACATTTACCTTTTGAAATTATTCACTTATTGCTCTTAATTTTATTTTTTATTCTTAACCTATAAATTAAAACATAGTCAAGTGAGATCTTGTTTGACTCGTCTCAATGCAAAGATTATTAATATCCACTTTATATAATATTTTGTTATAAATAAGTGCATTGGATAATGTGAAAAGTAAATGTCCCATTTTCTATGAATTGGAGGGAGTATAAAATAAGTTTGTAGAATGAATATTAGCAAATAGCAATAAACGTAATATAACAATATTTCGGAACGGATGAAGTATAAACTATTTCACTCCCTTTGACCCAAAGATATAGCTTAAAATTGAAATGCGTGGCTATGTTTTATGGAAAAGTGTAAAAAATTTGTATATGAGATGAAAGTCTAAGCTAAATATGTTGATGAGAATTACACAAAAAGTGTCGGATATAGCGATTCAATGGATGGAGTAAAAGAGAAATGGAATAAATTCTTTAGGACGAAGTAAGATGTATATCTTATGACATTGCTCGTCCTTCTAATTTATGGAGGGTGTATGGCAAAAGGTTGTTGGTCATTAGTTATTTTAGTTGGTTAATTTGACTAGCTGGGAGTATAAGTTTTTTTTGTTGTTTTTAGGTTAACTAGATAAGACAGTTGTTTAAGGAGATGCTTAGTAAAACTATGCATTGATTGTTCATTGTACATTAGAGAAAAAATGAGTTAAAAAGTCAAAACCAATAAAAAAACCAATTAAGTCAGCTTTTTTCATTTTATCTTAAAAGCAACATGAGAATATTATAGTCATTTACTAGACATTGTTTTTAGCTTTTTTTGCCAACTAAAAATCAATCCAATAGCCATTTACCAAACACCACATGATAAATGTTGCATGCATACGAATCATGTTTTCTTAAAATTACTAATGATATGAGGAAATGTGTTTACAATTGTATACATATACGGGATTTGGCATACAAAGTTGATTAAGAACACAAGGGTGTATATAGAAATACTACTACACTCAAATAGTGAACTTAAAAAAGCATAAGAGGTGATAGATGCAGTCGGACCTGATTATATGTTTATCGATGTTTATGATCCCGATGATCAAGAACGTGAAGAATTTGAAGATTTTTATCTGGAGGAGGAAGATCCATATGAGGACATAGAAGAAGATGTGGATGGAGATTTCAAAAATGATTCAGGAGCTAACGCATTCATTTTAATGGAAAAAAGAATTGCAGGGAAACAATCTTTATTTGTTACATGTGGATTATTACGTTAGATAATTCCCAACTTTTTTAGTTTATAAACCTTATGTTGTTGTGAGTTACTTGCATGTCACATAACTTGTAAATGTTATTTAGTTTGTTATTCATATTTTAGTTTGAATTGTGGTTTTGGTTTAATTATGCATATGAATTGTAGTGATGATGTTTGAGTTTAGATGAATCATATGATCATATGAGTCAAATCCTTTACTTCTTGTACTTAGAAGATTTGTGTTTTTTCAAGGAGTCGTGCCAAATATGTGTATTATAAGGGCCGGCTGGACTAGTGTTGTAACACCCCCGAATTTCCTTACAAGGGGTCGAAAATTTAGGAGTGTTACAGGTGTGCTCTGGAATTACGGTACTGCTGCCCAGAGTGCTGATTTGTGTTGTGGTAGTTGCTGCGGCTTGACCAGCCACCACAAAGGTGGTTGCGGTGGCCACCATGGTTGTTGTGGGTATCACGGGTTTCAAAATTTTCAAAATTTTCAGATGAGGAAGGTTTGGGAGTAGTAATGAGTGTCGAATCATGGGATAAAGAATTATCCTTGTTATGAGAATGCTCTTCCAATTTTAACATAGACCGAAGAGTGTCAAAAGATGGAACTGGAGACATGTATTGGACCAAGGATCGAAAAGCACGGGAGTCGGTAGTCTAACCATGGAGAACTTGAAGAGCCAAACGATTGTCGGAGATAGAAGTACCAAGATTGTTAAGAGAAATAACAATGTTCTCAAGTTCATTATAATAAGCCTTCACACTCGGAAAATTAGCAAGAGAAATATCATTGAATTGAGACTCAAGGTGAAGAATTCGGGAAGTTTTGTTTTTTTGAAAGTTATTCTCAATGCGAGTCCAAGCATCAAAAGCACTATCATCGGGACGGACAATCGATTTAAGAAGAGAAGGACTAATAGTACCATAAATCCATGTGTGAACTATATCATCAAGACGTTGCCATTCGGAGTCCTTAGAAACCGATGCTTTAGTGGAGTCATCAGGAAGAATATGAACATCTACAAAATTAGCACAACAATGAAGCTTAAAGAGAGTCACCCAAGTATTGAAAGTCGTTCCTTCTTCATCAAGTTGAATGGGCACACACGTATTAATGTTAGTGACTAAAGTAGCGGGGTGGATTTTTGTGGAGGATGCCATAGGAAAAATAAGAAAAATAGACAAGAGAGGATGAAAGAAAAGTAGCGGCTGCAACCGAAAATGGTGGTTGGCTAGTGAGGAGAGGGAGGCGGAAGCAAAAGTATCAAAGACCTAGGCAACTAATACCATATGAAAAAACTATTCTTTGATTCTTTTGCCTAGATAATGAACCTAGGAAAGAACACTAATGTTGCCCTTAATGCTGTTCTGGTTTTTAATCCCATTTCCTGAATCAATCTTCACTTTTTGTGGATTTTTTTCAAATTTAATTTCAGATCTTTTAGCTAAATAACATGTTTAACTGATAGAAAGTAAAATTAAAATTATTAACATCTACTAAATAGTAGTTAGTATTGTTACAGGATAATAATTAAAAGGTTACATTATTGATAATATTTTGTTATAATGTTTAGTTCATAAAATTATATTATTGTTAAACCAAAACTAATATAACAATTTATTAGTCAAACTAAGGCCGGGAGAGTTCCTACATACATAAATGATTATGTGTGTCAATGACAGTGAATTTGGTGTGACACCCAAATGATAAAATCACATATTCATATTGGTGTAACGGTACGATGTCCCATCATTTATTTGACATCAAACTCTTGAATTTTGCATTATATAACTCAATAAATATTTGATAAATATTTGAGACATACTCTATTTGTTCTCTATTATTTGTATTAGGGAGAAAGTGAATAAATTTTAAGAAAACGATAATAAATAAACATAAAAAATAAATCATATGAATAAAATTAAAAGAGAATTAAAATGTATGAATAAGATTAAAAAAATAATAGGCCATTGTTTAAAAATAAAATTGATGCAAATTAAGTGAGACGAACAAAATAAAAAATATTATAAATTCAATAGAAGGAAGAAAGTAACATGTAAATTTAAAGATAAGGAGTAACAAATTCATAAAGGGATTGAGGACTTTTGAAGGGATATAGTGAGATATTATCTTCATTAAATTAAATCCTTTCAAAAATCATTCAAAATTCGATCATTATATAGACTTAGCTATTTATAAAGTATAGTATTGATTGTTAGTGGAGATAAAAACATTGTATTGTACACTTGGTCACTTGGTAAACTTATTCTTTCTGTTTTTATATCTTCTTCTTAAATAAAATTTATGAGTTTTAGTGTTAAAATTTTAATTATGATTTCTCATCAATATATATAAAAAACATAATCATATGAGATTTTGATAGATTTATCTCGATATATACTTTCTAAATATCAACTTTTTAGAATTTTTAAAAGCTCACAATTAAAATTATTTGACAATTTATATTTGCATTAGATTATGTGAAAAGTAAACGAAACAAATGAAAACATATAGAGTATATCAATTTTTTTTGCCTTGCACGAGTATACATCTTTTTTTCTTGTATACATACAAATCTAATAAGAATAGAATGCCAGAGTCATAGTCATCAACTCAGTGTCTTGCTTAATGCCAGCATTCGACCGAAGAGGATAACAGACATGCAATACCTATACACCCTACTAATAGACATAAAGAGGCTTACGGACTATAATACCCCTAAATAGAGAGATTTCTCCAACGAGAGAGAATGAATGATGCTAAATTCGCAAGCCTACATCTTACAATACAAGTTAGACCATTAACATAAATAAAATAAATAACTAGATAAATAAATAAATAAATGAGTAAATGGGAGAACATGCAAATAGGCAAAGAGTAAGAACATGCTCAAACCATCTCAATCTATTTTCACATTCACCTTTAAACTCTCAATTTCTGATTATATCTATTATTGTGTGACCACACATCCACCTCAATATTCACATTAACTTTCATCTTATATTTAATATCTTTCTTTGCTGACTAACATTCTATATCATACAACAAACCAAGTTGCCCTCATTGCAATTAACCGGTAAAATTATAATGCGTGCAATTAATTAAAATGGTGAACCTTGTGTAAAAGTAGGGTAAGTAAGTCAACTGATTGTAATACTGTTGTATGTAGCCCCAAAACTAAAGCAAAGAGAATATCCTGTGGTTGAATATTCAAAAAAAGGATCAATCATGCAATATTTTTTCAAAGAAGGATGAGATTAAGCCACTAACAAAGTTTGTGGGATCATTAGTGATAGATTTTTAGAGGATTTGGGGGGTCAATCTCTTACTTACAATTGACAAATAGTCTTTAAAACCTTCATTAATATTGGAGATTAAAACCCATATAATCTTCTTTGTGGTTGAGAAGATCCACTTAGATGGTTGAGCACAAATTTTGTGGGCAAAATATTGAATCCACTATTATAACTTTATCATATATTATATGTTGTTAATTGATGTATTAAAGCAAGGATCTCTTCAAAAAATGTAATTTTCTCCATCATTAGTTAGAGGCATTGTTGAACGTGTTGATTGTGTGATACAAGTAGTATTTAAATAAATTATGTTACACGCACACTTTGTGCATGACACTGAATTGATGACCATGATTGATGATCATGATCATAACCATCACAATCTGAATATATTTGATTTGTAAAATACTTAATTGAAAACAAAACAAAACCGACAATTCATTGTCGGTTTTCTATTTTGTACCATCAATAGCCAATTCGATTCTTTACAAGAAGTCAAAAACGAAATTAAACCAATATATACCTTTTATTTATTACTTTTTTCAACTACCGGCTCATTTGATCATTCTCTTCCTAGTGTTTTTCATTGTGTTTCCCTGATCTTCATCTCTGCTCTCAAGTGTTGCCATTTCCACGTCTCAAATGTTTCCCAACAAAAAATATCAACTATCTTTATCATTATCATTTTCATTTCTCAAGTGTTTCTCTATTTAAGTCTATTTTTAGTACATATATTTAATGACCCTTATACGTTAGTATCTTGCCTAAGAAAAAAAGATACTGTTATTATATAAAAAAAACTTTTTTCTAATGTAAGTAGCTTCGAGTTAACATGTTCTTATAATATGAATAGAATACATGTTTAGTTTTCAAGTAAAAAGTATCATGTCAATTAGTCTAAATTGTTTTCATAGAGGCTATTGCATGTTTTATAATATTATTTGTTACACTTATTTAATGATATTTTTTAAGAAATGTGTCAAGGATGATAGACAAATAAAATTTATACGGGTTTGCATCATATCCGTCTTAGTTGGGATGATGATTATGCGTATGAATTTGATATGTAGTGGGTAAATATGAGTATGAAAAGTTGTATTCATCATGGATAGTGGCGTAGTGGATAGCGGTGGTATGAGCTCTTACTCTCCCCATATTCACTTGTTAGGGGTGTTCAAAACCGGATATCGAATTGATCTGGTTCCGGAAATCCGAATATTTGATTTTTGAGAGTGAAAATCATGATCCGATTCTGATTCAAAAAATCGGATATGCGAAATTACAATTTGTTAAAAAAAATTACAATTTTTTTATACATAATTATTTAAGCTCACTTCACTTTCTTTAATTTAGCTTAGTTTAAAGTTAGAAAAAATCATTTCGGAAATGTATTTGGATATTCAAAAGTCTAATTTAATTGACACTAAATTAGTTCTTTAACATAACTATAGTTGAGAGTCGTAAATATCAGTATATACGAAATCAAGACAAAGTTTTTTTATAAAAAATACTCCCATGTTTTCATTTATATCAATTTTTTAGATTTTTATTAAAAACTATTGAAATAAAATTAATGATAATTATTTTATTTTACATCATTGTATAGTTTATGGTAAATTAAACTTACAATTAGATTTGTTAAGGACAATAATTTTACGGAGCATATAATTAGGATATGTTTGCAGTGAATGTGAAGCGGGTACACTACAAATAAAAGTTGCTACATCGATTGAATTTTCCGATTATTATTAAACAGTCAAAAATCTTCGACTGAATTTTCTACTACTTTTTGTTAGTCGAAATTTCAACTAAAATCATGTTAGTTAGATATTTAATATTGATTGCATTTATTAGTAACAACTAATAATTGAATTTTTTCTAACTAAATTTCCTACTAACACTAATATAGTCGGATTTTTTGAGGAATTTAAAATAGAAAAAGAAAGGCTAATTACCAGTCATTGTCAATTATCCTGTTTTTATTCTAAATCCTAGCAGCTTTTATCCATCTATAACTTAGATTTATTGTATTTCCTTCAAATTTGCAAACAAATTTCATGTGAATGAACAAAGAATCTAGACTTTGCAAAATGTATTTTTATACTTCTGAATCTTATCCTGTTTTTCTATTTTAACTGTTCAACAATTTTTAATACTTTAGAATTAAGAAAATTATCTACAAATATGGTCATGGTTATGGTCATCAATCCAACGTCCCGAGGAGAAAGATAATGGACAGATCATACACTGGATCTCTCGAGGGAGAGGGCAGGAGAAATGCACGCAATCAAATAAAACCCCCAGATAGATAGAGTCATGCAACCTGAGATGAAAACACCATGATAACGTAGGAGAAGTTACCTGCACACTATAAAAAATTTAATTTTTCGCGATATTGGATTTATTGGCATTAAAAAAAATAATACTGATTAATATTTTCAGTGTAATAATTATTGGTTTTTATTTTAAGCTCCACTAAAAAGTGATTTAGCGACACATCATTTGGTCTTTAGTGGCATATGTAATTGTTACTATAGTCTATTTTGTTTGGTCTTTAATGGCATATGTAATTGTTACTATAGTCTATAGTGGCATTTATGAGCAATGTCACTAGATTATATGTCACGAAAAGCTTTAATATGATTTTTTATTATGCTACTAAAGGGTCTAATAAATGTACTAAAATCCTCTATATATACTATTACAAATTTGAAGTAGTGACATTTAAATTAAATGTCCCTAAATATATCTCACTAAAAGCAAGTTATGTTGTAGTGGTAAAACACAATATAAGCTGGACTAGTATTGAGTCATTAGGAGAAATGAAAAAAAATAAAAAAGGAAACTTGCATAAGGCAAAAGAGGTTAATGAAAGGGGACTAAAAGTCTAACACGCGAATTTGACGTGTCCAACTACTTCTATCGCTCGTCAAGTTCTCAGATAGGTGCAGTTCACCCAAGTCGATTTTTAATTGCTCCGCCCATGTTCTCTTAGGTTTACCCCGACTTCTCTAACCCTCTACCATGAGACATTCCATCATCCTCACGAGTGCATCAACAAGCTTTCTCTTGACACAGTTGGTCAGAATCTAATTTTTATTACAACGTCAAAAAATTGATATTATAAAAACAAAATAAACTAATTTGTTAAAAATTAAATTTTCATCTCTAATGTTGAGAAGGAAGAGAAAAAACATAATGGGTTGACGACTAATAATATAAAAGTGTAAAATTTTAAGAAATAAAATATTGATTATTTTTATAATTCAAATTGGTGATAATTGATGTTTAATAAAAAGGGTGAAAAAATTAATAATGTAAGAGAAAATATATATTTGGGAGTTAGACGGTTGCTTTTGAAACACTACAACAAAATTAACCTTTTGCGACATTGGATTTAGTGACATTAAAAAAATGTCACTGGTTTATATTTTTAATGTAATAATTGTTGGTTTTATTCTAAGTTCCACTATATAATGATTTAGTAACACTTTATTGGGGTGGCTTATGTAATTGTTAGTTTGTTACTATAGTCTATAGTGGCATTTATGAGAAATATCACTAGACCCTATGTCGCGAAAAGCATTAGTATGATTCTTTATTATGCTGCTAAAGGTCTAACAAATGTCACTAAATCTACCATAAATATACTATTAGAAATTTGGATAGTTACATTTAAATTAAATGTTGCTAAATATATCTCATTAAAAGCAAATTATCTTATTGTAAAAGAGATAAAAAAAAACGAAAAAAAATATAATCAATAAAATTTTATTGTATAATAATTAATATATTAAGTAAAACTCTATCCACATACTCTATCTCATTAATATACTAATCCCAAAACTACCCCATTAATTTAACCTATAGTATAATTTAACTTATAAGATGAAAATCATAATTTTCAACGGCTCAATAATGTTAAATTTAGGTCAAAGTTGAATTTTTTAAAGTAGGGAGATTAGGAGAATCGGAAATAGTAAAGTGGTTGATTTTAATGATGGAAATATGCCTCCACCATCACAGCACAACTTAAGTTTGGTTTGTCAACGAGAAAGTTACCTCGAGCAGCAACTTTGATACCTTAATTTTGTTAGTATCGACATGATTTCCATTTGTTGGGATTAGGATAACTTTAATTCATAAAATAATTGTCATTAGGACTTTATTATTTTAATTAATTAAGTTATGATTGTCAAAGAATCAATTTAACCCAAAATTTAAGTAGATAACACAAAGTGTGGAGGCAACACGAAAGCCTTTTGGGCTAGAAGTGTAAATGCAAGTATGCAATACAAACCCTCCTCATACATGACAGTGGTCACAAAATCTGCAAACCGCTGATACCAGGTCTGAGGAACCTGTTTCAGACCATAAAGAGATTTGCATAAACCACGTACATAATCAACATGAGTGCTGCTGCAAAATCCAAACAGCTGATGCATATAAAATGTTTCATTCAAGTTACCATGCAGAAAAGCATTTTTGACATCTAACTGATGTATGGACCAAGTTTTAGCAAGAGCAATCGAAGAACAAGCCTGATAGAAGCAGGCTTAACAATAGGACTAAAAGTCTCCTCACAATCAATACCATCACGCTAAGAGTTACCACGACCAACCAAATGAGCCTTATAGTGCTCAAAAGACACATCAGAATGTGTCTTATGCCAAAATATCCATGGATACCGAATAATATTAGCATTAGACAAGGAACAAGCTCCCAAGTATCATTATCAATTAAAGCACCAAATTCTTCTTGCATAGCACATTTCTAGTCTGGATCACGTAAGACACCAATAGTGTCTTTGGAATCTGGAGAAGGGAAAGAAGAAATGACAAGAAAAGCCTGAGAAAAGTATTTGGGATTGGGCTTGTAAATCTCATTTTGACAACAAGTAGTCATGCCGAGAGGCAAGGGAGTTGGGGTTGGGGTTAGGGTGGTGGTGTGGTGAAGAGGAAGAGGTCGATAAGTATGTGGACTATGGTTGAGTCGGGGAAGATTGGTTAGCCTAGATGATGTGGAAGGGGAGAGAAGTGGGTTGGGGGAGTGAGGCTACCCAGCTAAGACATTAGGTGGAGAAGGTGACTCAGGATAGTGATAAAGGCTGCAGGTCCTATCTCGTGAGGAGCAAGCTTGAGAGAAAGGGGAATGGGCGGACGTGGAGATGATGGCCCAGAAGGAAATAAAGTGTGATGGAGAGCTTGAATGGGTGTATAATGCATGTTTTCATCAAGAAATTCATAACTATTGGTTTAAGATGAGGAAAGTTTTGTAAATGGAAAAACTGACTCATCAAACATCGCATTGCAAGACAAAATGATTTTTCAGGAGGAGGATCATAACGTTTGTAGCCCCAATGAGAAGAAGGATAACTCAAAAATACACATAGTGAGGATTGAGGTTGTAATTTATGAATTTTAGACGAGGAGATTAGGGGAATACAAACAACCAAATGTGAATAAGTGGGTATAAGTGGAGGATTTTTGATAGAGGATATGAGTTGGGGTGAGATTGGCCAATAGTTTAGAGGGCAAAATATTAAGAAGGTAGGTTGTAGTTTTCAAGGCGTAAGCCCAAAGAGAAGGAAGAGCGGCGTGGCGCAGAAGAGTGCGAATGACATTATTGATGAAGCATATTTTGTGAATGACAGAGAGGCAAGGCATGGCAAAATATTTTGCTTGAGGAAGTGTATAGACAAGAGAAATGCATGCTAATACCATGTTGAACATAAAAGTTTTGGAAAGGCCCATTATCAAATTTACCTCCGGGATCACATTGAAAAGTTTTATGTGAAGGCCAAATTTTGTTAGAATTAATGTTTGATAATTAACAAAATGTCATAGACTTGAGATTTCCTAATGAGAGGAAATATACAAGAAATTTGTATAACTGTCAAGAAAGAGAACATAATACTTATTACCAGAAGGACTAGGAACGGGAGATGAACACAAATCACAGTGAATAATATCAAAAGGCATAGTGCAGTGAGAATCAGAAGAAAGAAAGGCATTTTAATTTGTTGACATGTAGAAAAGAAAGGTTCGAAACAGTTAATAGACTGAGAAGTACGTAGGGACTGCAATATTTCATTTCTCGGATTACCTAAATAGGAGTATCAAACATTGGTAGAAATCATAGAAAAAAATTATATTATTAGAAGAGGTGGTACGTGGTGTTTCAGAGCTTAAGGTAAATGGATAGAGATCACATGTACTATTGTACCGATAGATTTTATTTTCTAGTACCCAAAAAATCAAAAGGGTCAAACTCAAAAGAAACATATTATCAGTAATAAATTTGCGCATAAAAATTAAATTTTTGATGAGTTTGGGGGCGTGGAGTACATTAGCAAAGGAGAGGGAGGGTGTAGTTGAGCGTGCCTGTAACCATGAACTGGAATCATGTAACCATTACCAACAACAACAGAATTATTATAAGGATATTTTAAAGAAAATAAGTATTTGAAGTACCTTAGGAGTGGGTCATGTGGGATGTAGCTCGAGTGTCCATGTAGTATTGAGCATCCAGATATGTAGAAATAGATGAACATTTGAAAAAAAAAAAAAGATTATTTAATAACTTTAATCAAAAAATAAGTTTCGGCCAAACTTTATTCCCAAAATAAGCGTCTTTGGCCCTAAAGCTAGGATCGGTATGTAATCGCTGTTACTAACAGCGAATATAAAGAAATGGTCAAAATTTTAGTCAAGCTATATGTTGTTGTTACTAACAGCGAAATTAGGCTTTGACCGGTCATTAGTCAAGTCACTATTAGTAATAGCGATTTTAGGCATCTGTTACTTTACATATCTGGGGTTGAGGAATCTAAACAAACTGCAGAGGTACCAGAGCAAAATTTCATATCTGGGGTTGTGGTAGATAGTAGTAGTGCCAAGGAGAACCAAGAAGCTGCATTGCACACTGAGAATAAACCCGTGAATCCTGAAGTTACTTTACATGAACCTGAAAAAAAGGTTGGTTTGGAAGAAGTTGTGACAGATGGCAATTTTGCAGAGAAGAACGAAGGTACTACAGTGCACACTGAGAATAAACGGGAACTGTCGCTGTTACTAACAGCGACTTAACCATTGACCAGTCAAAGCCTTATTTCGCTGTTAGTAACAGCGACGTATAGCTTGACTAAAATTTTGACCATTTCTTTATACTCGCTGTTAATAGTAGCGATTACATACCGAGCCTAGCTTTGGGGTCAAAGACGCTTATTTTGGGAATAAAGTTTGGCCGAAGCTTATTTTTGATTAAAGTTATTAAAAAATCTTATTTTTTTCAAATTTTCGAAATAGATGGCATACAATGATAAAATCAATGAAGGAAGTAGAGACCGGGCTGCCCAAAAATGACTAGAAAGCAAATTTAAGCCCATTGAGACCAAAGGGTCTGTTGAGATAAGGGCTCAAATTTAGGAAGCCCAATAAGAGGGAGCCCACTTAGCATAAGGATTAGTTAATGGATTAATAATTGAGGGTTGTTTCATCTCAGCCATCATGTAAATAATTAATGTAATTTTCTACATACGGCTCGCCGAAGCTTCCGTTTTTCCAACGGAAGATAGAGAGAGCGATAAGAGAAAAATGTGTGTGGTCCAAGGTCTGCAACAAAGAACAACTCATGAGGACGAGGACATGTCAAAGATGTGCTGGAGTCGAACAACTCGTGAAGGGCGGCGGCAACAAATGGGTTGCAAGGAAGATGACGTTTTTCAATAGCCGCCGAGAGAGGAAAAAATTTAGGGTTAGGAATTAAAACCTAAGCTCATGATATCATAATAGAATATTTGGCTTCTAAGTTAATTCTCATAAATGAAAATATACATATATACAATGTTTAATCTAAACTTGGGTTAGTAAGGTAAATTTACAAACAAGATAAAACATTTACATATTTATATCTATTATTATGGATTTGACATTGCCTACTTACTACTTTTCGTGTAAGATACTGTTCTCACTGCATCCTCTAACACTTTGTGCATGTCTATTATAGAAAAGTTAAGCTCTGAATTTTCCAAGAAGGATCTGGGGTCTCTAGGTTACTTTTTGAGGATTGTAGTTACCATGAACACAAAAGGTCTCTTCCTTTCTCAAACTAAGTATGCTACTGAAATTCTTGAACGTGACGACATGTCTAGTTGCAAGTCTACCCCTACTCTTGTGGCTACCACTAGCAACCTTAGTGCTAATTCTGGTGCTCCTTATAAGAACCTCACATTGTATATATGCTTGACCGGTGCTCTTCAGTATCGCATATTCACCATGCTCCGAGAGTTGAACATATGGTTGCTCTTAAAGGCATTCTTCGGTACCTCAAAGATACTCTTGATCATGGTCTTTAGTTGTATAGGTCTCCCATTCTTCCTTACTATCTTATACAGCTGCTAATTAGGGTGGTAATTGTCCTAAAACTCATCGCTCCACTACCAGTGATTATTGTGTTTTTCTTGAGAATGATCTAATCTCTTGGTCCTCCAAACGGAGACCCACTGCACCTAGTCTAAGTTTAGTGATAAAGTAGAGTATCGCGGTGTTGATAATGTTGTTTTTGAGACATGTTGGCTTCGTAATTTATTTCTTGAGTTGTGTTACCCTATTACAAAGGCCACCTTGGTTTATCTTTGATAATGTGAGTGTTGTTTATCTTTATGGCAACCCTGTTCACACCAACGCACCAAACATATATGAATACTCATTTTTTCGAGAAAAGGTGAAAAGGGTGAAGTTCGTATTCTTCATATTCCTTCCCGGTATCATATTGCAGATACTTTTACTAAGGGACTTCCTAAGATTTAATTGGAGGATTTTCGAGCTAGTCTAAGCGTATGTAAACCTTCCAATTTGATTGTGGGGATGTGATAGTAGATTAAAATATGTAATATTTTATCTTGTTCGTAAATTTACCTTACTAACCCTAGGTTTATATATATATATATATATATATATATATATATATATATATATATATATATATATATATATATATATATATATATATATATATATATATATATATATTACTTGCACATGATGGTGGTGTACCAACAAATTTATTTAAATCAAAATCAAAAGTGTGAGAATCAAATATCTAATATAATTACACTTTTTTTATATAATTTCTATGTTGTCTAAATCTTGCACCTTCAACATTTTACTTTATGCCAAATCTTTGGTTGATTGCGCATGTACCAACATAAAACTATATTTCAACTTGCGTAGTTGATTATTACATTATATGTGATGTTATCATAAACCAACTAATTAAATTAGTACTTTTAATACTCTTTTTCCCTGATTTACTGCTTAGACGACACTCGTAAACCTTTTTGAATGACATCAAACATAGGATTAGCTAGCTAATATGTACGCACCAATTATCATATTTAATTATTTAATTATATTGGTGTTTGAATTTTCTTTAAATTCCTTTACTCCTATATTATTAATTATATCTTTTATTGTTGGGCTTTTGATAATAATCAAAGGACACCCTTTTGTTATATAAAATTTGTTCACATTCGTACGATGAAACCATACAATGGAGAAGTAATAATTTTTTGTACATTCGCATCAAATTAAATTATTTATTATTGTCATTAACTTTATATATTATTACTATTATTATTATTATTTAAGAAAAGTTGGAAGGAAATGGTCAATGAAATGGAATGTTTCAGAGTAGGATGGTACAGTCAAATTTTATTGTGCTTTGGGATAAAGGTGCTTATTCGGTTTATGGGGTTAATTTTAGGTTTGATGTTTTGGATCGATTTAAAATCAACTCATGTATCGATATTGATTTTCATATAATTTTAAATTCATTTTAAAATCGGGTCAAGTCAGTTTAGTTATAAAGTCTGACAAATATGAAGTTATGGGGTTTGTTTTGAACTCCTCTATTCGGGAGTAAGGGTAGATAATTTCTACACACATGGGGAGAGAGAATTAAGCTATTTTGTAACACAAATTTTTGTGAGAGACAGTTTCTTTGAGAGATCATCTCTAGCTAATTAGGCCGGCCCATTATATATTTTTTAGATATTGGAAATAAGCATTAAGAATACGATAAGTAAGCATTAAGGATAATGTAAGTAGGCATTAAGAATACAGTAAGTAGGCATTAATCTTTAATGAACCGGGGTTAAGAAACGTCTCTCAAAGAGACGGTCTCTCAAGAGATTAGCTGATTTTGTAAATCTTCCGAACTAAACCTCTATTATAAGCGTAAACGAAAAAGCCTTCAATTATTAAACTAATTTAATTCTAATTTTTTTTGGTATTGAACACTTTTGATACGTCCCGATGGGCAGTTTGTGTTTGCATGAAGCACTTGAAAGTCATGAATCGATGAGCTTGACCTTTGCAATAACCAAAAGAATTTAATTAACATTAGATAGAATATATTTAGAAATTTGAGCTAATCTATAATATTTTTTTAAATAAAGAGGAAAAAATTATTATTTTTATATTTTCCTTTATTAATAAAAAATTAATATTAGAAAAAGTTACTTTTGCTTAACCTAAGTTAATTATCATAACATATCAAAAAAAGGTTAATTATCATAATCATTGGGACCATACCATACCTCCTATGTTAGAGAAGATATTAATTTTAATTCAACTATTACATTAGTGCATACAATATAGGATTATGAATCTATAATTAAGATGTGGAACAAGAATAATATATGCTTCTAAAACATGGGTTATTTAAAGAAAAAGACGTCATAAATGTTCATATAAAAAAAATTGTAAAATTTTATTAAAAAAATAATATGTGATTCTTACATAAATGAAACATCGTACTCGAACACATAAGAGTATAAGTGAGCTTTTACCAGCAAATAGTTTTTTTTTTCAGTAGTTTATCGTCCAACCATTAATTTAAAATCGAAGGACTCAGGTGCTTAAATTTTAAATATTTTTTAAACACTATGTCCAAATGTAGTTATTTATGGAGTTGAATGAGTGGAATTTGATAGGCGATGTTAGGGAGTAATTAAGGGCATCTCTCTAAGTCTCTATTGTTAGCTGGCTGATTGGTGTAATGTCAAGTATGGTAATGTGCCCAATCACAGCTGACAGGGATTTACCAAAAATAGTGTCAAAAATCAATCACAAAGTAGAAAGAAACTTTTTTAAAAGATGCCATAAAACTAAATTCCCGAATGTGCACCAGCTGACAAGGAGTACATTGTTTGGTTTCTGCCAGCCAAACATGACTTCTACATATTTACAATTAATATTTAATTAATGATTAATTACTAATTCCTTAATTGATAAAATGACTAATATTTTATTTGATTTTAAGTGATGGGGTATGGTAGAGTCATTACTTGATTCTCAAAAGGTAGGTTATATTTTATTTTTAGTCTTTTTAATGAGTAAATTTTTTTTAAAAAAAGAAAGAATTATATGAAATCAAACTTAAAATTTTATTTGAAAGAAATTGTATTTATTTCAATTGAAATAAGATTTGATTCCTAGTATTAAATTTTTAAGAATAATCAAAAACAAGCTTTAGCTTTGAGTATCAAAGTTATTTATTTTAAACTAAAACAAAACAAATTTATTTTAATAAAGTAAAACGTTGATTGTTATATTCTTTTTTTTTTTTTTTGTCAACTTTAGAACTTTTCTACTTTAGAAGAGAGAATTGTAAATAAGATTTTTACGACATGTATCAAAGATAAAATATACTTGTGTGAAATCTTATTAGATTCGTTTTGATATATAATTTTTTACACACTTTTCATATTTTTTTGTAATACATATTTAGACATATTGAGATTTAAAATTTACTTTTAAAGCAGTGTAAAAAGTAAAGTGAACAAATAAGAGTTGATTTTGGAAAAATGGTATTCGCTCCAAATAAATTAAAATTTGATTTTCAGTTTTTAATTTTTAAAAATAATTAGAAACTAGCTTTAACTTTGAGTATCAAATTTATTTATTTTAAAGTAAAACAAAACAAATTTATTTTAATGAAGTAAAATGTTAGGTTGTTAATATACTCTTTACTTTTTCTTTTATTTGTCAACTTTAGAATTTTTCCACTTTAAAAGGGAGACTTGTAAGTAAGATTTTTAAGGCATGTATTAAATATAAAATATACTCATTTCAGATCTTGTTAGATTTGTCTAGTTGTAAAATTTTTTTTATCACGCACTTTTTATAATTTTTTATAATGCATATTTAGAAATATTCAAATTAATATTTACTTTAAAAACAATGAAAACAATAAATTGGACAAAAGAAATTAGGAAAATTTGCTCAAAATAATTCCAACTATCACCCGTTAGCCGGAAATAATTCCAACTATTGATTATTTTTAAATAATTCCAACTTTGACCTGAATTTGTTTATGTCATACCCTACAACTAGATAACCTGGGGTAGGAGGTTACCTTCATTTAAAAAAACTTTTAAATTAATAAAGGAAAAAAAAGATAAAACACTTAACACCCCAACCCTCTCCACCACCAACCATCAGCCAGCCTCCCCCAGCCATGTCAGCAACAATTGCCAACAACATCGACCACCTTACTCGAACCTCAATCGATCCCCATCATTGACCCTCCTCTCCCCCCAATCTCCTACCAGTAAAGGAAAAAAGAAAAAGCAATCATCACCCAAGCGACCACCATCTTCGCGCGGCCTGCAAACACAACAGCATCCCATTCGACCACCATCTACGTCGGCCATCCTTCAAATTTTATCACCACCAAAATCCAGCACCCACCTCCGTCTGCACTACCATAGTCTTAATTGATAAATCACCTCAAACACCACCTCAACCCCAAAATAGATTGAAATTTACTGCCATACATCCAAAAACTATGCAGCGGAACTATGGATCATACAGGGAGTCACATGGCTCCATACAAAAGAATTATACAACCCCAAAAGGAAAATTTACAAGTAAAATGTAAAAGCTACAAAGCATTAGGCAACTTGTATAACAATTGCTACGATCGTACTCCACTCTTTCCCCCAATGCAATGCAAAAGAAGCGTTATACATGTTATGTCAAATTATGATCCTCCTGGTGCTCAGCATAATGACCATAACCAAATGTCTCATAGCAGGCTAGGTTGCACTAAAACGGACACGGTCACGACACGGGTACGGGAAAACGCCAACTTAAAAATGGCGGACACAGGGATACGAAAATGGTAATATAATAAATATATCAAATTAAAGATAATTTTACAATCTTTCATTTGATATATATAAATAAACACTTTAAAAACATAAAACTCACATAAAATGCAAATAAGTACCAAATAAATAACATGAGTGTTTAAAAATAATCATACAAACCAAATCAAAGAAAACCAAATAAATAGGTAAATTTAAGTTTGATCATCACACATCATCCATATGACATCCATCATCATCCTCCGCTACAATTATGATTTCAATTTTTTTATTTTTATTTTTTTTTAAAAAAAAACGTGTCCTTGACTGCTTGCCGTGTCCCTTGCTGTGTCCCTTCCGTGTCCTTGCCGTGTCCGCGTGTCCGAAAAAATATTAAAATATTGGAAACTTCATTTGACGTGTCGGACACGGATTTTCGCGTGTCCGTCGCGTGTCCGTGTCCGACACGTGTCCGACACGGGACACGCCAATCCAGAGACGTGTCCGTGTATTCCAGATAGCAGGAACATCATAGAAAGTCATAAACAAACAACAACAAACACATACACATCAGTAATCAATGAACTTATAATAATTAGAATCATAGAACAAGGGGATAAACAACGACATAGCACAGCAATAACGAATCTACTCATTTGTCTAAACACTTCTATTTACTCAAATTTCTCTTTCAAACTACTAATCCCTCGAAGTATATTCAGAAGTAATGGATCTTTTCTCTATTTATGGCATAGTGACACGGCCAAGGGCATTATCGGCCACACGACACCCATGGCAAAGTATGAGCTCATACCCCCTCCAGCTGACCCTCTTGGGACCTACCTTTAGGAAAAACTAACACACTGGGATACCAATCCAGTGAAGAGGCCACCATATTGGGGTTTGCAAGGCCCGCATGGTAACACCTCGATCAAGGGGCGGTATCGGCCACCCAGCGCCCAATAACAAAAGTATGCTCATACCCCCCTTACGGTGATCCCGTCGGATCTCACCTAGGGGACTACTAAATCAACTGGACATAAATCCAGTTGAGTCATGCCGACTAATCAAATTCAAGGCTCAATAATAAGGAATCACTTCGATACCATATACAACCATAGAGCGTTCTCTACTATTTAAGAATTTGTTCTCATAGTCTCCTAATGCTTTCATTCTACTTGCCTATACCATTATTATGACTATCCGATACCATAGTTTACTTTTCAGTGCTCGATAATTCTAATACGATGCATATAACCACGAAATATTGATAATACTTTGAAACAATGAATATGATAGTTAGTTACTAAGTGTACGTACCTGTAAGCGTCACTGCATGATCAAAAGTCACAAAATCACCCAACTAAGGTTCTACTTTGCTCTTATGAAATGGGCACCTATATAAGTTATGAGTAGAAGTAATAAGTCCACTTATCTACTTTGTCATACCAACTAAATGTCAAAGTAACCACTATCATCCATATAAGATAAGTTTCTAATTACTTCAACATACACACATCTCATTCACTAATGTGATAAAAAAAATAAAATAAAATAAAAAGAATTATGTGAATCGTTCCATTACATCAACTAAATTTGAGTCACAACAATATACGTTACCATTAAATAAAATAACGCGTCACACTTAAATCTTACGGTGTTAATATAGCACTAATGTGACAATAATGACAATTCTTAAGGTTATCGAGTCGCAACATCATTTATTACATTCTCCGAAGTTAGAAATAACTATAATCAAACACCATAACAAGTAACTTTTTCGCAACTTTTAGCAATAAATTGACATTATGCTCATAGATTTACTAAAACTATTTATTTATAACTTTAATAACCTAACAAGGGTACTTGTAATTAACACTAACAATTGTTTTTGCTTCAACAAGGTCAATTACAATTACAATGCCTAATAAAACTCTCACATTCAATACAAATAGAGTTGTTCTAGTAATACAACACCATCAAAAATAGCACCCAACTATTAATTTCATTCATATTTCAAAAACCTAATTCATAAGTACATTCAAATCATCAATCCAATTCTTACCCATAACAAAATTCAAAGAAAATAATACAAAATTTAACACTTTTCATTCATATTTCAAAAACCTAATTCATAAGTACATTCAAATCATCAATCCAATTCTTACCCATAACAAGATTTAATAAAGAATGACAAAAATCACTACAAAACTCATCAACTAAAATAAGATTCTAATTAGAACAATGATAAAAAAAAATAAAAAAATAAAAAAATAAAAAAATAAAAAATAAAAAAATAAAAAAATAAAAAATAAAAAAAAACCAAAACAAAAAAGAAAATCAAATAAGGGAGGAAGATGGCTTACAAGGGTGGACTATAAAAAATCGAGAAGAGACAAGG
Organism: Amaranthus tricolor; assembly: GCF_026212465.1. Taxonomy (NCBI): domain Eukaryota; kingdom Viridiplantae; phylum Streptophyta; class Magnoliopsida; order Caryophyllales; family Amaranthaceae; genus Amaranthus; species Amaranthus tricolor. Next base: position 20,272,839 of record NC_080055.1, read on the forward strand.
AGTGTTTGATGTGGTGGCGGTGACACGCAGGGCAGGGAGGAGTGTCTCACTTAAAAACCCTAACTCATTTTGTTATTTTATATATTTATTTTCTAATTAACTTTCTCACAAAAGCCCACTAAGAAAAAATCACATTTGTTTTGTTCATACACTTTTAATACGATTATAATCATATATTCGAACCTCTTTATTTTAGTACATGCAATTCTATTTTTAAAATAAATGTGTTAATATTTATATTCGTGTATGAAAGAAATTTATTAAAATTAATTCAAATGATTTAATGTATAATTATAAAATCTCGAAAATTTATTTAAAATATTAATTAATAACGTTATAAAAATCTTGGGGTGTTACATGGATGGAGGTCGAAAGGGGAGGGGGTAAGACTCGTTGCATAGGTGGTGAGCTGATGATGTTCGATTGGTGGGAGAGGAGGGTCAATGACGGTGATCGATTGATATTCGAACAAAGTGACCAGTGTTGTTGGCGGTCATTGCTGGCTGGTGGAGGAGGAGGGGCTTAGGGTGTGAAGTGTTTTTTCTTTTCTTTTCCCCTTATTTAGTTTTTTTATTTTTTTTTAAATGAAGGTAACCTGCTATCCCAGGTTACTAAGTCGTAAGGTATACTATAAACAAATTCAGGTGAAAGTTGAGATTATTTAAAAATAATTAATAGTTAGAATTATTTCTGACTAACGAGTGATAGTTGAGATTATTTTGAGCAAATTTTCCAAAAAAGAATGGAGACAAAGTATAACTTTTCTTCCAATGACTTTTTATTTTAATCTATCCTTTTCTGTAATATGTATGATGATTTTCTTCTACTGTAAATAAATTATTTGATCGTTTTTGCAACACCCTAATTACTCGCGGACCCTGTTAATAGGTAATATTTAATTTTGGTAATATTTAATTTTGGAATCCATTAATACTTGAAAAAGTAGAAGTATAAATAATGTAATCTCCTATTGCATATATTAGAATATTGCGTAGCTTTGAGCTTGCTTGAGATTTTACTTCATTAGTGTATACACACAACTCACCTTGGCTCTGGTAACTTCGAAAAGTTTCCTTAATCTAAGGTTAGTGTATACGAAAATAGAAAATTGGTGTAAACACACAAGTACATAAACTCCAAACAGCTCTAGGCTATATCTTAGTCAGTATCATGTAATTAGTAAACTGTAATATAAATGAAGATCACAAACAACTTGAAAGAGAATGTGACTTAAATACGAAAATCTTAGGTTAATTGTTTGTTTTGCTCAACTATACTATTATCTGACAGTTTTTCTAAACATTTTTTCAGGTTCATAATTTCAATCCTACTTTGTCGTAATTTTCTAAGAAAAAAAAAAGAGTTACTCTTGTGAGAAAACATCTCTCGATGAGACACCTTCAACAAGCAATATTATTAGATGAACAATTTAACCCATATATGAGATGCATCTCTCAATGAAACCGTCTTATACAAAGTGAAAAAATAAGGTACCAAATTAAATTAAAATGAAACTTAAATGTATTCACAAACATTAATAACAATTGACACATTAATTTATTTGATAACTTCCGGAAAAAAAAATAAAAATATATCCTCGGCTGGCGTTGTTGGTGCTGGGGTGGTTGTTCCAAAATGGCAACATCATTGTCGGATGGTATGCAGGGCATATTCCACAAACAAAAGAACAGAGGAGTTAGCTTTTCCTTCTTAATACCTCGAAAAACCATTGGGATTACAGGTAAATAATCAGCAAAACTAACCATCTTGGATTGATTAACATAAAGCTCGCACCCTGCAACGCTAAAAACTTGAACAGCACTAACAACAGTAACCTATATCATTCATTCTTTCACACCATCACTGAGATTTCTTTTCCTCTCTGCAAACATAACATAGACAATTGAAGAGTTATCGTTCTTTCCTTCGTTCGACTTCAGACATTTCATACTTTCAATTCTAATCATAACTCATCAAGTAACATGGTAGTACATATTGCTTGATATTAAGATTATTAAGATGCAACATGCTCACATCCTAATAGCTGCATAATCTCAGCCACCATAATCAAAGCATACATCTTTAAGTCCACTGTCCTGTCATTTAACCTAACTTTCTCCAGAGGACTACTTATCCTCTACCTCATAGTAGGCTAGCAGCTATGTAAACTCTTTAACCTAACTACATTTATTACTACATGACAAGAAAGCTTCCTCGTTAAGACCGAATTCATAGATTTGTTATTCTCCATAATCAATTTGAGAAATATATAATACTAAGGTAGCAAAAACGTAAAATTTTTTGTTTCTGAAATTTCATCGACATATTAAGCATCATTGTATTGTTTAAAACCAATATTGTGAGTTCTCAAAAACGTTTGGGCATCTTTTTCAATGATCTTTCATTTGCCTTCTTTTTCCTTCGCCTAATGCATTGGAGTAGCCTCCTTATTATTGACAATTAATCATCCATAGAGTAAAGAGGGCTAAGACGTGAGAGAGATCACCTGATGAAGTTTCCTTCTGTTTGGACCCGATTTTCCCTTTCGCCCCGACTTTCTTTTTGAATGGAACCGTATTTGATTTCCTTCTGGATTCTTCACAAGTTCTACTCAGAAGATCAGCATACTTGTCCAATAATTTCTCTTTGTCATCCACCATGCCCAACAATTCATATGCATCTGCCACTTTCTGCACTATTGACTTCTCTGGAGGTTTACGATCAAAAGCCTCCAGGCTTTTGAAAAGCTTCATGGCAAAAAGTTATAAATTAGGCCAGCAAGATACAACAAGAACAAGACTATGTTTAAGACTATGTTTGGACAAGAATTTAAGAGGGAAAGAAAGGAACGAAAGGAAAAGAGAGGGAAGGAAAGAAAGGATAGGGAATAGTATAGGAAGTTATATTGTTTGTTTCAGAGAAAGGAAAGGAACGGAAAGGAAGGGAGAGGATTAGAGGAAGATAAAAATATCATTTTTCTTTCAAATCTTTATGCTTTTAGGGAGATTTGATCATTAACAAAATAAAGGAACTAAATCCTTTCAAATCCCTTCCTTCCAACTCCCTCCCTTCAAAATTTGTATCCAAACAAAGAAATTACATCCTTTTAGATCCCTCCCCTTTCTATCCCTCCAAACAAGGTGTACATGAAGGTCCTACTAAGGACTGGTGTGTGCCTCTAGGGATATAAAGATTTAGACAGCTGTATTCTGGATAAACAGCAAATTCACCCTAAACAAAAGGCATTCAAGAGAACAAAGAGAAGCCAAATGTAGTGAAATAATTTCCCATACTTTGTAAATAGTTTTAGATACAGTGGGTATAATATGATAACAACATTAATAATGCACTAAAATATCCAAATTCAAAAGCAAGTGTAAATATCTGTGGAAGTAATAGAATTTTTAGATATGTTATCCGACTGAAACTCGCAACAGATTGAAAGTAATTCCACAAGTCGAGAACATCACCCTAAAAAAATGCAGAAAATTACCAAGGACAGCACAGGCTTGTCGACTTAGGCGCCCTGTACTATGTAGCTTATTCCAGGAAAATAACTTTCGGTAAGATCATATAAGTCCATTGTAGTAAATATAAAAGGCCTATAGGTTCAGATAAGCTGACATGAAGGTTAATCACTAATCATGATCAATAAGGTGAATCTTTCTCACACACTCTACTCATTTCAAAGCAAATAAGTTCATATAAGGGTTAAGTTCAGAATAATCAATAAAGTCCAGATAAGGACTAATACATTTGCCTATGTTTAGATAAGTTAAGACACCAAACCAATGCTTTATACCTTTTATTTCTGTTTAGACAATAAATGCTCCTGGAAAGGTTACAATTAGCTAATAAATGATCTTGCTTCGAATGAATGTAGTCATACAGGATGTTATATAACAATTATGATGCACACATTAGCCTTTACAATCTGTTGTACCTCTCTGTATTTATACTTTTGAAGCATAGTATAACATAACTTAAGACTTGTACTTAAGTTAAGTTAATAGAAAAGTTCAGAACTTTTTATGCCTTAAAACGACGAGATAGGGCAAAGAAGATTATATTTTGAAGTTTTACCTGTAGGACATAGCAAATAGTTCCATATTTCAATTAAATGGAATTCCAGTTTGTACCTTACAAATCCTTTTAAGATACCATTACCGTGATTCCACAATCTATAATCATGACTTCTGAGTGACATGACATATCTGTGTACATCTATATCCTAAAGAGCATGGTTTTAGCAGTGCATAGGCAACTCAAAAAGCTTAAGGTTTGTTTGGATGGGAGAGGAAAGGTAGGGAGGGATTTGGAAGGGTACAAATTCCTTTGTTTGGATACAAAATTTGGAGAGGGATTTAAAAGGAAGGGATTAGTTTCCTTAATTTTGTTGATAAAAAAATCTCTCCATAAGTGGAATGATTCGGAAGGAAAATGGATTTGTCCTTCCTCTCCTTTCCTTTCCCTTTTAAAAAGACAAGGGAAAATTTTTTTATCATTCCCTCCATTTCCTTCCCTTTCCTTTCCCTCCCTTCCCGTTCCCTTCTTTTCCTTTCCTTCCAAAGTTCTTATCCAAACATAGTGTGAATGAACCCTCGTTGACCATTTTTCTTATGTGACTTCAGGGAATCTCTCATATTCCCATTATGATTACCACATACATCGATAAATTGTCAAAGGTATGGTGAAGATGGATCTTGCCCCAAGGACTTAAGAACCATTGAAAGCCCATAATCAATTGCTTTCAATTTTTTGGACGAAAAACCTTTAGATCATTTGACACTAATCGTGAAGGACGGGAGGAAATTCGGATGTTACATTATAACTTTGTATGGTTTTAAGGAGTTAAGTCATTTTAAAACGCAAGCGTCGACATTGGAACCACGATCCATGCTTGGCATGTTGATTTGAGAAACCGGCGATGAATCATCCCGCCGTGGTGTGAGATTTTAAAGGCAATGATGCCTTAGATTAGTTTAATGTTTTTATTGTGCTAATTGCTCTATCACATGTTCAAGTTTTAGTAGAGATGCTGCCGAAATTTTCACTCACCTTTTTTAAATTAATATGTAACGTTTATTTAAATTCTTTTTCTTTTCTTTTATGTAACACCAGAATTAACTCCCGTCCTTCACGATTTTCGGTTTCGTAAAAGGGGTCGGAAATTCAAGGGTGTTACATATAAACTACGCAGCGGAAATACAAATGTACAAGGGAGGACACAAGGCCTCATAACAAAACATATACCACCAAAGTTTACAAAAGATAACAAGAGCTACAAAATCGAAAGATAACGGTATGACACAGGTTATGTTTCGCCCTCATCACTTTCTAATTTTTGTCTACAAAACAAGCTTGTAAAATGTCCATTATAACATTAGTTTTTCTTCCATTCCAAGTATATCACAGCAATTATAAAAATGAAACAATCAACGGTTAACAAATGCAAGTAATAGCATCAAATATCTCAATATCAAACAAAATTTCCAGCTGATAAATACTGGATTGTAAACAAAATCCAAATGGCTAACTTGGCAACTTTACTATTTGCAATTTCCAATGGAGTAATTTAAAACACCAATCGTACAGTGATAAATGACAAACATATAGTTGCAGTCCACTGCATGGTTCCATTCCATACCATAAGACTTATGACATTCTTAAGGTCCATACCTTAAACTCCATTACAGGAAAGAAGAGAAATAAGGTTCATGACCCTGGAAGAGCAGTAGCGTCACCTCTATCGGTCGCATGTGGCACAGAAGAGAGGCGAGGCTGTTGATACCATTGACATAGGACAATTGGAGTGCACTTCCCCAAAAGATATCTTAAGGACAGGAGAGCCCCTTGCCCAATGTAAATTCCACGTAAATGTCCCAAACTACCGATGTGGGGTTCACGCATTAACCCTTCATCCGTCTAAGGATTTAAGTCTCATACCTTAACCCCCATTACCATGCAATGGACCATAACAATTGATCACATATTAAATCACACTGAAAGAGGAAGGATGAAAGAGAGAGATAAAAAGGATGTACCTTGACTAGACGATCCAACATATTGTTTCGATGATAGATTGAAATCATGAGATGGCATGCTTGCCATGGCACTGAATGAAGATCATTACCAATCTTTCTCATCCAAAAATTATGAGCTTCCTCGGCTCGGTGGTCCATATCTAAAGCTCGTATCAGCTGCTTGTATGTTCCTATTGTGTTGCCTTGACCTTTGCTTAGCATCCATTTTATTACCTTAAAAGGCCACAACACAGAAAACTTCAAAATAAAAAAGATACCAAATACAATTGCGATATTTTTAACCCATGATAGCACTGACATCAAACACTTGCCTCAGAAACTATCTGAGTCTCATGAAACAAAAAATTTTGCTAGCTAATGATGTTATTTATAAGCAAACAGTTTCTTGCAATGAAAACAAAAGAGACTGTCATCGCCAATGTTACATCAAGTGATATAGGACATAAAAAAGCAAAGCGCAATGACCTCGGTTCATAATATGAGTACAAAAACAGACTATTCCCAAACCTAGTAAAAGAACCACCTAATTCCATGTTCACAATGGTCAAGTGTCTACCATGTGGTATTGCATCCACAAAAGTTCCATAACACTTGATTTTCATGTGAAAATCACCAGTTGATAAGAAAATGCATGCGGAAAATTCTGAACATCACTACATTATTTCATAATAGTGTGATTGTAAACAATAGAATAATTCTGATTTTATGGTTTCACACAATGACACACATAAGCATATCCTTCCATTTCACTCCTCTTCCTCACTTAATATAAGCACACACACACACACAAGGAAATGAAAATATTAGCTAGTACCTGTATAACTCTGTGCCACTGTTGGTTTTTTTCAAGAACCAGCATTACATTCTTGAGTGCAGCGATTGGAAAATCCTGCTCCCAAGCCACCCAAGCGTCAAGTGTGCCATAGATAGCTTCTTTACTATCTTCCAGATCAAAAAGCTGCAAGAACAGCCAAATTCAAAGAGTATAGAAATAAGAGTGATCAATCATATATCTACTCATTGAAACGTAATGTATTCCACAGGAAGTAAAAACACATATGCAGTACACGACATTGAGATATCATGAAATAGTGTGGGTAATCAGAACGTTAAATGAAGCATCGGGTACAATCAATCACAAGGTCCTCACTACAAAGTGGGTGAACTTCAACCGTAACACGATAAAGTGGATAAGTTATAGCAAACAATGGTTTTAAGCCAATCAAATTACTATCTCCATTTGAATCAAGAAACAATCAAGAATGATAGAAAGTAAAATCTAATTGCTAAAACTTGTCCCAGTACTGGAAACAATCAAGAAATATTTAAATTACTATCTCCATCCTTGTCTTCCTTAGGTAAAAAGTAAAAACCCTAAATAAACGATAATTGATTAATCAAATTTACTTTGACAAACATATAACATTCTCAAAAGAAAATATTGCCACGACATTTGTCTTGTCAAGATATGATTAACACCATCAACAACATAAAAATACAGTCTAAAGACCTCTTTGAAATTTAGAAGTGACGGCCGTTGGTCGGGGAAACCAGCACTTTTGGCATAGGAAGACATAAGACAAGGAAAACAAACAACGAAATAAACATCAAACCCTACTTCACAAACACTGACCAACAATGTCCTAGACAGATGTAACAACTAAGCTCCTGTTCTGCTCAATTTACCAAAATTAATTTTCAGTAAAATTTGTTTTAAGCCTTAAAAAATACTTTTGATCAGTGAGTACAAGTTTTAGTTAGTAACAATTAGTTTTATTGTTGTTAAAATCGCGATTTGGATCATAGAATCGTACGATTCTACAACCCAGATCAGACCTAACGACTAGGATCGTTAGTGGAATCAGAATCAAGTGGGATCATTGGTGGGATCGTTAGAATCGGCTATGATCGGCCGGAATCGCGATTCTATGATGATCCCAACAATTCTACTCTCCAAAAAACCTTCGAAGTGGGATCGTTGAATCAGCTAGGATCGACTACAATCAAATGGGATCATTGGCGCAATTGTTAGAATCGGTAGGATAGGCTAGAATCGTTGTTAGGATCGACTAGGATCGTTAGTTCAAAACTACTAATTTGAATTTTTTGCTAGTATCTTTGTTCTTTTTTGCTTACTATGGTTTATTATTATATCCTTGTATGTATATGCTCTAAATATATTATGTGTAGTGTATATGTAACACCCTCAGAATAGGTTGAACTTTTGAAAACACCTTTAATGGAAAACATGAGCCAAAACCTACTCATGGGAGTGTTACCGCCACATCTATTTCTAATAAAATAAATGTAAGGCTTAACGACTAAGAAATAACTTCATAACTTTAAATCCAACAGAGGGTCTTACAACATAAGAAAAGACGGAACGCTATCTATGTCCATATAAAATTTAAACAACTTCAGGTAAAATTTAAACTGAAATACGACTCTAATAAAAGCTATGTTTCTAGGTGATCCTCAGTCCACGATTCCCACGCAATCAATAATCTGCAACATAAGAATGCAAGAAAAAAAACAAGGGAAAAACTCTCAAAATCAGGAAATTGAGTAATTCCAACTCCATCTCGTAAAACGATTAAGTTTGAAAATGATTTAAGAAAATAAAATATAATCAAATTGAAAATAATTTTACAAAATAACATATAGCTGAGTTTAAAAAAAACAATTTGAGAAAACAATATATATAATATCACATAAACCAATTTATTAATTTGATATTTAATAATGGCAAACACATAATCAATTTTTAATTTGAGGGAACGGGAACGCCAGTAGGCCGAGGCTTTACCCCTATACCTACTTCATCAAGAGGTCGTCACCCCAAATAATTCAAGGCCAGCAAAGTAGTCTCAGGGAACCCTAGTGTGCACACCCCTTCTACTTGGATCACAACAAATAGAAGGAAGACCAAACATCGTATCAAGTATCAGAAATAATAATAATTCCTGTCGGCAGCTATACTAACCAAACAGGACAACCGGTTCATCACCCTTATACTTGGATCACAACAAATATAAGAGCTTCATTTCCCTCGTGTTACACTTTACGTGATTTAATATATTTTAATAATTAGTCGCGTACACACAAACATATAATCAAACATACATTATACATTTTATTTTATGATCATAGGTTTTCCCAAGAAAAATATATCTCAAGAATATTCAATTGCAATATTAATATCATAATATTTTTCTCCCAAATTCAATCGCATTTAAAATCATTATTAAAATAATAATATAACTTTCATCAAAATAATAATATTATAAGTATTTCTCTTTCAAATTAAACCGTATCTAATTTCGTTATCAAAATAATAATATAAATTTTATCAAAATAGTAATTATAAATTCAAGTTTGACAAAAATAATAGTAGATATATTTTGAGAATATATAAAACATAATATCATACAAAATAATGTCATATTAAATCATGCATTCTATTTAAACACATTAATTATCACTTAGCACATAATACTAACGGGATAGTCCTAATTAGATGGACATTGAGAATTACCTTGTCACGCGATCCTAGACAACGTACGCTCCTAATAATCTCTGTCTACGAATTCGCTGTCTTTAATATCGAAATTTTGCGTTTTCTTGACTAAATTTTAAGCAATTAGAGGATGAAGGAAGTAGTTTGTAGGAGATAAAGAAAGTGTGAGTAATAATGTGAATGAATTAAGGGTGAATGGTTTAATTTATAGTCGGTAATTGAAGTTAGTTATAAGATTTAGAGGGAGAAGTGGGAAGTTATTTGTTAATGGGGAGTTATTTTATTTTATTTTTTTTTATTTTTAAAATTTCTAAAATTTATTTATTTATTTATTTATTATTATTATTATTATTATTTTTAAAAAAAGACGGATGTTACAGTATATCTTATATATATCTTAAGAAAAAGTATGGGTTCTTAACGCTTTATTATTTTGAAAACGATCAAACAATAAACATAGACATAATACAACTTGTTATTTTTGCAAATTTGTAAGATCGTCCGATCCTACAATCCTGATCCCCACCAGTTGATTTCGATCCTACGTAGAATTCTGATTCTAACAACCTTGGTTATAACTTTCATAACTCTATTGTATTTAATAAATAATTTTTAATGACTGAAATTATTATTAGAACAACAAATAAGGTGAAAAAACAGCACAAAAAAATAACAACATATTCCAAGTTTTTGCAATCCCGTCACACCCAAGATGCACGGTATGAACAGCTACACCTTACATGTAATTCTGCCCCACCAAAAACAAACAAAACTACAGATTACTGATCTTAAGTTCTCAATCTAGTACACATTCTAGTGCAATGCCCAAATTTACATAGGTATTTGTCTTCCATTATGAGAAAAAAAAAAATCTATAAGCGGTATAATCCTCCAACTACTGCTACAAAAAAGAACCATGCCAAATTTTGATGCCATTGGGAACGGATCAGCTGCATGCATCCAAATTCTACTACATGCCGTCATCCACTAACATTATACATAATTAGTTTTATCCATAGCCAACAGGTCTTGTAAGCCCACTTTTCTAACATCATTTTAGTCATATACAACCTCCTCAAAATTTGTGTTCCCAACTCTCCACTTTCCTTGCCGATGCATTTGGTGGTCAACAGTACACTTTGCAAAGCCAAATCAACTACGCCACCTTGATACGTAAATTTTGTGCCCCCCTACCCCCCCCAATGTTTACACAATGAATCTATCCCTTGGAGTATTTCCCATAAATCCATATCTAACATATGCATGGCTACGATCCTTATCAAAGGCTCTCCATTTGGACCAACATAAAAGTGTTAGTTTTTGATAGATGTCTAAAAAATTTGCCTTCAACTATAGAGGTATGATACATCCACAAAACCTGCCCACCACATTCATTTGAGCCACCCAACCTCTCTAAATTTATATGTCCATCCTCTAAAAATCAACCCAAATACTTCAAAGGCTCACCTATAGCTAGCACTAAATGATATAACATGATCCTTCTAGCAAGCTTAGCTTCTACCTTCAAATTAAGCAAAGGCCAACACTAGTTTATTGTTATTTTACTATTTTCATGATTTTTAGTTAAGAATAATTGAGTTTAAGTTTCCATCAAAAAGGGAAAAATAGAGAATGAAAATTGGAAAGGAATAATATGTGAATCCTTTGGCAATCGGCACCATAGTTGAACCAAAGATTATGAGGAGCTCAATCAATTTATTAATTTTCTTCATCTCCTTACCACTACTTAATATCAACCACTAGGGGCAAGCATGTATGATTCAAATTTTTGACTATCAACTTTTTGAAAATTTTCCATATTGTTGGTCCAATATGAAGTGTTGATACTCCAAAAAAACGTCCTAGTAGCTTCTCCTGATTAAGGTTTTGAGTGAATCAAAATTTTGAGCTCTTTCGACCCTAGCCCTCCGCTGTATATGGTATACGATTGATCTTTTGTCCCTTAATTTCGAGTTTTTTCAAAGATCTATAGTTCGTGGTCTCGAATCATAATAGAATATAGTAAAACGACTCATCAAATTATGTGCAATTCTTATTTATGTGCTCAGAAGTTGCATATAATGTTTGTTATCAAGAGTCAATCAAAAACCACCTCTTTGTTGTCACTAACAAGATTATAACACGAGCAAGGTTGCGTATATTTGACCCCCTTAAACCCCACTTAGGTGGGAGCCACTTAAAGGCCTTTGGGTTAATAGAATGTTGGAATATTGTTGAATGAATCTTTTAGCACCTTTTCTAATTTAATTACAAAAAGCTCTATTGCTAGTCAAACAAATAAAGAACAATGTCTAAATATAAACTATCAAACATAAGTACTTGAAGTGACAAACTCAAAATTAGCTCTGACCAAACACTTTACATAGTAAGCTAGATCAATCTCATATTGCATCACCAGAAATAGCCTTCGTCCATTTTACACAGTTAGTTCAACAATAAAGTAACCAATGCTTAAAAGTCATTACTATGACAATATGGGCACTCAAGACCCCACGATAAGAACAATGACCATGTTAAAGACCCTTAAAGAAATTCCAAGCTAGAAAATATTGCAATCCCTCATTAGTGGACAAACAAGGGGGGAGAAGTTCCTATGTTTCCATTAGTTGTAACAACATCCTACTGCCTTTATCTATTACACCAAGTGATAAAATTTGCATCTATGTTGAGCAAATTGAATCGAATAAACTAAGGAAGGAATACATGGAAGCTAATACTAAAAGATAAAAAAAATTGAGAAAGGTGAACCTCAATATGAAGAGAAATATTGTTGCAAGCCTACAACTTCAAATGATTGAGTTTCAACCTCCCAAAACTCATTTATCATCAAAAACAACTGATAAACTAACAAGAAAATTAACTTATAAAACAACCTCACCCAAGTCTAAATTTGATTGGCCTTCACAATCTTTAGACCAATGTGTCATTTGTAGCATTCAAGGTATTGTTTCAGGTAGAGAATACCCATGTTTATAGGCAGTGGCTTCCAAATCATTTTTCTCATAGCAATCTATGTAATCCACATTCCAAAAAAGGTCAAATCTCAAGGCACATCAACTAAACAAATTCCTCAATAAATGATTGCCTAGGGAATATGAGCAATCAGTTGCAATCACTTGCAATCCCAAGCTTAAATTTGCAGTACTAATCATTTTTCAATTGTCTAAAGCCTTAAACTTCTCTGTTTTTGACAAACTAATTGGTTGAATCATGAAAAGCTTATCTTCAACGATGCACTAATTTATCATAATTGATAATTTTAGCTCAACTTAAATGAGTGTCAAATTTTGCCAAATTCTCCACCTGTAGAGTTGTGAGGCTCCTAACAACTCATGTCAAATGACGGCAAGCATGATCTAGTCTAATAACCGATTAAGTGTTTATTAGAGAAAATTAACAACATTTTAACATATTATTCTTTGGAGACTTGACCGATTTTGACACTTAACCGATTAAGTGTCTAATAATCGATTAAGTATTTATTAGAAACAATCTCCAATACCCTCATTTTAACATTAAAGAAAAACCAGTGGCGTCATATAGTTGAGTAGGATGAAATTTAAGGGGTGTCACTCTCCATATGCTCGACTACAATTGGAAATGTGTGAAATGCAAATTGGTAGAAGGACACACTTTAAGGATAATTAACCACACAAGGCAGAAAATGATTTCCCATATTTGTTCCCCATATTAAGCTGAACCACGAACTAGGTAACAATTGCATTATTTATTTCTTTTTTTCACAATCTAGAGTTTCAAACCTGGTGTTCTGCCGGTCACTTCAATAGGCAGTCACTCTTCTACAATAACATCCCAAGGTATAATAATCTAGAATCCTAGTATAATGAGCACTTGTTATAATACTCCGTGTTTCTTCATCTTAGTATCATCAATACAGGTATTTAATACCCTTATAATACAGAAAGTCAGAAAAAATGGACGCGAAAAAAGGTATCTGACAGCACTCCAGAAATGTTAACATTTTTCACCATTTTAGATTTTGGCAACATATTTCCCAAAAGGAACTTCAGGTCTAGTAACTCTATGCCTCTATCACAAAGAATGTTTAAGTTATTGGAAAAGTATAAGAATATTATGAGGAAATAAGAAAACTTTACTACATTTACCATTGAACTTTATGATTCCTACAATTCACTTTACTAGCAATTCACACATATTGCCAATAAAATGCAGTAACGTAGCAAACTTACCGTCTTGATAAGAAATTTGGTCTTCTCTTTCCTTGTAATATGTTGTCCTATAAGAAATTTTTGTTCATTGCCATTTCCCCTCCCATGTTCATTAGATGTCACCTTGTTTCGACCCTAAAAAAGCAAGGCAATAATTTTACAGAAAACAAAGAAATTGCTCAGCGTTTATGCCAAAAATAAAAAAATTATAAAAAAAAAGAAAAAGAAAAAAAAGTGTCCTTTGAAAAATGAGAGATATTGCAATGTACCTCAGCTTGGGGCATTGTACAGAAATATAGTTTCGGGGATTGGCATCTAACCACGCTGATCTCCGAGCTACGACGTAACTAGAAAACCGCGCAAATTTACAATTATAAATATCAAACTCTCCAAAAAGATAAATTGATTACTAATTAGTAATTAGGGATTGTTATACTCTTACCACATGCCGAACCACTGATCGCAACATCATTAATAACAGAAATCGACTTCGAGAAAATCCAGTGAAAGAAATTAGAGGTTCATGAAACAATAGCACATGAAGCAAAAGTACATTAACAGTAAAATTAAGGATCAAGTTTTTTCATTGAGACAGTAGCGAAAGTGGAGAATGGTGGTAAAGAAGGTTGAAAATGGAAATGAAGATGATGGTAGCGGCGGTGCCGCGAAGGAGGAGGATGATGACGGTGGATGGCCAAGAAAACTTCGGGGGCTGGACTGCTAGTGGTCTCTGGTTCTAACCAGGGCAAGAGAAGAACGAATGAAATCAAGGTACAACGGGAAAACATAAATTCGCGTGGTCTCACCGGCGTATGTTCTTATATTGATTGAATAAACCAATTAATATTTTTTTTTTAAAGAATAATCCAATTATTGCATAAATTCTGTGTTTTGCAATCGTCTCCCATTAATTTCACAAGTTGACCAATTATATAGACTCATCTATACAAACAATATTAGAAAAATTGAAAATATAAAACAAATAAGTATTTTTAACAAAAGAAATAAAAAAATATTTTGGGTAAACTTAATTCCAAAAATAAGCGTCTTTATGTCCGAGCCTAAGGTCAGTATGTTCGCAGTTACTAATAGCGAACAAAAAAATTAGTCAAAATTGTTTATTCGCAGTTATTAACTGTGAAGAAAAGAGAGGCAATGTCAGAACGTTAGATGGGACAAAAAAATGAAAATCATGTTTGTTCGCAGTTAGTAATTGACAACAAACGTTGCTTCCCTATTTTGTCTCATCTAACTTTATGACATTGTCTCTCTTTTGTTCGCAGTTAATAACTGCGAACAAACATTTTTGACTTTTTTTGACCAACTTTTTGTTCGCTGTTGATAACTGTGAACATATCTGACCTTAGCCTCGGACATAGAGACGCTTATTTTTGAAATTAAGTTTACCCGAAGCTTATTTTTAATTTCTTTTGTTAAACATAATTATTTGTTTCAAATTTTCAAAAAAATTTGGGTGTTTGCGGTCGGGGTTCGGATCGGATAAATCAATTGAAAACGGAGGGAGTCTATTTATTTATTTAGTTTGGTGTGTCTTTTAATTTTACTACAATTTATTTTAGACGACAATGCAATTTTTTATTTTAAACATTATGTTAAGCTACAATATTTAAATTTGAAAAAACATTTTATAACTCTATTAATTAAATAAGTTACTTATTTTCAATTCCGATAAACATGTAGCCTGAATTTAAGTTATTTAATATTTACTTATTTGCTTTAGTAATGTACAATGTATGTAAGCCAAAAGCTTAAATTCTGAAATCGAGCTTAAAAAATTTGAGTTGCTTCCCATATTGAAAAATTTAGAAGACGAGAAATGAAACACCTAAAAAAGCATATACTATTTGAGTTTCAATTGGATATATATCATTTTCATTTTTCGATTTTTTATTACCCTCTTAGTCTTTAAGTTCTCATTCTTTCAATCTCTTTAAGTGCCAGATTACATTATCTAATCTCTCAATCTCAATCTTATATATTTTAGTGTTCTTTGAACTTTTTATTCCGTACATTTTAGAAGTATTAAACCTAAACACGAATCCGATCCAAAGTAATTATTTTATGGTGCATAAGATAGACCTCCGCATAGTATCGTGTGGTGTATGTCATGGTTGTCCTCTCTATAAATCGTGTCTTCGTGTGTTAAAGAAAAGTCGTGCGTAAATCGACCCAAATTGAAAGCTACCGAACTTTGCCCGGTGAAAAATGTCTTCTACAGCAAGAGATAGAAGAAACGTATTGGAGTCTGATTTGAAGAAAAGGAAGATCAACCCACCACCTCGAAGGTAATTTGTCTATCTCTTACTGTTTTCAATTCATTCGTTGTCATTTAGGGTTTCTTGTCACACATTCCTGTACCATTATTATGATAAACCTGTTTATTGCATCATAAATTGTGACTTAGAAATTGGGTCCAACGTCGAACACTAACTCTAGCACCTGAGTTCTTATAGTAATGAGCATGGACATGAATTCATCATACACTAAAAGAAATCTGGTATTTCATGCTCGAAATGCAAGGGTTTGTGGGTTTTGATGAAGAACAAATGGGTTAAAGAAGACACAAAAACAGAGCAACACAAGAGAAGAACAACACACAAAGATGATTATGAGGTATCTATGGATACCTCCCCTCAAAACAAGTTTAGTTTTATTAGTTTACCCAATAATACATTAATGATAAACCTCACACAACCTTTGAGAACACTCTTGCAAAGAGGACCTCACTTTTAATGGTGGTCTCTCACAAACGACTAATACAAGAACTCTATTGGAATGAACCCTAGTTGCTTCTAGTGTATTAGACTCTCTCAATGCTTTCTAGTGATATTCTAAGACTCTCTTATGTAGCCTATAACATATTAGAAATTCCTTGCTCTACAAGCCAAAATCCCGCACCCCATTTTGGATGACCTGCTGCCTGCTCGAACGAGTTGATGAACTGCCCGAACGAGCGGCAGGTTGGCAGCAGCTACTGATCTTTGCGCGTTGCTGCCATGTCTTGCATCGTTTAAGGCACACCTCAAGGCCCTCTTTGAATGCTCTCTTGCCTTATTCAAGTCATGCCATGTCTTCCCAAAAGCTCTCAAATTCATAAACACATCAAGTATCTAAACTTTCAATCCTTCATAACTCATGTCACTCACATCTTCGTTCTCAAGTGTGCAAGATAGTGCATGAGCAATGAGGTGATCAAACCCATTATCAACACCATGAGAGTTGGCTCTTGCTTTAACAATGCTATTATTGTGATAAGTTTAGTATTTAATGAGTGATGCAAAATGAATTACCAATTTTTTAGATCCTATGTATTTTGAAAGTTTTACCTCGAGGGTCCTTAATTTAAAGCTATACGGTCGTACACTAATGGTCGAACGTCTTCTATCCCTCTCCAGAGAACCATAGCCACCTCTCATGTAACTTTCATAAACAAAGTGTGAAATGAAAGTGATTAGGACTCTAACACGTGAAGAAAAAGAAGAAAAACACAAGAAAAATTGAACAACATTAATGGATCAAATACACAACAATATAATGAGGTATTTTACATACCTTCCCCTCAAACTATGTTTACTCTCATTAATGGATTTAAGAATACATCAATGAATAAACCTCTTACACTTGAAAACATGCTCTCAAATTTATAGATCCCACCTTTATTGGAGATCACCCTCAACAATAATACAATGAAGATGAAAAACTCTTTTGGTATTAACCCTAGCCTCATCTCAATGTATTAGCCCCTTCACTTGCTTTCTAATGAAGTTCAAAGCCCTTGTATAATGCTTACAACCTATTAAAACAACCCTAGCATGTAGGCACCTTGCAGCTAAAGGAAAAACCAAAAACTTGAAAACGACATTTTGCCTTCGGAACTGTTTGCTCGAGCAAGGAAGGATCATGCTCTTTTTCACAACAAATGTGAAATGAGCAATCGGAGTGAATAACTCATTCCTTAATATGAATCATTCCCCCATCAACAAGAAGAACCCTATCATAGTCATCTTCATCACCCACAAAGCCTAGAGCGGCATTTTCCCATTTATCACCCTCTTTTTTCTCATCCTCTTGAGGTCTTCTTTCATCTCTTTGCACATTATTTGAATGTGCCCCTTCTTTTTACAGTATTAATACTCCTTGTTACTAAAGTAACATTTACTATTACTCTTTCATTTATACACTAAACAACTAATAAAAATAACATTTACTATTACCCTTAGCCCGTCTCATTCGTTACCATTTCATTACCATTACTACTACTATATCAAACCCCCCTTAATCCAACATATATAGTGTTTTGCCTCTAAAACTCCATCACATTCATTCGCAAGACCAGCTTTAGAACTAAAACTTTGTCAAGGGAGCAGCATTGACATGCAAGGTTGCAATCCCATTTTAGCTCATCAATTTGGAGGATGGTGGCTGCTCACTTTTGAGAATGAAATGGGGAAGGGTAGGGTTTGATGTTTCATATAGTTTTTTTCATTAATATAAGCTTGAATTGGTCCGAAACCAACAGGCCGGTCAAAATGTCCCGGTTCATGTGTGGTTGAATCGTGGCCATTTCTTCTGAGGATTGAGGAGAGCTTGTTCTCTTATCCTGTACATGCTGCTATCTCTTAACTTTTTATTATATTTTTCATTTCCTGAACTAAATATTTGAGGATTGCTGAGAATTCTGGTTGGTTACTGAAGGGGTGGTAAATAACGCGAACTGGATCTCTGAAAACTGTTTTGACAAAATAGTTTTTCTGGACAAGAAGTGAAGAAATCACATTGTTAATTGGCACAAATAGTTCAACTATTTATTTTAACTTTTCCTTATCAAGCTTCAGTCGTTCTCACAAATTATATGTAAATGTCAATTTTAAAATTTGTTGGGACAAGGAAGAATGAATAAAAGAACAGTAATAATTCTGCTCAACATTGAGCATTAGCTCTCAGAAATTTCACACGTGAGATCCATAATGAACTAGCAAAAATTTTAGCTGTGAATTCCTTCTTCTAGAATCCTGATAGAACTAGCGCTGCAGTCTTTTATACAATTTGAACTTCAAGATCTAATGAAAAGATATGCATAATCTACTTTGTAAGCTAATGAACGCATTGCTTGAAGACTGAAGTATTGATCAATTTTTAATCAAGACCTGGACTTGAGCCTATTCTGACATTAATTTGTGAAGCTTGAAAGTTGAATCTATATTTGGGAGGGGGAGGGGGATAAGAATTGATTCCTGCACATCTAAAGGGATAGAAAATATCCAAATTGATTCACCTTGTATAACCTCTAGACTGCCTGCTGGATGCTCTGTGTATCTAAAGCTGGCGCAACGATTAGGCATGGACATCTGTCTTTGTTAGCGACATGAGTTTTAATATGGCTTTCTTTTGATAGGAATTCATGTCTTATTCCCTTTTGCTGTATGATCATGGAATCAAGATCCTCTCATTTAGAATACTTCACTACCTGCTGTTGGCTTTTGCTTGATATTCATTTCCCTTCAAAATTTAATTTTGCTTGATATTTGGCTGCAGGGTTGTTCCTTCATTAAGTACAGCGAAAGAAGCATATTCCAAAGTCAATGATAGTTCAATGGTATGTGGACCATTTGCTTTACATGCTTTAAAGACACCAAACGTCTATCACTAAATATGTATCATGTTTGAGTTAAATCAGATACTAAAATTATCTAGCAATTTCCTTGGATGGTAATTAATTAACTTAACCCTTTTATTTGCTCCAACCTTTACATTTATTCTGAATTTGTTTGTGTAGGCTGCCAAAAACCCTCCCAGCATTCAACAGTCAAGAAATCATGCTGTGGCGCAAGCTCAACAAGAGGGCTGCACTGCAAATTTCCGGATTTTCCATTCTCCATTCGGCAACTTTCTGATTCCTGTGATACCAACACGCTCAGAAATGTCTGGATAATATTTGTCTTGTTACTAATCCAATTGAAGGTCATGTATGTAATTATACCTTTTACCTTTATAACAGACTTTCCTAGAAGATGATGTTGTCTTTATGATGTGGTCATATGAAGCAGACTTTCCTAGGAGATGATCGACTTTTTTTCATCCTGAAGACAAGATATAGCACCCTCTGCCCCAATAAGCAGATGGAGGAGTGAGAGAGAACCTTTCGGGCTCCGTTTATGGGTTAATTGATGATATGAAATGCCGGTCTGGCCCATTTGAAAAGGGTGGAAGGCCTATGAGCTATAGTAATGGGGCAAATGAATACTTTTTTCTACAATGATTGTAAAGAAAATTCACTCCTAAAAGAAATAAAAGAAAGCTAGTTGAATAATTGATGTTTAGCATGGGCGTTTGTTGTATTGGTGATTTATGTGATATAATGTATTGGCTACTTGGTAGCTTTTATGTACGTAAAAAAGGAAATTTTGATTCTAAAAGTACGAACTTTCTCTCATCTACTTCTAAAGATTCTAAGTTTAATTTATCTATTAAAGATTCTAACTTTTAAGTGTATGGAATAATTTTTTTCTGCCCAAAATCATCATCAATTTTGTTTTCAAACCAAATCATCGTGTTTGGAATTGTATGGCAAACACGTTCTATATTGGGTGGACCACTAAGCCAAATTTCAACCGTTTTGTTGTCACGTGAAATATTGATATGGCTATGTGGTTGTTTAACAATTAAATATTGTTTGTTGGATGTTAAGTTTACTTATTTGATTATGGCTTGTTTGGCATTACTTTAGTTTTGATTTTTTTTGTTTTTTGATTTATAAGTCATATAATTTATGTCATATAAAGAATAAATTTAGTCGATTTATTGAGAACATAATTATTTTGAAAAATTAACAACATATAATTTATGTCATATAAAGAATAAATTTAGTCAAATTATTGAGATCATAATTATTTTGAAAAATTAACAAGAAAATATTTTTCAAATTTTCTATATTTGATTTAGTTTTCAAAAAAATTGAAAACTGAAAATGCATAACTATAATGAATGGGTCTTTAATTAGTAGCATGTGTTATTTTTGTTAGTTATTTAGCTAGCAGAAAATCTTGTATGCGGCGGTTGTTTTCATGCGATCACATTTGTATGGGTTTATTAGTCCATTATTACAAAACATTAAATTATTCCTCTCTCATAATATTTAAGCTTTCTTCATCCATATTAATGGCTTTCTATGTGAACACTCCTTCTCTATGCACCACCACAATCCCAATCGTGTACCCCTTTGTCGCCACTATTAGCTAAATTCACGACCACCAGACATCCTCTTCTCCACACCTACTTGCGCCTCCAACTCTAGCACCACCATCGTCGTATTCTCCATTGCAACTATCATCGTCATCTCCAATGAAGTTTTAATCTGATGTATTGTAGCTTGCCAAACGGTCTAGAAAATTATTGTCTTATTCTTAAGTTTAGTGTTAATCGTATTTAAACTTTATAATCAATAATTTAAAGCACTTTAAGTTAGCTAATTGTATCCAACCAATTAAAAATGAGTTCTTTTTATTGATTGAGTTTTACTGAAATAGTGCTTCAAATTCAATGAATTAATAAAATGGTGTGTGTTTATATGTATTATGAATATGTATATATTTTTATTCAAAATCCTTATTTAGTTTTTTCAAGCATAGTTTGTTAGTTAAATACATTGAGGTATTATACTCAAAAATGTTTGCACTATGAGTGTTTGATAAAATGATTACTTTATTTAAGAACAATAAAATATTAATATCCTACTTTAAAGTTTTAAATGTCTATTTCAAGTATTAAAAATGTCATTTTTCAGAGATTAAAATGCACATTCCCAATCTTAACCTTCTTTCTTCAAAATTTAAGTTTAACATCCTACTCCAATACTTAAGTTTGATATCATCTCTATA
The DNA here is from genome assembly GCF_026212465.1 of Amaranthus tricolor. Lineage (NCBI taxonomy): Eukaryota > Viridiplantae > Streptophyta > Magnoliopsida > Caryophyllales > Amaranthaceae > Amaranthus > Amaranthus tricolor. Next base: position 20,294,509 of record NC_080055.1, read on the forward strand.
AACCATACAATGTTAACTTGATGCCATAGATTACCGACTTTAAATTGTCAATTCTAAGATTTAAATGTCAATTTTAAAGCTTAAAATGCTTACTCCAATATTTAAGTTTAATATCTTCTCCAAATCTTAAAAAGTTAACTTTAAGCCATAAATTACCAATTTTAAGCCTTAAAATGTCATTTTTAAATCTCAAATTACTCCAATACTTAAGTTTAATAGCCTAATCTAAACCTTAGAATGACAACACCAAGCATCATATTGACAATTTCAGAGAAAGTAACACAAATTTTTATGTAAAAAGTGTTACTTTCAAAAAAAAATATAAATACAAAATAACATGTTTTTTCCGAAAAATAACACCGTTTTCGTGAGTTTTTTTCAAATTTTTTTTTAAACACTTATTTGTCTAAAAGTATCATCTTTTTTTTCATAAAAAAGTGTTACTTTTTTAGTCAAAACGTAATATTTTTTTGTTAAACATATAGGTTCTCACGGTTCTCATATAAGAAAGATTCTCACTGAAACTCCTTCCTCTATATATATATATATATGTCATCTAATTATTCATTGATATTTATTCAATCTAAGTAACTAAATAGTGTTATTATTTCTATCAAAAAGCTCATTTAATTTTCACCAAAGAGCCTTTGAGAATTCGAAAACGACCCTGCTGAGTATATGTAGTATTCAAGTTTCATCAAGAGCTAGCAATACCACATATATATACATTCCAGTCCTGGTTGGTATAAATACCATGTCTGTATGGCCTGCATGTAAACTGCTACTACAAGTATGTGCATTAAATTACAACTTCTCTTATTGAAAGGCATAGTTATGTTTATCTTGGCAGTACGCACTGCCATGATAGATTAGTGTCTTGAAGGGTTTAGTAGGGAACTAGGGGTGATATAGTAAATAATATCTTAGTAATTAGTTAGTTAAGGAAATAAAATGCAGGGATAAATAGTATAAATAGAGAAAAAGGGGAAGGAAAGTATTCATAGAATTGTGTAATAGATTTTAGAGGAGTTTATACTCTTTTGGAGATACTCTTTTGGAGAGAATGAGCCTGTAATCATTCTTTCCGTTACGTTCAATCAACGTTATACAGTTACATATTACATTTCAATTCATACAATCACTCACCCACACTTTCATACAAATTGATATATTCTTAATACATTTCTGTTTTGCTTAGATTCATATTAATCCTTCGGATATGTCGGTCCATAACAAGTTGATGCAAAATTTTACATTACAAGAAGCTGCAGTGAAGCCAAGAGCATTCATCGAGAACTTCACAGGGGTGACGATATATTACTCGCAGCTACGGCTGGTCTTGTAGCCACGCTTCCACGTCTGTATTAGTGTTATTTCTTTTGAACACGTGTACTAGATATGACATGGAAAACTGAAGAGATGAAGTACAAAAAAAACATGCATAACCTGTCAGCTCATGAGAAGCTAAAGAGTAGTGCCACCACCATCAGACATCAGAGACGCAGCAGCGGCAGCAGCAGTTGGGACTACCCCTGTTGATACACCAGGTTTTGACAAATGCAACAGCCTGCAATTGCTCCACCAAAAAAGAATATTCAGCCTTGTAATAGAACTCGCATTATTGTCTTTACCGAGCAGGATAAATGTACAAATAAATTTCATAAAGAATGCCAGGCTTACGGAGCAAGGTATTCGCAGAAGGACGAGACAGCTGTCACAACTTCAGCATAGTTATCGGCTGTAGCAGGAGCTGTGATTTCGACAAGTTGTATGCCCAATGTGACTGGCTCAGCTTCATCAATTGCATGCAATTTTGGCAACTTATTGACAGATGAGACAGTAACAGTGATCGGAGCGCCCCTATGGAAGCTAAAGGAAAAACCCACCCGTAAAAGCTCATGATCCAATTTATAGCCTAGTGAATAAAACAAGCGGATGACGTTCTTGCCAGCTTTGCTTTCTACCATTGTCCGGACAAGAACAGAGATCTGTTCAGCGCCAGAACCTCTCATTGCACCACCAATATGACGAACAGTCCTGCATGCACAAATCCTTTTGTTCTTCAAAGTATATCAAAAAGTAAATAACTTAATAGAAAAAAATAGCATACCATGCAGGCTCAGGCTGCTGCTCCAGATCACAGATAAGTCGAACCTCAGAAGAAACAAATCCTGCAAGCAAGTTGCAATAATTGAAACACTATTTGAATTCGTCGAAAAAAATGGAATAAAATCAAATCAAAAACTTCACTAGAATATCCATGTCATATGAAAAATTAGACAATAGTAGTTGGACAACTATCACATGATTCACTAATCTCCTTACAAATCGCAAATCAATAAAAGCGATCTATGGTTGATTTTGGGCTATTTTAGGGTCATTTAGAGCATTGCGAATTAAAAAAGCAAATTAACTGGCGAATTATGTTAAACTGAGCTAGACAGGAGTACAGGACACAATGGTCTTAAGCTAATAAATGGACCATGAAAGAAACAAAGATCTGGAGTTGGTTGAGTATGGACTCGACCAATCAAGAAGAGTCAAGGAAAAATCCTACTACAAAAAACTGAGCTAAGTTAAAATTTAATCTTGATGATACTCAGATTCCTAACTTTCAATGCACATAAGGGGTGCAGTTGAAAAAATGGATTGCGAACAAAAAGCTACCAGAGGCAATGAAGATGTTGACAAAACACAAAGAGAAACCTGGAGATGAACCTGAGTAAAATATGAGCTACTAACAGCTCCTTAAGGCCTTAGAGAGGAGAAATCCGTGTTTTCCAAGCGAAATGAGATAAATCTGTGATATGCTTTCATTGTCAAACTTCTGGGAAAAAAATAACCGGAAACCAATATGGCAGCAACATGCAAAAGGGTAGAAGATACACTTGCCATAATAGAGATTATTCTCTTTGATTTATTCTCCGTACTTGGGAATTTTTTCCTTCAAAAGTAGCTTTGATTTTTATTTAACTTTTGTTAGAAAGTAAAGGGCAAAACCTTTCAACATAAGGAAATGGAACCCATTGGAAACAAATGGCTTTAGACCAAAGTAGAGTTACAAATGTGGCTCTTGGTTACAACTAAAAGAACAAGGCTCTTAGTTATGATTTGGTCAGCAATGAAGGATTTTGAACAAGGAACATAGGCGGGTATGCATGAGTAATCCCATTCTAGGATGAGCTTGTGTCCTAGAAGACAAAGTCTCAATCTAGCCTTGTTCATAATCCATGAGTAATCCCATTCTATATTTAGAACATTGGTTGATTAACCTCTTACTCTAGTGGTGGAGTAGCCTAGAAGCCAACACCATTAAATACTTCTTGATACCCTAGAAGGTGTATAGATGGATTTGGAGTGTATGTTTGAGTTAGATGATCTAGCACTTGACTTGGTAGTTTGCAAGTTGTATTAATTGGAAGTTATTGGTTTAGGAGGAGGTAAAGGCCTTGATAGCTCTAACCCGTTACACACTCCCTAAGCCTAACAACGGTTGGGACCATGAGAGTTCCTTAGATTAACTCCCTAAAGAGCAACAACTATTGATAGGTTATATTGCTTACCCCTTGAAATGCATGCTCACCCATATCCACCTAGTTAGTTGTCTATCACCATTGTCTTTATATCAATTCTTGTCATCATATTTTACCTCAACCTAACTTATTGTCACCGACCAAAACCTAGCTAAAAGCTCATAGCTCACTTTCGTCCCTCCGATAGAGTTCCTTTCTTGTCATCTATGCTTGTTATAGGAAACTGATTAGGAGTATAAATTTTGTTTAATTAGTTGCGACCTTGAGCAACCTAGGAAACACCGATCATGGCTCAGATCCCCGCTAATGAGGAGGCCCATAATTTTTTTCCTTGTTCAAAACAATTCCAAGTTGTAGAGTAGGTTATCCTCTTTACAAACCAAACTCATATACTTGTCCACACCATATACCCTTCCTTCTCCCCTTTTCTTCTCAATTTTCCATAAGCACAAAAAAGACATAAAACATTGATACAAAAATACTTCTCCCAAATTTCTATTTCATTTTGGAGAGAGAAAAAAAATTGAGTGAAGCCAAGAAGCCAACAATATTAAGCCGCAAAATAAAAAAAAGGCTAACTTGTTGGATCATAACTTCATCTTAACATTTCCTTGATGAAACTTTTATAAAGGTTTCTCTCTTCTCAAACTTGTATTTTGATCTCTAAATATTGAAGTTTTGATTCCTAAATTTCTAGGTTTTGTTCATTGACTATTGTTTGATTTTGTTACTACTTCGCTCTCTAGGTTCTCCTACCATTTTTACATTGTATTTGTTTGATACTAAATTGAAATTTTTAAGATTTATGAGTTTCTTATTTTGAAGGATAATTTTATATTGGGATACTATATCTCAGCTCTTAAAACTACACATGTTTGCTCATGTGCATCTCTCTTTCTATGATTTACTTAAATGCAAGAACCTAGCACTTCTTCAACTACAATTGCAGATCTTCCAGTATGGCTTACAAAACATATCTTTTTCAACTCTCATGGTCTTCCCCTGTTCATCTTCAGTGTTTTAGCATGGGTTTATTAGAAAAATCCATAGACCTAACAATGGGTATATCAGAAAAAACATGTTTTGTAGTACCTAACAGGCCGACACCCATAAAGAGGTCATTGTTGCATATTGGCACTCTTCCTTATGTCAGCATCAACACGAATTATCAAGATGTTCCTCTTTACTCAAAGTCATCCTTGAATTTAAAAAGCAGTTTCATGTTCCTGAAGTAAAAATAAAACAAGTGGATGCTATTGAGACCTATCCCCTCAAAAAAACCCTCAACGCGATCTTGAAGGTGAATCATCACTCACAGCAGCAGCTAGTTATTCAGAAAATTACAAAGGAAATAATGTCCATAAAACTACCAACATACAATGCTTATAGCAAACCCAAATAAGGTTTTCATTGATAATTTTTTAGTTGTTAAAATATAATGTCAAAGATAATTAATAGATTTACCCTAATATGAAATGCATTCATTATATTGTAAGTAGAACTTGCTTATAAATATGCAAGATTACCAAGTAAGAAATCACACCAATGAGTAAAAACTTTCTATTTTCTAACTTTTAGTCATTCTACTTTCTCCACATTCTAAGTTTTAACACGTTATCAACACTAACTTTACCCTTAATATCCAAGAAGGTAAATATTTTTTTAAACCTAATTAAGCATCTTTTTCCTTTCATCGGTACCCACAAAAGGACCAACTCGCAATTCACATATACGACCAACTAATAATCCACTAGTACCACCAAATAATATTCCAACAGTATAACCTACAAATAATTCGTCAACAAAACCAACTAATAACACTCCAACATCAACTGAAGATAAACACACATCAAGTAATAAAAGAACTAAAAATGATGAAGGAGAAACAAGCAATAAACGTTGCAAGACAAATAACCCATAAAATAATTTATTAGACAATACGCCATCTTTATGGATGGCAAGGACACTATTGTTTTTTTTGATTATTTTCTTTTATACCGCCTATATGGTTGGTTAATTATCTTTTTACCGCCTAAATGGACAGTTAGTATTATTTATTTCTTTTGTTATTAGGAGTGTTTGGTAAACAACTTATTGAAGCAAAATTAGCTGATTGTATCAATTTAGATGGTTGGTCGAGTCAAATAAGCTAAAATAGTGTTTGGTAAATGACCTTGTTTCAAGAGCTTATTATCATCAATCAGCTAAAAAGCTACACGCTAAGAAGCAACGTGTTGATTCATTTCAAGTGATTCCCTCCTCTTAATAATAGTAATACCCATATATCCTCATATCATTTCAGCTGCTCCTTTAATTATCTGCATGTCACATGTGCAATGCATTCTAACATTAAGTACTTACTTAAGGCAAACTTACCATCCATTTTTTGTTTTGTGACGTTGTATTACATTCTGTAAGTTCATCTTTTTTTGCTTTCTTTCTTATTGTTATTTTAGATTTCATGAATAATACTTTAAAAATACTATTTATATAATTTTGATTAAAAATATAATTTACAGCTATATAATATTAATAATTTTTTGATATTTACTTAATAGAATTATGCTATTATAAACTATCAATAAATTAGCTATGTCCTTATATGTCTTTACACACTAATTAGCTTGCAGCTATCAGCTTAATTTTATCAAACACTATCAGATAATCAGCTAACAAATTTAGTTGGTCAAATCATTTTATACAATCAGCTAGTCAAATCAACTCTTCAAATTAGCTACCAGCTATCAGCTGTTAACCAAACACCCCCATTATTTTCTTTTAAACCACCAATATGGCTAGCTATTTTTTTCTTTTACCGCCTAAATGGACGGTTAGTATTATTTATTTTTCATTCTCGTATACTTTATATGTGCATTTTTATTTTTTTTACATATTGCATATATATCTTATGTGCATTTTTTCATTTACTTTATGCAAGTTTTGAAGTATACCAAAATAATGTAAATATTGTACAGTTTGGAATAACCCTCTATAAAAAAACTTCTTATCCTTTCAACTTTACTTTTTACATCAAAACAACTCAAATTATATATCTCTTTTATCATGGCTTTAGTGATATTTTTTGTAGTATTAATAATTAAGAACAAGTAATTAATTTTGAAGAATAAGAAACAAGATACACATGATTTTCTTTGTCATTTTGTATGATAAATTGTACTATTATATTGTGTGTATGCTATTTTTTTTTTTACTCTCTTAAGCATTTATTCTCTTTAATTTTATCTATTTTTTCTTCTTCATGCTTTTTTTTCTCTTATTCTTGATTTATTTCTACCTTTATTATCTACAATTAATTTATAATAATAAACCAAGGGGGAGAATATCATAAAATTAAAATATTATAATTTCTCTTATGGTTTATTATTATGAAGAAAATCGGAATTATTATATTGTCATATAATTACAAAATAATTATGTAGCAAGTATGGCAAAGATTACCAAAAGATTATTCAACACATTAGACTTAAGTGGACAAAAACTCTTAGAATAAAAAGACGATGTCATGAATTTAAAAGCTCAATAACTTGAACACATTGTAGATCCAACGGATAGAACTCAAGCTACCAAAATAAGGGTAGCCACAAATCAAGAAAAGGCCAAAGTCTTAGTCCCCTTAAGGCATCAAATACATGATAGCCTCAAATCTGAATATTTATTCATAAAAGATCCCAAAACTTTGTGGGACTCCCTTGTTAAAGATTTGATCATCATAAAAGGGTGTTTTTCCACAAGCCAGCCATGAGTGGAAGAATTTAAGATTTTCTAATTTTAAAACTCTCAATGAGTATAATTCAACATTATACAGAATCACATCAATGATGAAATATTGTGAGCATCCAGTGACTATGTAAAAATGAATGAACTCACTTTATCTACTTTTCATCCATCAAATATTATTCCGCAACAACAATATAAGGAAAGAAATTTTAAAAGATATTCAATTCTGAGTGTAGTAATTTCACTGGCTGAACAACATAGTGATCTTGTCTGGAAAAATCATAATATAAGACCTTTCGGATCTTTGGCTGTCTGTGAGACACATTCTACAAAAACACATGTGCCTGAAGCACATGCTATTGAAAATAAAGTTAGTGGAAATTATAATAACCGTGGTAGAGGATGAAAATTTCCGAGAAAGAGGAAGAGGATGAGGACAAGGACAAGGACAAGGTCGTGGAAATTTTAATGGGCATGGTTGAAAGTTTCAAGGATATGGTAGAGGCCACTTTCCCCAAAATTATCAAAATAGTTATTACAATAATATTCGAAAGGAAAAAAATTGGATATCACAACAAAAATAACCATCAAGAAAGAAAAGAAAGTATTTGTTACAAATGTGGCATGACAGGGCATTGGACACGTACATGTCGTACTGCCAAACATTTGGTGGAGCTGTATCTAGCTTTCCGGAAAAAAAAAGAAAAAGGTGTAGAAGCAAACTTTAATGAAGCAAGCACCTCAATGGCTAATGTTGATCTTTTCCATAAAACAAGCACATCAATGCCTAATCTTAATCTGTCGAATTTCTATTTGGATGGTGATGAAAATGAAAAAGACTACAAAAAAGATATTTGAATTATCCTTATTAACAATGCTTTGATGTTTATTTAACTGTATTTTCTTTTTTTTTATGATGCGATTTTTCTTCATGTATCGATATTATCTAATGTTAATGAATTTTTTTTTCTAATTATCTATTTATTTAATATGAAGATATAAATCAATTTGAAAATGGACTTAAATATCAATCAGGATTTTCTATAATTGTAGTTTATGTTGATGATTTAAACATCATTGAAACTCCCAAAGAGCTTGATCAAACTGCAAAATATCTGATGAAAGAAATTGAAATGAAAGATTATGGGAAAACAAAATTTTGCCTTGGATTACAAATAGAGCACTTAAGGGGTGAAATTTTTGTGCACCAGTACAACTATACAAAAGAGGTTCTATAAAAAAATATTTTATGGACAAAGCTCATTTGCTAAGCTATCAAATGATAGTCTGATGATTACATGCAAAAGATTATCCATTTCAACCTTGTGAAGAAGACGAGGAGGTTCTTGGCCCTGAAGTGCCATACATAAGCGCAATTGGAGCCCTGATGTATCTAGCTAATAATACAAGACCTGATATTGCTTTCGATGTTAATTTATTAGCTAGGTATAGCAATTTAACCAACAAAGAGACATTGGAGTGGGATAAAAAATTTGTTGCGTTACCTTCGAAGAACTAAAAATCTCGGATTTTATCAATCAAAACAAGATACCACTCTTGTTGGATACGCAGATGTTGGATACTTATCAGATCCACATAAGGCTAAATCACTAAATGGATATGTATTCACATATGGAGGTACCGCAATATCTTGGAGATCCACAAATCAAACATTGGCTGCTACATTATCAAACCATGCAGAATTGATCGCCCTTTATGAAACAAGTAGAGAATGCATTTGGTTAAGGTCAGTAATTGGTCATATTCAAGAAGAATGTAGAATAAGCACGATAACAAATTCTCCAACTATAATTTACGAAGATAATACCGCTTGTATTGAACAAGTTAGTGAAGGCTTCATAAAAGAGGATAGAACCAAACACCTAGCACCTAAACTTTTCTTCGCACATGACCTTTAGAAGGATAAAATAGTAGATGTCAAACAAATTCAATCAAGCGAATATCTTGTAAATTTGTTCACAAAGTCCCTTTCATCAAGAGGTTAGGGCAACTTGTATATAAAATTGGAATGTGTTATCTACGAGATATATGTTGAAATCAGGGGGAGAATCATACTCACTGCACTCTTTTTTCCTTCGTTCAGTTTTTTATCCCATTGGGCTTTTCCTGACAAGGTTTTTAATGAGGCAGTATTAAATAGATATACTATAATAATATTTTACTCTTTTTCATAGTTAGAATGCATTCAAGGGGGAGTTCTCAAGATTACACTATCATTGGAGAGCTTAGTGGATGAGCTTTGTCCATATAAGATCTTTTAAGAACCTGTATAGTTGGACTGGTGCACAAAGATTCCACCCCTTAAGTGCTTTATTTGTAATCCAAGGCAAAACTTTGTTTTCTCAGGATCTTTCATTTCAAATTCTTTCATCAGATATTTTGCAGTTTATTCAAGCTCTTTGTGAGTTCTAATGATATTTAAATTATCACAATAAACTGCAAGTATAGAAATCCTGATTGATATTTGAATCCATTTCAAAATTTTGATCCATATTTTCATATTAAATAAATGGATAATGAGTTAAAAGAAAATTTCATTAACATAAGATAATATCAATACATAAAGTAATATTGCATCATAAGAAAAAGGAAATACAATTCACTAAGTATAGGAGCATTGTTAATAAGAATAATTCATATATCTTTTTCATAGTCTTTTTCATTTTCATCACTATCCAAATAGAAGTCTGCGAGATCAAGATTAGGCATTGAAGTGCATGTTTTACTGAAAAGATCAACGTTAGGCATTGAGGTGCTTGCTTCATTAAAGTTTGCTTCTACACCTGTTCCTTTGTTCTTTTGAGAAGCTAGATACAACTCTACTAAATGTTTGGCAGTACGACATGTACGAGCGCAATGCCCTGTCATGCACATTAACAAATACTTTTTTTTCCTTCTTGATGGTTATTTTTGTCGTGATATCCGATTTTTTTCTGCATCGAAAATTATTATTGTAATAACCATTTTGATAATTTTGGGAAAATGGTCTCCACTGTATCCTTGAAACTTTTTACCATGCCATTAAAATTTCCACGACCTTGTCCTCGTCCTCTTCTTCTTCCTCAGAAATTTCCACGTCCTCACCACGGTTATTATAATTTCCACGAGCTTTATTTTCAACATGTGATTTAGGCACATGTGTTTTCGTAGAATGTGTGTTACGGACAGCCAAAGATCCAAGAGGTCTCATATTATGATTTTTTCAAACAAGATCATTATGTTGTTCAGCTAGTGAAAGTACTACACTCAGATCTGAATATCTTTTAAAATTTCTTTCCCTATATTGTTGTTACAGAATAATATTTGATGGATGAAAAGTAGATAAAGTGAGTTCATTCATTTCTGCATCAGTCATTGGGTGCTCAAAATATTTCAACATTGATGTAATTTTGTATAATGTTGAATCATACTCGCAGAGAGTTTTTTAATCTAAAAATCTTAAATTTCTCCTCTCATGGCTAGCTTGTGGAAGAAACACCCTTTGATGGTGATAAAATCTTTTAACAAGGGAGTCCCACAAAGTTTTGTGATCTTTTATGAATAAATATTCCGATTTGTGGCTATCATGTATGTGATGCCTTGAGGACTAAGGCTTTCGCCTTTTCTTGATTTGTGGCTACCCTTTTGGTAGCTTGAGTTCCATTTGTTTGATCCTATTCTTTTACTTTCAATACAGTATGTCAAGTCCTTGAATTTCTAAATTCATGATGGCATCTTCATTCCATACTAAGAATTTTTGTCCAATGAATTCTAATATGTTGAATAGTCCTTTGGTAACCTTTGCCATACTTGCTACATAATATATAATTATTTTGTAAGTATATGACAATATAATAATTCATATTTTTTCATAATAATAAACCATAAGAAAAATGATGATATTTTAATTTTATGATATTCTCCCTTTTGGTTTATTATTATGAATTAGTTGTAGATAATAAGGTAGATATAAATTACAAACAAGAGAAAAAATCAACATGAAGAAGAAAAAATAGATACAATTAGAGACAATAAATGCTAGAGAGAGTAAAAGTAAAAAAGCATACACACAATATAATAGTACAATTTAACAAACAAAATGCACTAATGAACAAAAAAAATGACAAAGAAAATCATGTGCATCTTGTTGCTTCTTCTTTAAAATAAATCACTTGTTCATAATTATTATAAGTCCTAATGCAACAAAAAGGATCACCAAAGCCATGATTAAGGAGATATATAATTTGAGTTCGAAAAATTTGTCTTCAAATCCAAAAGTATTGGAAGAGGAAGAGAAGGGTTGTTTTTATGATGAGAGTACATTGTCGGTGGATGGAGGAAGGAGAAGGAGGGTTTTTGATATAAAGGGTAAGGATGGAGGGATAAGAGGTATGTGGTAAAAAAAATTGGGTAATCTGTCTTTTATAGAGGGTTATCCCAAACTGTAAAATATACCGTATTATTTTGGTATACTTTAAAAAATATGTAAAGTAAAAAAGTAAACGAATAAATGCACATAAGATATAAATGCAATACGTAAAAAAATAAATATGCACATATAAAATATACGAGAATGAAAAATAAATAATACTAAACGTCCATTTAGGCGGTAAAAGAAAAAAATTAGCCAGCCATATAGGCGATTTAAAAGAAAATAATAACAAAAGAAATAAATAATACTAATCATCCGTTTAGGTGGTAAAAAAGATAATTAACCAACCATATAGGCGGTATAGAAGAAAATAATAACAAAAGTTGGTTATTTGTCTTGCAATGTTCATTATCAAGTTCTCCTTCATCATTTTTAATTCTTTTATTACTTGATGTGTGTTTATTTTCAGTTGCTGTTGTTGGATTTTTATTAGTTGGTTGTGTTGACGAATTATTTGTAGGTGGTACTGGTTGAATATTAGTTGGTGGTACTAGTGGATAATAAGTTGGTTGTATATGTGAATTACGAGTTGGTGGTACTGGTGGACCATTAGTATTATTAGGATTATTATGTCGGAGCTGATTTAAATCAGTCCTTGCTAGGTTTGTAGTGAAGGGTATGGAATTATGCTCAATAATAAAATATAAAAATGAGTTGGAAACACCTTGGATGACAATGTTAATACCATTTGATTGTTGGTCCATTTGTGGGTACCGATAAAAGAAAAAAATGCTTAATTAGGTTTAAAAAAACATTTACCTTCTTAAGTATTAAGGGTAAAGCTAGTGATGATAATGTGTTAAAACTTAGAGAGAATGAAGAGAAAGTAGGATGAGTAAACGATAGAAGATAGAATGTTTTTACTCATTGGTGTGATTTCTTACTTGGTGAACTTGCTTATTATAAGCAAAACAAAACAAGTGGATGCTATTATAAGCAAAACAAAATATAATTTACTATAGTGTTTTGTGTTAGTGATCATTTGGAAACAGCTATACCAAATTTGGATTTAGAAATGACTTTTTGTAGTGTATTTTTTTTTCTATTGAATATTCAGAGAACTTTCATTCACTTGCTATCCTAATGCTTCTTGAGTCTTGACTTTTCCTATAAATAGATTGAACAACAGAGCCTTGATCTCAAAAGACTGAAACCCAACAAAAACGTAAAAGAAAAATCTCAAGGTAATATTCTACAAGAAACTCCATTTTATATAAAAGCTATGTTTGAACTAACATACTAGCACAAATTATGATCCTTAAAATCATAAGAATCAAACACTGCCAGGAAATTTAAAAGCAAGTTAAGAATTGCAGACTAAAACATTTCCCCATATGAAAGCAAACCCCCAATTGGGTAACACATTATTACATCATCTTCATAGAATTCATGAACTACAGTAATGTATCCATGTAGGCATACAAAAAGAGACTGACATATTTAATGAAGCTTGACTCCCTGGGATGAGCTTTCAATCAGCGAATATTATAAGTAATGGCCTGGGGACTGTAGCTTAAAATCACAATCTTTATCCCAAGTGAATAATCAAGGCATTTGTATGGTAAAAGAAATTCGGAGCATGTAGAGAATTAGAGAGATAATAGAGTTTCCAGACATCAGCAATATTAACAGGATCGTTAACCTTGATTAAAAAATCGGATTAAAAAGGTTCATCATAAGGACAACAACATTCAAGGATTCTTCCAAGAGAAACTCTTCTTCATTGTAATTTGTAGCTAGCTTTTGCCTACTTGTTAACTCTATCTATGGTGCTTTAGGTGTGAGTCACAATGTTGATGAATTGATTAAACAGAAATCCTTACCTAGAATTTTGGCCCAAATTATCCTCGTCTCCCTACTGCTTTGACCACAATGAACTCAACTGTTTTGTTTGAGTAGCTTAGCTTCAATCAAACATAATTATATACGTAATGATTTTGCAACAAAAGCTATCAATCTTATTATTTCAACCTCCAAAGAGATTGAATCAAAGAGAAATAGTATTGAGGCACAGTCGCTTCTTTCACCTACAAGCAAACGTATAAAAGCATAGAAAACGGTTTTGCGAACCACACGAAAACTTGTTCATAAGATACTACTCCGTTCGTCTCAAAGAGTGAATCAAAGAGAAAGGGAGTGATTCTTACGGTAAGTATGGGAGGTTGTGAAGATGTGATGTTAAAGGAAGAGACATAACAAAATTGTGCAAATGATATTAAAAGAGATTTTAAATGTGTGATTGAGATTAAAAGAAGGTGGTGGGCTCCATTTTCAAATAAGGGAATAATGCAAAATGAGAGAGACAAACTCAAAATGCAAATTGATAGGAATTGATGCAAATTGAGTGAGACAGAGGGAGTATATATTATTCATTCTACAAGTAACCTAATTGAGTTGCTAACAGAGTTACAGAGGTACCAAGAGAATTATTAGGGCATAATATACAAGAACAAATAAGAAAATGCTACAATAAAAATAACCAAAAATCTAAAAGTTAACAAATTACCAAGGTTTGGGCTGCTTTTTAAGCATAATTCATGGATCCTTAATTGCTCCTTATTGACTCCACAAAGCCCCTGAAGAAGAATCTCAAGCGCTTCCACATGCTGCAACACAAAAGTTGTAGTGAGAAATGATTCAAGCAATGCAGAGGTTGTGTAAATCATCATGACAATCCCAATTATATAAAGATAAATTTAATCTAAATTTGAGAGGGGAGAAGGAGAAATGCAAGTCTGCAAATGCTTCAACGCACATTCAAAGGTATGTAGGTTCTACATGGACATTGAATAAGTTATCTAGTCATTATTTTTGGTCAAAAGTGTCAAAAAATAAGGTTAATGAACTCAACCATCTTCTTACTTTCCTCCTCATTGGCTACTAAGTCAACCCTCCCCCCTTCCTCCCTTGCCTCTAACTTTATCCTTCTCCTACCTTTTTCTATACATTACCGGATGCAATCATAGTGTAAAAATGTAGTTATGGTTGCGATTGCGGTAACGGACGATGATGCGTTAACGAAAGTGTTATGATTATCTTAAAGCCTAAAAACCACAAGATATCTTGATACGGCACAAAATGTTGCTTTTTACACCTTTACTAGGTTGTGGCCGAAAATTCTTTACAACACGTCTGATGCGATGCGATATAACCTTATTTTTACATTATGGATACAATAACACCCCTTGAACTTGTAATGGAAGCTCAACTTCATAAAGCAAGTATTACATGTGTATAAAGCACATTGTTCAGGCCCATCAGCACATGGACGCTAATAAGTAGAAGTTTACCCGCTTCATGACTTATTTCCCTCCTTCCTTTCTCCCTCTATGCAGCTATATCATGTGAATATATCATGTGAATATATCCATCACCTACCCACCACCATGGAGGGTACCCGCCAGAGCCGTCTTGAAAATTTTGGGGGCCTAGTGCAAAATTTTTATTTTACGCCTTATTTATAGTAAATATATTTATCTATAAACTTTACATATTTCTTTTTTTGATTAACTTTTTCATATACTGTTGAAAAAAGGGGCTCTGTGCGGTCGATCACCTAGCACACCCTCAAAGACCCCCCTGGTACCCGCATGAATACATATCCAAAATCATCGCCATCCACGATCTAGCTAGATCATGGTCATATATGCCTAACATCCACATTATACCCACACAATCCCCCTTCATACTTGCCTTGTCGTCATCCCAACCCATATCTAACAAAACATTATTAATAGATATTATATGATACATGATGCCTGACTATAAAACACCAAACTTAACACTAGACTACATATATAACCCCTAAGTTTGCCAAAGCACACTTTGCATCTATCACAGCCAAAAACTTCAATGTGCTTGATTCCCTTTCAAAAATTCCCCACTAACCAATCAAAAAACCTAAACTATAATTTTAATAGTGTAGAAAGAAATGATACTTGATTACTGGAGCATTAGTAAATGTAAGGAAAGATAATGATATAAAATCCACATTGAGAGCAAAATGTGAAAACTCTTTATACCATATACCAAGCCAATTATGTCACTATAATCCAGAACCATTTACCAAGCAAATTATGTCACTATTGCTCAAAAGGAGTTAGTTAAATATCAACATAGTAAAACAATATCCTTCAATTGAAAAATTATATCTTTATGATTTCTTTGGTCCAAAGAGAATATCCTTTTACCTAGAGAAAAAATAATAACCTTATATCAACAATAATTTTTAGATAAGCTCATATATTTTTAAAATTTTCCAAACTCAAGGAATCATGCCAGGTGTTAAAAAACCCTGCCATTGTCACCTATTTATGTTATAAGGAGCCACGGAAAAATTTAAACAAATTAAGAGTAGATAGGAGAGCTTGTGAGGAGAATAGTTCTAGAAGCAATTAGTGTAACGTTCTGTAAGGGAGGGTGATAAGCAAGGGAGTGGTTAGTGTTGGTAATAGATAGTTGTAAAGCAAGAAGAGAAAGATCCACTCTGAATTTGAGATCATTTACCGATTACCTTTGCGTTATAGAGCCTGAACTTATATAAAATCACCTTAGAATAGTCCTGGTGACCACTAGCCTAAAATACCAAGAAATTTCTGTTAAAATAGTGAGCTTGACCTTGTGACTTATCCCTCCCTTACCCTTAACACTACCTTCAATAGCCTCCAGGCTAACCACCAATTCACTATCCCTACCTATGCCATATATGCTGCACTCCCTCAATCACCACCATCAGTTTTTTTCCCTTGAACCAGTCACAACCACTTCTGCTTCAACCCAAGATACCACTTTACATCACACCATTATCTCTCCAAAATAAACCTCGTTGATTTCCTCTTTAAACATGCCATAGTGCAAAATTACGGTAATGGTCACAGTTGCATAACAGATACAGTGATACGGTCACGCGGGTGATTCGATTATTATATCGCCAAATAATGGCCTAAACAATGAAATATCGCTAAAAACAGCCTAAAAAGCAGGGTTTATTTACACCTTTACGATAGGGGTAATACCGGTTTGGTAAATTTGACAATTCGGACGATTTGATATGATACGGCCTTGTTTTTGCACAATGTTCCATGCCTAACATCACAATCACAATTCACACCAGTAAAAAGTGCACCATTTTTTTAGAATTTTGAAAGAGTAAAGGAGTTCAATCCAATGGATGAGAGAAAGGTACAAATGGAGATATCAAAGTCCTTCTATCATATAATGTGGCAAATACAATGTCTCAAAAAATGAAAACATAATTCAAAAAGCTTCCAAAAGCAGGAAGCAAAATAAGTTCCATTTCAAAATTTAGCATTCCATGACTTAGCACAATTTTATGATGCAAAATAATTTCCTAGAACAATGCTCGACATTTACCATGCATTATGCACCACTACTAATAATTTTCACATTCTTTGATTTGCATAATCATACCCCATTTTCCAAATATTCCCATAGTAGAAATGTATGACAACACTTGTATATAATTATTCCACAAAAAATATTATCCCCAACACTTTCTCAAGCAATACCCAAATCTCACCCGAAACTTCATTGTTCATCATGCATAGGCCACCTAGATTGAAACGAGTCGCATACGGGAATGAAAACAAATGACACGGGGACAAAAAAAAATTTAAAAACTAGAATAGATGAGTACGACTTATTATTAATTGAAGCACCCCGTATCATTCTCGGTACATAGACGTTTTGGATACTGGGATGGGTAGATGATGAAGTATTTTGCAGCTGGTCATCATAATTTGCTCCTTACTTGGAACCAGCTACTATCCTTTCTCTTATTTTGAGCCCCTATATAAACTAAACCACCACAACCCTGCAAGTAGCTAGGAAGAATCATAATTACTAAGAAGATGAGAATCCAAACTTAGGGAAAGAGAGATAAAAAAAAGTACCTAGGAAGAATCATGGAAGAAAATGAGTACATAGATTGTAATTGTGGAATAAATTTTGGATACAAGAAATCACATGGCGAGAGAGGGTAAATTGAACTGCTATTAATTGGGGCGCTTCTCACAGAAAGAAAGAAGAAATAGAGAACAGAGTGCTCTAAAAAAGGGCAGAAATTGACCAATAACATGTGGCTATAAGCTAGAAGATTTTGTCTAAATGTCCACATGAAAAGATGCCTCTTAAAGTAAGCATTGTTCTTAAATTATTAAATTCATTAAAGTTACTACCTTTAACACAAGCCACTTTATCCCAGATTTCTCCACTCATGTTTACCCACGACAGCTCTAGAGAATTTTTTATTTTGAGCATTTCCTTCACTTCACTTAAAAAGTATTATGGGATTTCTTAGAGATTTACACATTCCTAACTTACAAAGAGTATTCATAGAATACTACGAATGATATTCGAATCCTTGAGTTGCAAAATGCTAGTCTTCTCAAAAGGTTGTAAACATTATTCCTGAAGAGTTACAAAATAACAAACACTTCATAGCAGTACAATTGTGCGTCCCCTCCATGGAATGGAAAACTGCACGTTACGTTATATAACAGTCATTATGTAACCTATTTAAGAGTTGTCCCGACATTAAATCTCAATATATAACGATACATAATTTTCACGGTCAAAACGCCATATTGACCGTTACATAACGTGTAACGCCCGATATTTCAACGATACAACGATATTTCATCGTTAAAACGTTATTTGTCCCGAAGAGGTTATAGAATAATTTCTTCCAACATCTTTCTAAAATGTTGAAAAAGTTATTATAATATCTCGTTAAAATTTCATTAATACCAGTCAACTATAGTTACCTATAATAATAATAATTGTTAAACAATATAATTAGCTAATAAATTAATTAGTTATCTACTAAAAGTACTTCATATAGTGCAAATAAAATAACTATAGGCATATTATTGCATAATAAAAATATTCCACCGGCAAAAATACTGTTATAAGTTCAAAACTCTCATTATGTGATTTTATTTCAAAAATCCACACCGCATGACCACGATTCGCGTTATTATTCCATTTTAGCTATTTTTCGCAAGCACATCTGTGAACGTGTTTTTTTCCATTGTCCACTCCCTATTATATATAGTGTCTAAGGGTGAACATATTTTGTGTGCTCCTGAGAAGCTATAATTTTTATCACGTACAATATTCTAGATTAAGCTACCTTTAGAAAAAATAGTGCACAATAGAAGCAAATTCAACCTAGAAAACTAGGAAGAAAAAAAAATATAGATCAAGAAAACGTTGCCACAAAGTTCACCTGGGTCTCAATAATTCCCTGAACAACACACTCCATAGCAATTGCTTCACCAAACTCAAATCAAAGACAAATTCACAATCCTACAAATCAGGAACCATATGAAATCAAAAAAAATGAACTACCAAAAATACCAAAGATCAGATTGCATCAGAAATTGGCTTGGGATTATTTTACTTAAGTATATAATTGCCATTTCCTTATTTATAAGCACTCATAAATTGAGACACATCCATACAACTTTTTTAAAAACCACCATCAAGTGGTAGCTTTAGGAAATTAGTTTGGGCCATGAACACACCAAGGGGATGCAAATGAACAGAAATGGAACTCATAAGGTCAAATGATAGCACTATTATAGTTTTTACAGTTACAAACTTCTACAACCAGTGTTTTGAAAAGCGCCCCTCAGCGTGAGGCGCTAAGAGGCTACCACTCAGACGCCTCCTTGAGTCTAGGTGTTGTGGCATACATGAGGCTCTTCAAAGGTACACCTTTTTTGCACCTCGCACGCCTCGTGTATACCAGATATGATTTTTTATAAAAAAATGCCTTTGCTAATTATTACTGAAATAACTCTCAATTTTTAGTTGTTTATTGAATGAAAAGCATAGAATATGCCCTGTTTCTTGCCCTAAAGGTTAAAGCAAAAATATGAAGTGAGAAACAAAAGAACAAAACTAACATTAAAGTGCCACCATCTTCACTAGTCAACGTATGATTCCAAATTAGATTTTAAGTGTGTCGTAAAACATTTCAAGCATCAAGAACCACGGTTTGCTTTCTTTACTTTGTCTTTGTTTTAGTTTTTATTTCTTTTGTTAATTCAAGACTGTTATTGACTTATCGAGTTATTATATGATTTTTTATGTTATAATAGTGTTTAGCTTACTTATATGTTATTATTATATTATAAATTTCATGTTGTTTAAAACTTTTAAGTATTAAATATGTTTAAAAATTGATTCCGGAGCTTTTTAGCAAAATGTGCACCTCGCATAAAAAAAGTTCGCACCATCATTAAGCGCCTTGCGCCTCAAAAAAATTGACATTTTTCGCCTTGGTACACCTCACATCTCTTAAAACAAAGTTTCCAACAGTAAAACAAAAACATTTAAGCAAAATATACTTGCTCTTAATGGGATCTCATATTTTGGAATCAATTCATGATACTAACTTAACTAATATTCAAAATTTCACTCCTTCAATGTCAATGGTAAAAATTTGTTAACAAGAACCATCACAACGAGTAATTAACAACCAAGTTTACTACAATTTGCTCTAAAGAGTAATCAACAACATCGATAACCCCCGACATATTCAACAATGACCACAAACACTAATTAAAAACCAGAACCACCACTAGCTCAAATCCCACCAACAATGAGAAATTCAGAATAATATCAACCACCAACAAAACCATTTCTGTTCTACTCCTACATAATTTTGGAGCATTATAATCAAGTAACAATTGATCTACTTGTATAAAATTGCAATAGCTCAATAGATAGGAAAATATTCGAAAAATTATCTTGTATAAGAAATGTTTTTCGAAAATAACATTTCAAGAAACTTTTCATGTGTCTTGTAACAAATTTGTTTCAGAGAATACTACCTTGCAATTAATTTTAGACAATTAACTCCACTATTAACGGTCTTGGTTGGAGCAAGTAGCGTCTTTCCAAACGAGGTCCTGCGATCAAATCTCACCTAGCCCTCCCTTTCATCAGCCTACCCAATAATCAAAAAAAAAACTTCCAAAGGGTAGTCATGTGACATTTGAAGGAATGAACCCTAATCAACTCAAAGTCTCTAGCATCACAAATGGTGGGAGAAGAATTTTTTCAAAAATTATGACTAAGACATGCAAGTCAATTGTAAAAACTTCAAAGTTATTGTTGTCATCTTAAGATTTATTAAATAAAAAAAAATCGAAGAAAAAAAAGGATAAATTTTTGAAAAACGCTTCTTATCAAAGGGAATTTTGTGAAAATTTCCAATACAATATGTTGAGTCCTTCAATTATAACTACCGAAAATGTTGAGTCCTTCAACTATAACTAACACAAACATGCTTAGAAATACCAGCAGAAATTTGTGAGTTTGGGCATGGTGGTATCCGTTAACCACTGGGCAACGAGTATCCTCACTAATGCCAAGTTTAGAGATAAACAGTACAGAATAAAAAGCAGGTAAGTTTATCCTTCCAGTAAAATCTCAATTGAAAAATCGAATACACCATATGTGAGAGAAATTAATCCAGAAAAATACAATCAAAATTTTAGTAAAAGAACTCACTGATGTCCAGAACCACGATTTGGCAGTAGAGAATAAGTATAACTTCAATACTATTGTAGAAGATGGATAATTGGTGGTAGAGCTTGCTGAATGCTGATGAAGTATCAATGGCGGTACAGGTTTGAGGTTTCAAGGAGATGAACAGAAACCACCGAGGGAAAATCTTAGGCCATCCTTACTCATGACCTAAAAAAAAGTCATGTTACTATTTCCCAATTTTTTTCTCTCCTAAAATTTCATTTTTCAACTTAATTTTATTAACAATGACCTCAGCTTATCATTCTCTCTTTCTTACTTTTTTCTATCCCACCATAATTTCTCTCCCTTAATTTATCTAACATTTATCTTTATTTTTTTATAATAATATTTTCATGTACAAAGCTAATATAATTTTTTATTTGATTAAAATGGATCTACTATTTTATAATTAAAAAAATTATTCTTTTAATAAAAATAATATTTTTTAATAAATAAAAATATAAATATAATTTTTAATAAATATTTTTTAATATTTAAGAAAAATTCGTTAACTTCAAATAAATATTACAATGCACGTACATAAAAAAAATACACAAATTAAAAAACTAAAATTTTAAATGATACATTAATTGCGGTTCTCTCCAAACTTTTGCCAGATATTTTCAACCAAGTCATTTTTTAAGGATAAATGTGTTTGTCGATCTTCAACATCATCCTTATTTGCCAAGTATCGATTGATATCAACAATTCTATCTGTGTAATACTCAAAGTCATCATTTAATCCACTTGTACCTTCTGATTGACCTTTTGGGCGATCTCCCATGAACTCTCTACCATCAGCATAGTGTGTATATGTATCTCTTTTATCTTCCACTATCATATTATGCATAATTATACAAGAAGTAATTATATCAGAGAGTCGTTCTTCATCCCAAGCAAGTGAGGGTTTTTTAATTATTGCAAATCGAGCTTGCAACACCCCAAATGCTCGCTCCACATCCTTTCTTGTTGCTTCTTGATGTTAGGCAAATAACCTTGCTTTTGCTGTTTGCCGTTCAGTAATAGACTGAATAAAAGTAGCCCATTTAGGATAAATGTCATCAGTGAGATAGTAAGCCATGCCGTATTGATTTCCATTCACTGTGAAATTGACAGGTGGTGCCCTTCCTTCAAACAAATCAATTAAAAGAGGTAATCGATATAGCACGTTGAGATCATTATATGAACCTGGCATCCCAAAAAAGGCATGTCATATCCATAGGTCATGATCAGCGACAGCTTCAAGAATTAATGTTGCAACACCAGCTCGCCCTTGATATTGCCCTTTCCATGCTGCTGGGCATTCTTCCACTCCCAATGCATGCAATCAACACTACCAATCATGCCAGGGAATCCTCGTTCTTCACTAAAGGCTAATAATCTCGTCAAATCTTGTGGTGTTGGTTTTCTCAAATAATGTTGCCCAAATTGGTTGATTATTCCCTTTGTGAAATGAGTGAGTGCTTTTCGTGCTGTGCTTTCGCTAATTCGGAGGTACTCATCAACTTGATCAGCAGTCATCCCGTATGCTAGCATACGAAGAGCTGCAGTACACTTTTGTAAAGCACTTAGACCTTTTCTACCAGTTGCATCAATGTTGATGGTGAACCATGGATCGTTGTTGGAGACAGCTTCCATTATCCGTAAAAATACATGTTTCCTCATCCTAAACCTACGTCGAAACAATCGAGAAGAATATGTAGGATTTTCAGCAAAATAATCATAAAATAGTTGGGAATGACCTTTTGAATGGTCTCTTTGAATTCGACATTTTTTTTTGTTCTCACCCTTGGTTGTAGTGTTGAAACAATGGGAGGAATTGCGTATTGAAAGGCATAATCAATCATATTATGTATTAGTTCATTCTCCTCGTAAGAACTTGAAGTGGATGAGGCAAAATTGGACTTAGAAAAGCTCATTTTGAAGTTAAACATCCAATTGAATTCGGATGTGCATATATATAATATTATGCATGCCAAAAGGTGATGGAAAGGAAAAGACTAATGCATGCCAAAAAGGTGATGGAAATAAGAAGACTAATGCATGCCAAAAAGGTGATGGAAATGAGAAAACTAATGCATGCCAAAAGGTGATGGAAAGGAAAAGACTAATGCATGCTAAAAGGTGATAGAAATGAGAAGACTATTGCATGAAAACCTTACATAATTAAAACATCATATTTAAACATTACATAATTAAAACATCATTTTTAAACATTACACAATTAAACCATCATTAAAAACAATACATAATTAAAACATAATTAAGACATTACATAATTAAAATATCTACTGACTATTGTAATTCTGAAGGTATTGTCCAAGTTGAACCATCATATCAGCTTCCCATGCCTGAAGAGTCTCCTTTTTGCTTAATGATTCATAGATCTCCCAATTCATTCGATATTCTTCCAGTTGAAGTTGTTTTTGTTTTCGGGCTTCTTTTTGTTTTTGAAGTTCTGTCTTCTCTTTCATTATTTCTGAATTAAGTCGAAGACTCTCTCCAAATGCACTTAAAGCTTGAATTGATTGATCTGCAACCATCTTCCCCGTCACGCGAGCCTTAGCCTTCTTCACACCCTCGGGGCGCGTGGATGATCCTCCTTGAGGTTCACTTGTTGGAGTTTCAGAATCTTCTTCCGTCCTTGATCTTTTCCCACTACTTTTACTACTAACATCACCAGTTGGTTGTTGATCCAATTGTTTTTTTTGATTAGTTTTTACCACTTGCTTCCACTTGTTATACTTTCTTAAAATTTTCCATTGCTCAATCAAGTTAAAGTTACCGTGTTTTCTTTGATGGATTAAATGCGCTTCTTTAAGCACATCTTCGTCTGTCGTGCCACTCTTCGTCCTCCTAAAAGCCTCATCATAACTTCCAAACCATTTCAAATATGCTGGAGCAACTCTACCCCAACGACATTTAAGCATGTCGGCGGTTCTTCGTGGGATCAGATGGGGTCGTTCCATCCTCGCTGCTTCATAAGCTTCCTTAACTTTCTGCCACCCCACTCTTATCTTTTGGTTGGTGCTCACAATTAGATCTGTACTTGTGTTCATGACTGAACATATGAGAGCAATATCTTCAATCAAATTCTAACTTTTCTTTGAACGTATAGGGGTTTCATCATTATTATTAGGTAGCTGTTGAGATGGTTGAACCAATTGAGTGAAGCTCGGTGGTGAACCAAATTGTGAAAATAGATCTTGAAATGATGGTTGGGTGTAAAGACTAGCATCAACATGATGAACAGAATTTTCTCCATCTTCACCATATTGATCATCTTGATCATTTCCTTGATTTTCATCAACATCATCATCATCATCATCATCATCATCATCATACTCCATCTCATTTTCGTCTAAACTTTCACCCCTTATTGGAGTTGAATACATATCAATATTAGAGTTGACATTGTGAGATTGATGATGGTGGTGAAACATAGTTTGAGAATTTTGGGTATTTTGAGGAACATAATAAGATGAATTTGGGATATTTTCAGGAATATAGTAAGAAGAATTTGGAGTATTTTGAGAAAATGGAGGATTGAACGGAGGATTTTGATACTAAATTTGAGAACTTTGATTGTAAGAAGATTTTTTCCTTGGTTTTTTTTTTTCATGGATTTCTTTCATAATTTGGGTTATTTGAATCCATATTTTTTTTGGGATTTTTGAAATGATTACTTTGGTATTTTTTAACCAAAAAAATACCGAAAATATGAACAAAATATGTCAAAAAAATTATGTCAAAAAAAATTATGTCAAAAAATATCAATACGGGTCTCATTTTATAGATCTCGAAAAAATATGACCGTTGGTATAATTTTTTTTTAATTATTTTAATACGAAAATAGCTGTTAAAGGGAAAAACGACTATTTTTTCAAAGCCAATCAGAAGCGGCCAAGTGGACTGCAACTGTGCACGCGTGTCAGAGGGTGATGTAGTAAATTTTCGCTGCCCAATCACAGCACGACACGTGGCGCAAAATTTTGAAAAAAAATGGGGTGACCGTTCAAAAGAACGAGCACCCTATAACATTTTCACCCAATCTTTTCCATAACCAACCTAAAAATAGATCACCATTGCTATCATTTTTCTTATTGTTTAGTCATGTGACCCAATATTAGGTCACCAATAATAGTGCCCTTAATAGTGAAATAGTTGACCCTAGAGTTCAATTTTTAGTAAACTTGAGCATATTTTTATCAAAAATTCAAAGTAAATAAGATATTTTATATCAAGTAAAATGATATTTTAGTTTATATATATATATATATATATATATATATATATATATATATATATATATATATATATATATATATATATATATATATATATATATATATATATATATATATATATATTTTGCATTGCAACTTAGAACTGTTGTCTTAATAATTCTATTTTAACCCTTGAAAACCTCAACCATTATCCTTATTAGAAAATTTTGGGGAAATTTCATGGGAGAACTTTCTAATTTTTCTCGTGATAGACAAATATTTTTTAATCTATGTGGTGATCTTGACCTTTTAATTTTCATATGATAGATAAAAAAGAAGTTTTTTGTTAACTTTGAGCTATTTTTTTATCCAATATAATAGTACTTTGTCTAGCACATGAAAAACTTAAAAAGTTCAAAATCACCACGTAAATTTAAAAATTAAATTTAAAAATTATTAATAAAAAAGCTAAAATCTTAGAGTTGTCATATGAAATTTCTCAAAATATTTTGTTATTTTTCTATTAAAACAAGCGCAATCGTTGAGAACCTTAGTGGTTCTCTAACGTAAAGAATTGTTGAAAATCTCAATAGTTTTCATTATCATAGTAACGTAATTTATATTAGGATAATTTGATTTTAAGGGTATAAACTTTTAATGTCTTTTAAAGGTTTTAATTTTAATTTTCTTTTAAAAGTTCTAACTTTTTATCATTTTAATTTTTAAAGATTATTTATATGGTACTTGTTGAAATTGTAATTTTTGTCCTTTTTTCTATTTATTGTAGACTATAAATTACCTTCCCTCCATTAATATTTAGGTCCTTGTAGCTTAAGTTATTGAAGAATGCCATCAAATGATGTTGCATGCCAACTTATTGTGAATGATTTAACTTAAGAAATTTGTGAAATGTAAAAAATTGGTAAATTGCAAAAATTAAACAAAACATCAACAAAATATAATAAATGTATTATGAAATTGTTTGTATGATAAATTAACTAGATTTGTGAATAATTGTTGTAGGATGTTAACATTGAATGATTTTATACCAGAACAATTATCAAAATTAAACTTGAGAATATTGAGAATACCAATGAAACGGTCCTCCTTCACAGTCATGGCAAATAGATTCGAACTATCTCAACAAAGCTTAGAATATTGAAGCGTGGATGATAGAAAAAGTACAAGCGGGTACGTATTTCAGCTTGGAAACAAGGATGTCTCATGGTCATCAAAAAAACAGGCGACAGTAGCTTTATCATCAGCAGAAGCAGAGTACATTGCAGCAACAAGTGCAGCACGTGAAGCAGTTTGGCTCAGAAGGATATTAATCAATCTACAACATAAGCAAGAGACACCAACTACAATGTTCTGCGACAACATGTCAACAATAGCAATGACGAAGAATCCAGTGTTTCATAGTAGATCAAAACACATCGAGATACGACATCACTGCATTCGTGAGTTAGAAGACAAGAAAGAGATCGAACTACAATTCTGCAAGACGGGGGAGCAGCTCGCAGACATTTTCACAAAATCCATATCAACTGATAAATTTATCGAGTTCAGAAGAAAACTTAGAATTCAAGATTTTTCAGATTAGGGGAGTGTTAAAATAATCTAGAAAAATCTAGGATTTTAATTAATTATAAAAATATCTAAACTAAAGAATTAAAAACTAAAAATATCTAAGATAATATAATAGAAGATCCTAGAAAAGTAATTAAAAAAATAAAAATATCTAAGATATTTTAGTAAACTTGCACTATAAATAGAGTTGTTTCAAAATCATTAGATATCTAGAATGATGGATAGAGGCAAGAAAACGCAACAAAAATAGTGGTTCACAAGATAATGTGAAAGTCGAAACTCAAGAAAAAAAAAGGGAAACACTCAAATAAGTGAAATAGTAAAAGAGCTACCTGAAGACAACAATGGTGAAGTCATTATGATCATTTCAGGTATGAATAGTAAAAAAGATCAGAGGAAGTTAAATCCCTATTAATGGCAGAAATAACAAGAAAACGGGAGCAAAAAAGTGTCGAATAGGGAGGGAGAGAGACACTTAAACCCTGTCCTCAGCCTACCTTTAACATTATTAAAGAAAAAAACTCAAAATCACCATTAATGGAGGACTAGACGAAAGAGAGGGAAAATGAAATGGAGCAGATGGAGCGCCGCATGATAGGGAAGGAGGTACTTGGTCAAACGAGTCTTTCATTCCTTCTAACCCTAAACCCGTTAAAGACTACCATATCCCTAAAATTCCCTTCCCATTAAAACCGCTAGTAGAAAAAGTCTCTCATGCAATTTGTATTTGTATCTTCTATCCAAATATAACATATAAATAAGATAATTGTATCTTTCATTCTAATAAAAGATACAAATAAATTTTATTTGTTTATTTTAATCAAACAAAAAATACAAATACAGTATTATTTGTATTGTTTGTCATTGACAAACAAAACAAATAAGTATTATTTATATCGCTTGTCAAAACAAACGATACAAATAAATGTTATTTGTATTTTTTGTCTTACAAACGAAACAAATAATGTGCCACCCAGTCTTACTTTTATTTGAGTATTTTGAAAACAGACGCACGACACTAGAGCATCTATTTTGGTGACTTATTGAGAGATTATATGACCAAATTAAGTAAAAACCCAATTAATGGTGACCTAATATTAGGTGGGTTGGGAAAAAGGTTGGCCAAATGGGTCAACATGTGACCCGTTCATGTAAACAGTTACTCCTTTTTTTAAAAAAGAAAATTGCCACGTGTCGCTCTTTGATTGGCTGTGGAAAAATGGCACCCTGCTGCTTCCTGACACACCACCTGCCCACATGCCACTTGGCGCTTTCTGATTGGCTGCCAAAAATAGCTGTTTTTTAATTAACGGTTATTTTCGTATTTAATACCAACGGTTATATGTTTTCGAGATCTATAAAATGAGACCCATATTGATATTTTTTGACATAATAAATTTACATATTTTCTTCTTATTTTCCTCATTTTTTTTGTTAAACCAAAATAATCATTTCAAAAATCCCAAAAAAATATATGGATTCAAATAATTTGAGTAATCTTTATTTGAAGTTAACGAATTTTTCTTAATTATTATTAATTTTTACATTTATATTCATTAAAAAATATTAGTTTTATTAAAAGAATAATTTTTTTAATTAATAAAAAGTAAATCTATTTTAATCAAATAAAAAGTTATATTAACTTTGTACATGAAAATATTATTATAAAAAAATAAAGATAAATGTTAGATAAATTAAGAGAGATAAATTATAATGGGTTAGAAAAAAAGTAAAAAAAGAGAATGATAGCTTTTAAAAAAAGTTATAAGAGAGGAATGTGAAATAGTAAAATATATATATATATATATTTTTTCATGAGTAAGGATGCTCTAAAAATTCCATTTCACTGTTCTTTGTGCTGCTACGTTACTACTACGCACCCTCTCCACTTCTCCCCTCTGATTTTCATCTAAAGTTAAGGTTTTCTTTATGTTTCAATCTTCCAAGTTCTCTATGGTTGAATCTCAAAAATTTCTGGATTTTGGGTAAGTTTTCGTCTTCTTCCTCTCTTGGTTTTAGTTGAAAATCAGGATTTTGTTAGGAAATTTTTCTCAATCGTTGTTTGTTAAAATGGCTCATTCTAAACAATGTTCCAAGTCTTTTGCGAATTGTGTGATAAGAGTTTGAATCGCCATTCTTTAAAATGAAAGTTTTTGTCTGATTTATTTTTTGTCTGATTTTTGTGTGATTATGTGTTAATCAACCGACTGAATTTTGTTCTCTTTGTATTCTCATTTTTGTTTAAACCATAATCTTTGTTTTTGGGGTATTCTTTCATAGGAGGTGGTGATTACAGTGGTTTATGGGGTAGCCAAAGATTGAGGATTGGAGTGTAAGAGGAGCAGGAAGCTGCAAATGGGATCCCAAGTTTTGACTCTTCGACACCAATCTCTAATGCATTGTAAATTCATTTTCCTTATATTCTGTCTTGTTTTAGTTGTATTCTTAACTGTGTGTATGTGTGTGTGTGTTGAGCAAATCCTAGTTGTTTTGGTTTGTTAAACTGTTCTTTACTTCATTTGCGCTTGAATTTTGTTTGTGCTGTTAGTACAACTCAATTCTAGTTGGGAAACTTGAGGTACTTCTGTATATAGTACACATTAGTGGCACATAATTTCTTTTGCATTATTCTTTAATTGGTTGCGTGCTGTGTCTTTTGATCACTGATAAGTTTATTAAATATTAGTTATGGTTGCCGAAAATATCGGATTTATTTGGATATGGTGGCCTGCATATAAGTCTAGGTTATGTAATTAAGGGTTCGACTAATTTTTAAGGAGATAAAGATAATGCACTGTAGGTTAACTACATGTAATGATCAAAAGATGTCTAAATATTTGCACAAAGGGCTTTCATTTATCACAACAGATCAATTTCTTATTCGTTAGTATATGGATCATGGCACTTTGGATGATGTCATTAAACAAGTCAAGACAATCCTTGAATCCTACCTTGCAGATGTTTGCAAAGGTATCATTTTTGTGCTTCCGTGTTGAATATTGGAATATTCTGATATAAGTAATTCTCCCTCGATTCTTAGAGTTAATTTAGTTATGTAATATTGCTTATATCTTTTTGTAACCATATTTAGGTAGAATTAGTAGTATAAATAGGTAATATTCTTGCTTTTGTAAAAAACACAGAAAATAAATAACTCCATTGAAAACATCTACCATTGTTAATATTCTATTTAACATATTGGAATATTCTGATATAAGTATTTTTGGCATATATCTTTTGTAGTATATTAGAATAATTATCCCTTGATTCTAGCAATTAATTTAGTTATGTAAATATTGCTCATATTTTTTTGTTAACAAATTGGAATATTAAGATACAAGTATCTTTTGCATATATATATATATATATATATATATATATATATATATATATATATATATATATATATATATATATATATATATATATATATATATCTTTTAAAGTATATTAAAATGTTCTCCTTTAATTCTACAAGTTAATTAAGTTATGTAAATATTGCTTATATTTTTGTGTGACCATATTTAGGTAGAATTAGTACTATAAAAAGGTAGTATTCTTACTTTTGTAAAACACATAGAAAACAATAACTCCATTGAAAGTATCTACCATTGTTCATTTTCTATTTAACATATTGAAATATGTTGATATAATTATTTTTGGCATATATCTTTTTTAGTATATTAGAATAATTCTCTCTCCATTCTGGGAGTTATTGTGCTACAGACACTATGAAATTTGATTATAAAGATTAAGAAAAAACTAATTTTTCTATTAAAAGTCATATTCAGACTGGTAATGGGAAGCTTGTTAAAATTGACAGTGGAGGACAATTAAAGTCATTCCTAGTCTTGAACTTGAGAATGGTCTTATGGTCTCAAACTTATCTCATAAACTTCATTGGGCATGGTACTGAGATAGATGCATTATACTATGTCGAATTGTCATGATGTAACTCACCCACGTCATGCTATGCTTTTTCATGGGTCTCATGAACAGATACTTTAGATGTGACATCATCGTCTATGTCACCCCTCTTTAGGCTACCTACAACATTTACATCCTCCTTTAAAATTGTTGAATTTTTCCTTAGATGGTGAAACTTGTATTGTGGCCATGAGTCATAAACATTCCTATTCTCTTAGTACTTCACATACTAATGAACCATGTGCTATTCCACCATTCAATCCTATGTTCTTCTTTGGCTTTCTTTACCTTTAGTCTTTCTTAAATACGAACATCTAGGATAAAGATTTTGTGTTGGGTTACTACACGCTCTCTTGGGTTAACTTACTGTTTGGACAACTACCTTTATCTATCATTCTTGTCAATGAATTTGGGTTGTATTTACTCTTTTTCTAAAAGTCACCAGGTGACTTTTTTTTAACCATTTGTTAGCAAACAAAAGATCGTATGAGAGTGTAAAATTCAAAATGAACTCTCCTTTATTCCAAGTCCTATAGCCAAAACCTCCATGAGCGGTTTCATAGTCACTACGACACACACCTAAGTGCCCATTCAAACCACCTTCGATATAAGGCTTTTAATTCCTTGGTATATTTTGCACCATATTATTGAGATCCTTCCAAAAATTCTTTTTAATTAATTCCACTATCTTCACTTTTGGTGCATTGGTACTTAAGACATTCAAATCTCTTTACCATATATATAATTAACGCTAATAATTGATCCTATCGTTCTTCCTGCATACCTCAACTACATCATTTGATGTTTGTTCATTCATAATAACACTAACTCCATTTCGATTACTTTTATGTTCTGAGCATCATAATTTATATTCATCCATTTCACCTACTATTATTTTGGCCCTATTTCTACCATTTTGTCTTTTGTAAACATAAAATGTCAATTTTTCTTATTTTTATGATATCTATCAGCTCTAAAAATATACTTGTTGGCTGATTTAGTTGATCGACTTGTTTAACATATGGTAGTATTAATTATTGTATTAGTAAAATGTTACTGAAAATATTTAATAAACCTAATCGTAAGTTATAAGCTATTTTACTAAGATAAAATAAGTCAACAAGCTAAAAATCATATTAAAAATTAATATATTTTTTTCATTTTGAATCAATAGTCAATCTACTTCCTCCGTTCCGTTTTAGTCGCTACATTTGCATGGGCACAAGAATTAAGAAAAGTAATTGACTTACATTGTAGCTGATTGTTTACTTTATAGAGTATAGTATTTTATTATTGTTAATTGAAAAAGAAAAAGGAAAAATAGGTTGTTAGGTTACTTTATATAGTATAGTATAGTATTTTATTATAAAGTATAGAGTATAGAGTAGAATAAAAATAGGGGCAGGTAGAACTTTAAATGATTGTTTTATTACTAAAAACGGAAATGTAGCAAGTAATATGAAATTGCCAAAAATAGAAAATATAGCGGGTATTATGAAACGGAGGAAGTATATAACAAATTAAAAAAAAAAAATTTTACGCAAACTGATGCAAATAAGAAAAGTTGAGTTTTCAATTGCCTTGATGTATTATGATTTTTTCTAGTGAATGAAAAACTTTTATTTGCCAAAAAAAAAAATTCAACCAAACAAGTTGACAAAAACATTACTTCCTCCGTCCCAAACTAATTGCGTCAATGAGATTCTGCACAAAGATTAAACAATTATGAAATAATTTGAATTGTTTGAATAATATTAAAAAAAAGTTAAAATATAGGCTTAAAATTAAAAATAAAACAGATATAATTATTTTCATAAAATGAATTATAGGAACATAAAAGAGACACACGAAATAAAAAGCGGAACAATATCGCGTAGTTACAGTCTTACATGTAAGAGTATAGGTGATATACTTGATAATTAAATGGTCAAAATGTAAAGTATTGCATCATATAGACTAATAGACAGCACATTCCTTACAATGTCCAATTTCTTTTAGGATATTCCATTGCCATTTCTTACTGACAGCTGGTTTTTCTGTAAGGGTAGCTGGCCATTTTTATAAAAAAAATACTTAGATGTTTGGACATGCTTATTGAATGATTTTAGCTTATATTAAATGTAAATAAAAAGTTGAATGGTCAAACTAGCTAGTGCTAATATTTGATGAATTATCTGGTTGAAACAGCTTATTGATATGAATAAGTTGTTTTTGAACAACCTGCTCATAACAGCGGGTTCAAAATCAGCTGGTCAAACCAGTTAATAAAATCGGCTAGTCAAACCAGTTAATAAAATCAACTGGCCAAATCAGCCAACTATAATCAGCTATCAGCCGTTTACCAAACATCCTCACTCTCTCTGTCCCTTATAATTTGTATTAAAGATAAAATTGTTGTTTTTAAGAAAAAAATGGATAATGGTAATAAATAAAAAGAGAGAATAAATTATATGGATAAAAATAAAAGAGAGTTAAAATGTATAAATCAGATTAAAAGAAAATGACAAGCCATAGTCTAAAAATAAAAATAATACCAATAAAGTGAGACAAATTTAAATAGAAAATTCTGCAAATGAACTGAGGGACAGTTTACTCTACTAGTAATACCTCCTGATTATTATGCACTGTTTTTCACTTTTTTGTACTGCTTATGGTGGGGCCATTTATGGTTTTTTTCTTTTTTTTTTTTAAGTAGCCGTAGGAGACTTGAGTATTCCCGATCAATCATCTTTTATTTTGTCCATTTTATTATATTATACCTGATAGAGATATCTTTTCATATAATATGTTATAAATAGTTGTGAGTATTTCAGAATGAAGGTATTATTAAGAAACTCTCATTTGACTATTTGATACTTTTTTCAATTTACATCAATTGTCCTATTTAATTTTGGCATACTATACACTAATTTAATTCTAAATATATCTAATTGTGTATAAATAAAAATTATAAAAATTTGATATTAGTAAAATTTACATTGAGATGAATTAAATAAGATTCCACTTTATTTTGACATCTAGATTAAAAATAAAATACAAATTAAAAATAATTGATAAATAATGTCAAAAAACTTAATAAAACAATTGATGTGAAGTGGAGGAAGTGTTTCGTTTGAAACACACAAGAAATAATAGTACAAAAAACTACTCCCTATTTTCCACCA
Organism: Amaranthus tricolor; assembly: GCF_026212465.1. Lineage (NCBI taxonomy): Eukaryota > Viridiplantae > Streptophyta > Magnoliopsida > Caryophyllales > Amaranthaceae > Amaranthus > Amaranthus tricolor. The sequence continues at coordinate 20,328,680 of NC_080055.1, forward strand.
ATTTCCATCACCAATTTTGCGTAGAACGGTAATCCATGGGAAAATTTAAAAAATGACGTAAAGTAAAATTTTATGGGAAAATAAAAAAATTGAGAAAAATGTGTGAATGAGATGAAAATATAAGTTAATTTATAAATTTGTATTAAAAGAGTGTGAGTCACGACCGAAAAAAAGTATGACAAATATAATAACTAATAAAACAGATAAAAATGAAAAGTGAAGTAGATTTAATGAGACAGAAAGTAGTAATTATTTTCAGTTAGGCTAGGTTGGTTTGCTTGAGAGTCAAGGGTGAGAGATGTGGGGCGCGAGAGGCTCGGCCTTCAAGTCTTTGTTCAAGTGCTAAATGATGAATCACAAAAATAAAGTAGTAACAACACGTTTGATGGTTGTTATTAAATATTGGGAACGATAGTGAAAAGAGTGTAATTTAATACGGAAAACCTCTTGATAGCTTTGATGGTTATGCTTGTTTTTCTTTAATTATGTCATTTTATTCACTAAAAAGCGAATTATTATTAAATAACCGATTAATTAAAAAGCATTTAGATTATTCTTGATTAACGAAAATAAGATGAATGGTTATTGTGAGTACTTAATTGTGTACTTTTCAAATGACATAATTAATTATTTTAAAATAAGAGTTGAATCCTTTTAATGGAGACTTTTAGAAGAGTACTATTAAAAATTTGTGTAAAATGAAAGTTTTAGAGAAAAAAAAGATGAGGAGGTTAAAAGGATAACCCTACTAGAATAGTTATTTATTGTCTCCGTTTCTTAAAGAAGTACATATTTATCATTTTGGGTGTTTTATTTGTTGTCCCCCAAAGAATCTTTGTATTTACATCTCAAATTTTGGACAAAAATAACTCTGTTTATCGTTATTTTAGTATCTTAATAAAGCTTTTGGTTTCCATATATCTTTCATCAACTTCATTTTAACATTTTTATATTTCTTATGGTCCCCACATGTTTCCCACTAACTTTATAAATATATTTTTTAATTAGTTATGGTTTTTATATTTTTTCCACTAACTTTCTTTTAATACTTTTATAATGCTTATGATCTTCACTTTTTCTCAATCAAATTTATTATTTAATAAAAAATATATCTACTATTTATAAGATTTTATTTTTTCTTAAGTCCTATAAATATTCCTTGTGGAAACTTCATTAATGAACAAAGGAAATAGTTAATGATATGATTGACAAAATACACGTTTGATAATTCCGACTTTATATATATGAAGAAGTTCCAGTGAGAATCATCTTTATATGAGAACCGTAAGAACCAATCTGCCTAACAAAAAAATGTTACTTTTCTATTACAAAGGTATTACTTTTAGGCAAAAAAGTGTTATTATTTTTGTTAAAAAAAGATGATACTTTTCGACAAAAAGGTAACTTTCAATAAAACAATTCTGAACAAAACTCACAACAAGGTGTTACTTTTTATATAAAAAGCTGTTACTTTTTGGAAAAAACGTGTTACTTTGTATAATTTAATTTTTGAAAATTTTTTCGACAGTAACACTTTTTTTGCTAAAAAGCAACTTTTTTAAAAAAAAATGTAATATTTTTTTGCCCAAAAGTAACACATTTTCTATAAAAAAAAAAGTAACAGTTTTTTATCATGTAGATTGGTTTTTATGGTTTTCATATAAGTTTGAATCTCATTGGAGCTTGATCCTATATATATGTGTGTGTGTATAGGTGTGTATATATATATATATATATATATATATATATATATATATATATATATATATATATATATATATATATATATATATATATATATATATATATATATATATATATATAAAGACAAATCTAAAAAATATCACATGATATTTAATATTTAATATTTATAAAAAATCATATTTAAAATTTTATTTTTTCACTCGTATGAAATAAACAGAAAAAGTAATAAATAATTTTTATAAACAAATATTTGCCACCAAATCAATTCGCTTATACTTTTTCTAAAGACATCAAAGTTTTCGAATCCATGAGTGTTCTCATAAAAGGGACTATAATTATTAAAGCAAGAGTAGAGGTATTGTCATATTATACTTTTAAGGATACATTAATTGCCACAAATTCACTCAAGTTGACAAGCAACATTGTACATGTCAAAGAAATTAGTAGTATAAATCAATTAGATTCGAATCACACAACGGCATCTTCTTCAACCATAATCAATGAAGATCCACCTCCATGATTAGGCCATCCTAGGCACGTGTCACTTCTCATAAGTTCTTGTTCCTCAAGGTACCCTTCATTTAAAGAATTTTTACCCAAAATAATGTTTAAGTTTATTGACATTCACACTTTATTTTATTTGGGTCTAAAATCACTTACATTATTAACAATAATTTTATATTACTAGAAAAATTTTATTTTCATCCACTAAAAAAAATAGAATCGTAGACAATGTCACCATTTTCTTTGTGTTATAAATCAAATTTTATACTAGAATAAGTAGATTAGACATCGTTAACGGTTTTAAGAGTATTTATTGTTTTAGAACCGTTGAGAAAGTCCATTCCACATTTCCACCTATTTTTGTGCAAAATCAAAAAATTTAAATACATAGGAAATTGTAAATATTGTAAGCGGTTCTTACTCGGTGAAGAATTGCCGACTTTCTATCCATTTTGTTAGGGTTAAGAGACTAATTAACCTAGGATTTTGTTGTCAACAAACAAGTGCACAATCCCAAAGCAAAAACAATTGATAAGTATGCAAGAAATTGAAGAACAAAGAGAAGTAAAGAAATACGAAAGAACACATCAATTTGGGAGTGCAGAAAAATCCTACGAACAACCTATTTAGAAACAATAAAACCCGCCCAAATAAAGAGAAGTCAATTATATTAAGATGCTTGAATATAAGAGAATACAAGTGAGAACTTCTCACTAATCTTACTCACAAAATCCCAAGGACTTCTTATATTTGATTCACTCTAACTCTCCCCTTTTGTTGCTCTCAACCCTCCCCTTCCTATTGCGCTTTCTCGTGTGAAGAATAAGTGAACAAGCTTAGACCTTACTTTAACTAACTCGATTTGACTTGATCTTTGAAAATGAGTTAGTTTAAGGTTTCGGTCACTTAAATCGACTCAAAACAGCTTTTAGCCGACCCATACTCACCTCTAAACAAAACAAAATAAATTTTGCTTGAATATCCCAAAACTTAAATTTCAATCTTTAAACTGTGTCACATTAGATTTTCATTAACTTTTATTTATTTTTTTATTATTTAGATTCATTCAAAACTCTCTCTAGTTATACATTTTATTCCTAACTCACTTCAAATTCAATTTCATTGGACTAAAGAATAAAATATGTCTAAATGATGAGTTGACATGTTATTGTTGATCCAAAATAGGTTATGATTGATTGACAAAAAAAATAAATTAAAAGTCAAAGTTGATTCTCATAATTTATAGTAATTTTATCATCATACACCCCTTAGTTATTAAAAATATTCATATGTCCGTTATATTGTAATTTTGGTCTTAAGTCTTAACTAACCAGAAAAATCTACTCAAAAAATTTTGTAAAGAAATAATTTCCTAAGAAAAAACTTGCTCTGATAATTAAAAATCTAATGTTAACAAACATAGAAATAGAAAAAAAAAAAAACTAGTCTTGTAATGAGTCTTTACTTACCATAAAAAGACTACTCAATTACTCGTCATCTTTTACTTCACCATTTCTAGTCTTTGTTAATTGTCAATTTAACTCTCCACGATTTTACATTATTTCTTATCCTAAAGAAATCTCCTAACAACTAACAAGTCCCTTCTTTCGCCACAATTACTTGACCATTAGTTACTCGTTGCCTTGTTGGTATATGAATTTTGTTTTATTTCTTCAGTGTTCCATTAACTTATTTTTAAGTTTATTTTTGATCATGACCCTTTTTTTTAAAAAAATTATCTTTAAAATTTTTTATCATTTGATTTTATCCACACATTTCTAATATTTTGCTATAAAATATAGTTTTTACCACTTTTACTCTTTCTTTTTTTTTAATTTTTACTTGTTTGTATCTGAGGCTTTTTGTTAGGACACATAAAGTAAATAATTGTGTAAGTTTAAAATGAATTTAATTCACGTTGTTTATATGTTGCACCCGTTCCTAATATTTCATTCATAAGTCTAATTACACCCTCTAACTTACTCTCCTCTCCTTAAATTTGAGATCAGTATATACTTTCTCTATTTCTTAAAGTTATTCCCATTTGTTATTTTTAATTATTTCATTTGTTATTCTTATAAATAATTTTTCTATTTATATCAAAATTTTAAGACAAAAATTATACTTAACCTAAAACATTCCCATTTTAATATTTTAATAATACTTATAGTCCTCACATATTTTTTATTAACTTCATTTAATATTTTTATATTACTTATGAAATTCATATATTTTCTACCAACTTCATTAAAATATTTTTTTTAATAGTTGTGGTCCACAAATTATTTTCAGTATCTTTAATTTAATATTTTTTAATGCTTATGGTTGCGACTTTTACTCCATCAGATTTATTATTCAATCAAATAATATATCCTGAAACAAGGTAGTAAAACAAGAATTAGGGTTTGAATACTTCTTGTATTGAATTTGATCAATGGCCAATGTCAAAATATATACACAGCTATGAAACTAAGAAAGGTAAGAAAATAAATACAGAATAAGAATATTACTGAATATCCTAAATATGTTAAAGAATATTTCTACGTATCCTAAATATGTTAACTTTCCTACACTCCCCCTCAAGTTAGGTCTTCGGGTCACCGATACCTAACTTGCATAGTGTCTGTTCGAACACCTCAGAACTAACAGCCTTTGTAAGGATATCAGCAAGCTGGTCCTTTGATCTGATAAAAGGAACGCTGATAATATTATTTTCCAATTTCTCCTTAATAAAATGTCTGTCAATCTCCACATGTTTGGTTCTATCATGCTGAACTGGATTCTCGGAGATACTAATAGCAGCTTTGTTATCACAAAAAAGTCTGCAAGTTCGTCTTCTCGGAAAGTCTAATTCACTTAGGAGCTTCTTTAATCACATAACTTCAGCTATTCCCTTTGCAATGCCCCGGAATTCTGCTTCTGCACTTGAAAGAGCAACTACTTTCTGTTTCTTACTCTTCCATGTAACTAGATTGCCTCCAATAAGAGTAAAGTATCCAGATGTAGACCTCCTATCATCTCTGTCTCCTGCCCAATCAGCATCTGTGTAGGCAATAAGATCTAAGTGTCCATTCTTCTTATAAAATATCCCTCTGCCACTGGTACCTTTAAGATACCTTAGAATCCTCATAACAGCTGCCATATGGTGAGTTTGGGGTAGGTGCATAAATCTGCTTACAACACTAACTGCATATGCAATATCTGGTCTCGTGTGAGCAAGATAAATAAGTTTCCCGACCAACCTCTGGTATTGTCCCCTATCTGTAAGTTTCTCCCCTTCAATCATCTGTAACCCGTGATGAGTCACAATAGGATTCTCTGCTGGTTTACAATCAATCATACCAGTCTCTGTAAGTAAATCCAAAATATATTTCCGTTGGCTTATAAAGATACCTCCTTTTGACCTCAGAACCTCAATGCCAAGGAAATATTTTAGCTGCCCCAAATCTTTCATTTCGAATTCTCTGAAGAGTTGCTTCTTCAAAGTATCAATCTCATGTTTGTCATTTCCAATAATAATCATATCATCTACATAAATGATTAGACATGTGATCTTTCCTTCCAAACCACGCCCTAGGAGACTGCTTCAACCCATAGAGAGCCCTTTTTAGCTTACATCCTTCTCCTGGCTTATAGTCACTTGAGAACCCTGGAGGAGCTTTCATGTATACTTCTTCCTCTATTTTCCCATGGAGAAATGCATTCTTCACATCGAATTGATGCAAGGGCCAGTCTTTATTTGCAGCAACAGAAAGAAGGACACGAATAGTATTAAGTTTTGCAACCGGAGAGAAGGTTTCTGAGTAATCAACTCCATAAGTTTGTGTGTACCCCTGAGCTACAAGTCTGGCTTTAAACCTTTCAATCGTACCATCTGCTTGATATTTTATAGTGTACACCCATTTGCAACCTACCGTTCTCTTTCCTTCTGGTAGTTTACATTTTTCCCAAGTTTCATTCTTGTTTAGGGCAGAAATTTCTTCTTCCATTGCTTCCTTCCATCTAGGATTCTGTAGGGCTTCTTCAATATTTCTAGGTATGTTATTGGAGTAGAGAGCAGCATTAAAGGCAACAGCTGAGAGAGAGAGATTGTCATTATTTTCTTTAAGAGGATATCTCGATCTTTGTGCTTCGAACTCTGGATCATATCTCTTAGGAGGTATACCTCTCGTACTCCTAGGTGGTAACTCATACCTGTGTGGCAACTCCACATCTGCAATATTGTTATCAGAAATGCTTTCAACAATTTCAGGAACATTAGAATTTACCTCCTGTAACTCCTCCGGATGCTTAGTGGGTTGGACAGCATAATCAATCTGAAGAGGAGATACTATGTTTTTAGTGACAACATCAGTGGTTTCACCTACTTGTTCTTTTGGTTCCTGATCAATAGTAACTGGATATAATAACCAGCTCAAGTCATCACTAGTATTTTCCCCCTGAGGACGAGGCTGGGTATAATAATAAGACTGTTCAAAGAAATCACAGTCCATGGTAGTATACATCCGATTATGTACTGGATCATAACACCTGTATCCCTTCTGATGTATCCCATATCCCACAAATACACACTTAAGAGCCCGGGGTTCAAGTTTGGTTCAGGTGTGTGGAGGAAGATGTACATAAACCACACATCCAAAGACACGAGGTTGAAGAGAATGGGAGGGAGGTATAGAAACAAAAGAGGCTAGGGTTGCAAGGGGGGTTTTATAGTGGAGAGGTTTGGAGGGTAGACGGTTAGTAAGATAGGTGGCAGTGGCAACGGCTTCAGGCCAGAAAGAGGCAGGTGTATTAGACTCAAGGAGTATAGCCCGAGTAATATCGAGAAGAGTACGATTTTTTCGCTCGGCCACTCCATTTTGTTGAGGAGTATATGGGCAAGAGGTTTGATGTATCATGCCATGATCAGAAAAAAAACGTTTCATAGAAGAGTTAACAAATTCTCCTCCATTATCAGAACGTATAATTTTCGGGGTGGCTTGAAATTGGGTATGAAGCATATTATAAAAAGTAACAAACACAGAAAAAACTTCAGATTTGTGTTTAAGAAAATAAACCCAGCTCATACGAGTGCAATCATCAACAAACAGAACATAATAAGAATAAGTACTAGTAGCAAAAACAGGGGCTGGTCCCCAAACATCCGAATGTATCAAAGAAAAAGGTGTACTAGTACGAGAAACACTTGATAAGTAAGAATGTCTACGGCCCTTAGCCAAAACACAATTTTCACAATCAAGAGTCAACATTTTATTCTTAACTGAAGGGAACAAAAAATTTAAATAAGCTAGGGAAGGATGACCAAGACGTCGATGCCATAACCAGAACAATTGATCAGATGAACCATGAGCAAGCAAAGCTTGACCTTTTTGAGTCGTCTCATCAACATAGTATAATCCTCCTCGTTCAGTACCATGTCCAATGACGGTCCCGGTCTGAGCATCCTGCACAACACAACCAGTGGAAGTCATAAGAATAGTACAATCAAGTTCTCGAGTAAGCTGACTAACAGAAAGTAACTTATGTGATAAACTCGGAACCAATAAACAATTTTTTAAATGCATAGAGGGAGACACATGAATAGAACCGGCACTTTGAACTTTGACACACTCTCCATTAGCAGTTTTAATATGAGATCGATGGATGGGTTTATGATGGGTCAAATATTGTGGGTCGAAGGTCATGGTGTCGGTGGCTCCACAATCAAAAATCCAAGGTGAATTATTAATTATGGAGCTATGTATTTGGGTTTGTGGGGTATAAGTGGGCCGGTTTTTATGGTTTAAAGGGGAAAAGGAATTATTTTGATTTTTTTTATAAATGGGTCGTGGGTTTGTGGGATGCTTAGGGTTTGTGTTGGTGCTGCTATAAAAAGCCAAAAAAGGCAAGTTTTCATTTTCACTCCCTCCTTCACTTGTGGCCGGTTTTTCCTTTCTCTCTCTAAACCATGCGTCTCTCTCTCCTTACTCATTTCTGGTTCCTTTTTCATGAGCATCCTCCATTATTTCTTCCTTATACAAACCTCCATGGTTGGGATCCTCTTCGCCGGTAACCTCTGCTGTACTGAGGAGGGCTTTGCCGCCGGCCCGGTGTACCGGTGCCTTGGTGGCAGCCTTCTTCTTCTGTAGATCTTCCCACCAATCCGGATAGCCTACGAGCTTGAAACAAGTGTCCTTGGTGTGTCTCGAACCACCACAGTAAGTACACTTCAGGTTTGTTCTATCCTCTCGCCGGAGTGACGTTTTTTCCGACCGGTGATGTGCGATGAGGCCACAACCAATTTCTGAGGGGTAATGCCCCAATGATGATGTGTGGACCATAATTCCACGCCTTGAAATCTCCCTTCGAACCGCCGCATAAGCCATGTCTAAAGTTGGGAGAGGCACTTGATTTATCAAATCTCGTCTCTCCTTATCAAGAGTTTCATCTAGACCGGCCAAAAACTGGTACAATCTCTGAGTTTGAATAAATTTATTGAAAATGGTAATGTCCTCATCACTTTTCATAGGATTCGGTTGTCTCCGATCTATTTCTTTCCAAATGGTATTTAGTTTACTAAAGTAAATCTCAATAGTATCATTATTCTATTTTATTGTACTTGCCTTTGTACTGAGATCAAAAATTTGGAGCTCGTGTCTTCCACTGCCAAGAAGAGTTTCAATACCCTTCCATAAATCCCATGCTGTATTGTAATCTAAAAATTGATTAACTAGATCAGAGTCAATATTTGTGATAATCCATGAAAGAACTATCGGATCTCTTTGTCTCCATTGTCTGTAACTTGGATCTGCAGGTGTGGGGGGGGCGGCAATGATGTGTTTGAGCCGTCCTCTGCTGTCTAAGGCTATGTGCATTAGTTTGCACCATTTTGTATAGTTGTGGTAGGTTAATTTTTCGGATATTTTTAGATCTGGTATTGAGTGTTCTGGTTCTGGTTCTGGTTCAAGTTTGTTGGTTTTGTTTATCTGTTGAAACAGGCGAAGCACATGCTCCATCTGTGCCATGGTTAAAGTTTGGTTTTCTGTAATTTCGGAATCAGCCATAGGTAAGGTAAGGTTTAGAATAATAAAGGTAAATGATGAGGCCAAAAAATGTTCGACAGCCCTGGAACACCTTTCGGCTCTGATACCATGAAACAAGGTAGTAAAACAGGAATTAGGGTTTGAATACTTCTTGTATTGAATTTGATCAATGGCCAATGTCAAAATATATACACAGCTATGAAACTAAGAAAGGTAAGAAAATAAATACAGAATAAGAATATTACTGAATATCCTAAATATGTTAAAGAATATTTCTACGTATCCTAAATATGTTAACTTTCCTACATATCCACCATTTCAAAAGTTTTATATTTCTTAATTCTCATGAATATTTGGAACTTTAAGCCATGAGGTACTATTTTAATGTATAAAACCAAGTCATAAACTCATATCTATAGGTGTTCATTCAAGTTATCGTGTCGATTAACGATTAGGTGTTTCAGGTCGATTCAAAATAAGATCTTATGCTCTGTATAATTTGAAATTCTTTTTAAAGTCAAATCAAGTGAAATTCAATTACAAGTTCTGATAAATATTAAATCGTCAAATATATTTTAAAACGGCTCATCTCCTGAGAGACCGTCTTTTCTAGAGACTGCTCTTCAGAGCCCAACTTAATACCAAACATAATTAAAAAAAATAAAAAAAAAAAACTGCTTCAGAATTTTAAATTCATGCGCACGTGGTATGGAAGGCGAAATATCCCAATGATAACTTCCTAACTTTCTCTTCCCCACATTAACTTATCCCTCAAAAATAAAGAAATCAGTTTTTCATACTACAATGGAAGATTTAATGCTTGAATTCGTTTGTGATTCTTTTTTTTTTAAAAAAATTAAGCTTCATCAATGGTGAAAAACAATGATGTTGAAGAAGATAACAATGTCTACTGTTTGGGGAATGTAATAAAACGAATTTGTGGTTCTGATTTTTTTTAAAAAACACTAAGCTTCATGAATGGCGGGAAACAGTGATGTAGAAAAATACAACAATGGCTAATTTTTGGGGAAGGGTAATTAAAGCAATTGTGGTTATAAATCCATGTATTTGGTTATATTGGTATATAACCAAATATAATTGGTATTATAACTGTGAACGTTTGACATAGGTTGATGTAGTTAGGAGTATAACATTGCATAGTAACTTAATATATTTGGGGTTATAACATAATATATGTGAGGTTAGAACAATATATATTTAGGGTTATAACATAATATATTTTGTGTGGGGTTATACCTTAATATAATTGGTATTATAACTGTGAACATTTGACATAAGTTAATGTAGTTGGGAGTATAACATTGTGTAGTGTGGATTATATTATTTTTAGTTGGGGTAATAACATAATGTAGTTGGGAGTGTAACATTGTTTAGTTGAAATTATAACATAGTTTAATTGGAGCTATAACATATAGTTTAGAAGGGTTTATAATATAGTTTAGTTGTGATTATAACATTGTTTAGTTGGGGGTAAAACATTATTTAGTTGGGATTATAATATTACTTTATAAATTCAAATATTATAAATTACAAACAATTATAAACACAAATACATACTATTATAAACCCAAATATACAATATTATAAATCCAAATATACATTATTATAATTCCAACATAACCCCAAATATGAATACATACCAATACAACAAATACAAACTATTATAAACCCAAATACAATTATAAATCCAAATACACAGTATTATAATTCCTATATAATCCCAAATATGAATGCATAATAATACGACAAATACACACTATTATAAATCCAAATACACAATATTATAAATCCAAATACACAATATTATAATTTCAATTACTATAAGTCCTTTATTTGAGTACTTTAGGAGCCACCATTGACTGTTGAGGGTTGTCATTTTGATTCTTAGAAGGAATATTTTGATCTTCTTTGCGAATACAAAAGCCAAGACAACATCATCACTTATCTTTTTTCATTTTTTAGACCCTAAATCAAGAACAAGTAAAATCGAAAAACAAACAAATTTAATCAAAAAAAATAAAATAGAAGCTTTAAAAACGAAAATGGTGAAGATAAAGCATAAATAGATACCTTTGATGGAATTGTAAATGTTGAAGATCGAAAATGAAAACGCAATTGGAAAAGAAAAAATATAAAATACATACCTTTGATGAGAGCCGCATATGGTGAAGATGAAAAAGAGAAATTGAAGCACGAGAATGTAAAGCTTGAAGATTGAAAATGAAGATTGTAAGAGTGAAATTCAGAGAAGGAGATGATTGTTTTGAAAAGTTAAGTGATTTGTCAGGTAAGACAATGAAAAATAAAAAATAAAAGCTAAAAAGTATTTTAGAGTGATTAAGAAAATGCGATCTAATTCCCAGAATATTGCGTAAAAAAAAAAAATTCCCACTTTACATAATTTGGGAAAGTATTTCCCACAATACCGTCCACGTGGAAAAGTGTTTTTTTTTTTTTTTTTTTTAAATTTTTTCAGACAAAACCGCCACTTGAGATGGCAGTTTGCCTTAAGCAGATAAATGCCACATGAAGTGGCGGTTTGGTCAAGGCAAACCGCCATCTCATGTGGCGGTTTGGTCCCTGGCAAACCGCCACATTCATGTGGCGGTTTGCTTATGGCATTTTATTTTTTTATTTTTTTTTTCTTTCATTTTAAAATAGTGAACGCAACATGCATTAAAGTAGTTCAATACCATCTATTCCATAATAATCAATTACGAACCAGCTTGTTTTGGAAAAAATAATTATGAAAACGGATATTTCATGATATACCACTGAGTTTCTTCGAAATTCACCATATACCACACAAAATTTTCTAATTCACCATATACCATTGAGTTTACGTCCGTTAGCACAAAATACCATTAATGACACTTGTCGTTAGTGTGCCGTTTGTGGTAAATTAATAATTCACCATATACCTTTTACTTTTTTTTATTTTCATCAAATACCATTTAAATCTTTTAGTCTTTAATTAGTTACTTTTAGTACAAATTAGATTTTTAATAAGTAGTTAAAGTTCAAACAACAATCTTTCCCTTCAGGCCTTCCCAGACAACTACCTCCCCCCTCACCCTCCCTTCCCAAGCAGCCACCACCCTTAACCGGCCCGTCCCTCCTCCTATCCACATCAGCCCATGCACAGTAGCCACCATCAGCCCATCCTTTTTCCTAAACCCTTCCATAGCAGCCCACAAACACAAACCCAGAACTCTGTTCATACCCTCCGATCTCCATCAATGGCGTCACTTCCATTAATGCCCAAAACCTACAGGTTGATGCATTAACTTTTCGGTTTGGCCAACGACTTTTGGGTTTTTCATGCACATTTTCTTCGATTCTTGTGCTACTGTTTCACTTCTTTTGCTCTCACTTCCTTCAACTAAACCATCTTTAATCTCTTTTCCTACTTCAATTTCCTTTACTATTAACTTTTCATCAAATACAAAATCAAAACATTCCAATTTAATACAATTTCCCAAACCCAAATCCCCAAAACTTCACTTAATCCACACAACTAAAGCCTAAAAATCAACAATTCAATCCCTTTCATCTTCATCATGGCTTCATGAATAACTCGTTGTTTATCACAATCAGAACTTTTATCCTTACTTTTCATGCAATTCCCACCTTCCATTTGTCTGGGTTTGATTGATTTCAAGTGATGAATAGCTGAATCATGGCTCGGTTTGTATGACACTTCTTTTGTTTATCATAATTCCATGTGGTATATTTTTTAGAAAAATGGTATTTGATGAAAATAAAAAAAAGTAAATGGTATATGGTGAATTATTAATTTACCACAAACGGCACACTAACGGCAAGTGTCATTAATGGTATTCTGTGCTAACGGACGTAAACTCAATGGTATATGGTGAATTAGAAAATTTTGTGTGGTATATGGTGAATTTCGAAGAAACTCAGTGGTATATCATGAAATATCCGTTATGAAAATAATACAAAGATATATTACAATTATGGAAACTCATACAAGAAGTTCAAGTCATATAAGAATATACAAAGTTTGTTAAACTACAACCCCCGGCCCCTTTTGTTTTGCGCACCGGTGGATGATGATGGTGTGAACTCGTCAACCTCCGCAATGACATTAAGAGCAGGAGCTCGTCGTTGACTAGTACGCTGATATGTGATAATCCTTTGCGGAGGCGATGGATGTGGCGGAGGAGTGTTGATGGAAGACGGGGGAACGAACGGCGACATAGTAGCGGATGTCGATGGCGATCTGGAAGACCGACCTCGAGTAGATGAACGCTGGCGGCCTCTTGTGGACCGAGAACTGGATCCTCCGGAAGAGCTACCTCTATGGGCTGAACTCCTTGGAGAAGGAGTGTGGAATGTGTCATCTACCTCGCCAATGACGGGTGGAGTCGGTTTGAGGTACTCATAACCCGCCTGACTCAATGCATCGGTCAACGACGCGTTAATGGAGCCTAAGGTCTGAGAACATAGCCGATACCCCACGTCAACTGGCGATGTAGCGGCCCCTTGAATCGTGTCATTACATTGTATGAGTACCGATCGGATGCGCTCAGCCTGTTTGTTATCATTATATTGTTAAAAGAGTTACTTAAAACTATTACTATTTGTTATGAGTGTTGAAAGAAAACGTACCAGTAACGTAGATGTAGGATGGTAATGTGATCCTGGCTGCGCAAATGCGGTGTTCGTTAGGCGTAGTATGGAGATACGCCTGTACCAACTCATGTACATAACAGAGCTATGACCTGTGAAGTTATCTCCTCCAACCAATGTAGATGCTCGGTCGTTCCACGCATCTACATGCGATCTATGTCGTACGAGGTAGTTCTTGTCCCCAGTCCTCCGATCGATCGCATGTAGTTGAGGTTGGGTGTCACAGGCTTGCGGAATTACCTGCTTCAAACCGAATTGACGCATGAAACGATCCGGGAGATGTAGCTCGACGATGTCAAAGCAAATAAGAGGACAACGCGATCTCCAAATCTCGTGGCCCGATGTACATATGTGCGGTAGAGCTTCCATCTTAGCCGCTGTGTAAGGCTGCCATGTCATCTGTAATAGAAATCAATATGCTTAGTAATGTATACAATTTATTCATAACTAATACAAATAGTAAATGTTACTAACCTGCTCGTCCCGTTGTCGATCTAGTGCGTCCCTGTAGTAGACGAGAGTATGTGGGGAGTGGGATTTCGAAAGATATACGCGAAGCCAGCTGCAAACAAATAAACATTGATTAAAATTTTCATCTATCATAAAATAGTGAAATTATGAATTTGAATAGTGAATTGAGTGTTGCTACCTTACTGCCAAAGGATCCATCCCGCGCCGATGCTGTGACCCTAACATCGATTCAAAATCATCCGCGTCATCTTCCTGATCATGTTGCCCATCCGGTCGAACCGTCCGAATAATGGGCCTCCCTATATGAATGTGCTCCCATGACCATATCTGTAACAACATCAAGCATCCACCCATGTCCTTGGCACCCTTACGAGATGCTCGACATAAGTTACGATACAGATACGCTAGGGTAACACTTCCCCAACTGTACTCATCTACGCGCTCCAAGTCTCCCAGTAGAGGGAGATAGATCAACTGTACCGAGTCGCCGCTCTTGTCCGGAAACAAGATGCATCCAAACAGGTACAAGATGTAAGCTCGGGCATGTCTGTCAACCGTCACATCATCTGCATCATCCTCAAGCGCGCTAAAATGCTGTCGTAGCCAAGTCAGCTTCAATGACGATCCAACGATGATCTTCGGCTGTGAGGGGTCTTGAGGGTTTTCCGGCCAAACCCCTAGCAGCTCATGTACTAATGCTGGCCAATTTCCCTCCCCATGACCAATGACTGCTTGTCCTTCAACCGGCAGTCCCATGATAACTGCCACATCTTGCAACGTGATCGTTGCCTCGCCAACTGTGAGGTGGAAGGTATGTGTCTCCGGCCTCCATCTCTCCACCAATGCAGTGATAAGAGCTCGATCGAGCTCTAAGCCCCCGCCCAACAACCGGTGAATGTATCTGAAAACAGCTAGCTCGACTACGTCTAATACCCTGTCATCCACCTCCCACCGTAACGTACTCGCCTGGT
Source organism: Amaranthus tricolor (assembly GCF_026212465.1). NCBI lineage: Eukaryota > Viridiplantae > Streptophyta > Magnoliopsida > Caryophyllales > Amaranthaceae > Amaranthus > Amaranthus tricolor. The sequence goes on from NC_080055.1 coordinate 20,344,026, forward strand.
AGTGCTGACGAGTAACCAATTGGGCAGTGGAGCCCTCCCACGCAGCTACGCTCCTGTGTGTCGCCTGAAGCGTAAGCACTGATGGATCAACTGGGCCCGGCATCGCCATGATCGCTATTACGTGTTTTTCATCGCCATAAGTGTTATAAAAATCATAAAAATATCATGACTTCCCTCGCATTATCCAAATTTGCAACCAATTCAACATGTTTTTCAATGGGATAATGATCTTTCATGTGATATCTCCACCAATTTGCTACCAATTTGCAACCAATATCATGACTTCCTCATTCCAATACACTATAACGGGAAGTGTAAATTTGAATACAAGAATTTGTGATATTAAGGTATTAGAACACTTATTAGAAAGTTCATTACAAATATAAAAGCTAAAAATACCATGAATATATATACTAAAACCATTAAACTAACCCTACAAAGTAATAAACTTTCATTGAAGCATTTCATCAAACACTTTATATGCATACAAACCAAATCCTAAAATTCAACTATAAATGTGTAAAATGTAAGCTTAAATCATGAAAACAAGAGAATGTAATAAACAATCAATGTATTTATAACTTCAATTGAAAACAATAATGAACAAAATATTCAATTTGCAAATTGAAATAAATTAGGGTTATGTTATTACCTTAAATGATGATGAATATGAACAAGTAAAGAAGGAGAAGATGAGAATGTAGTTGATTAATTTAGTTAAATGAGAGAAATTGTGAATATGAAGTAAATGAGAATTGAAGAATTTTTTTTTTAGATAACCAGCAGCAGCGAAGGGAAGGAAGCAAATGAAATGAGTGAAGAAAAAGAACAGATACTGCCGTTTTGTACACGTATAAAACCGCCACTTCAAGTGGCGGTTTAACCAAATTTTTTTTTTTTAAAAAAAAAAAAAATTACCAAACCGCCATTTCATCTGGCGATTTTCTTCAATTCCCTAAACAAAACTGCTACCTCAAGTAGCGGTTATATTAAAAATTAAAAAAAAATTTTTTTTTCAAAATAATCCTACGTGGACGGTAAAGTGGGAATTACTTTCCCATTTTAAGAAAAGTGGGAATTATTTTTTTATTTTGCAATATTGTGGAAATAGACTCAGAAAATGCGCATAGAATCAATTTTTTTTTAAATTTTTTGTAAATTTAAAATATGGACCGACTGGTCTTTATAAATACTTCTCAATTAAGAATTTATGATTTAAAAAAACGTGTCATCATGATTGCGGGGCGGTTCTCAAGTCTCAAACCCAAAAAGGGTAAAACAAAAAGCGATCTTTTAGAGCACTAATCTTACTATTATTACATTCATCTGACAATTATAAATTATTTAGGCGGTCTTAAAATTCCTTTTTTTTTTTTTTTTTTTTTTTTTTCCGTTTTTTCTCTTATTTTCTTTTTGTTTTCCTGAAAATCATTTATTTCTCTTTCTCTCTCCTCTTCTCTCCTATCGCTCTATCGAATTCTTTCGTTAATGGCGATCTGAGAGAGGAAGAGAACCTCTCTAAACCAGCACTTATAGTTCCTAAACCCGCCATATTTTGCTTTAGGGTTTTTGTGCTGATTTTTTTGATTTTTTTATCCTTCAATATCTTAATTTACCGATTCAAGGATAATGTCGGCATTGGAAACCTTCGATTCGTTATTATTTGCTGCAAATCGAGCTTGCCTTAGTTTTATTGGTATCTTTATCCAGATCCAGGTTTGTTTTTCTTTTCTGTTCTTAATTTGCTGAATTTTGTTATTTTTGAAATTCGAATATTTGAAGATGTTTGATTTAGTGATGCAATTAGAAATGTTATAATGGTTGTTTTTTTTAGAATTTTCTTGAATGTTGCAAGTTTGGATGTTATGATAAGGTTTGTTTGCTTTCTAATTGTAGCTGGAATTATGAATTTATTATTTTTTAAATTTGAGTTTTTAGGTGTGCTAGGCTGTTTTAAAGATAGGCTTCTGGCGCACTAATTTTTCTACAAATGTATGTAGAAAATATATTGAGTTTGTGGGTGAGACTAGAAAGTAAGATATAGGACTACTGATAAAAATGCATTGAAATAAGTGGGATAGCCAAGAAAGAACATTGTGGCAAATTTTGAGTTTGATAGTGTTTAAGGTCTATTGGTGAAAATAAGTATTGTTGAGTTTGATTTGTCTTTTTTTTCTTAACGGTATACAAGCTCATATCACTTCATTAAGGCTAATGTATGCGAGAAGTTTTGTTCTTTTATGGCAAAAGCTATTTTCCTTGCTGTTAGACTCAAAATGATAAAAATATAAGGCATATTGTTATAGGAGTAAAAGAAATAAATTTTACTTGAGGCAAACTTGGTGGGACTGACAAAATAGTATAGGGGCAAAATCAATGGGGACAGTGGGAGTATTGTTTGGCATGAAACTTGGATGGATTACCTGTCCTTCTATTATAAATATAGTGTAAGTTAATTAGGAAATGATATGATGGATGATTGATAGGGACATCATAGAGGGTTGAGATAAGGAATGCTGTTGAGGGTGTCATGGTTCTTCTTTGACCAATAGGGGAAAATTTTGTGGAATAATGTTCTCTGTAACGATGTTGTTTTGGTTATATAATGGGATTGTATTAGCATTTGACCATTATATTTGTGGGATAGTATAGGTAGTCTATTGTGAACGATCAATCTTTTACAAAAACTCAATGGAGTCTTTCATCTCTAATCTCAATGGAAGTGTTAAGTTTGAGTTGTAGTGGTGGATCTAAAAGATTAAAGATGCAATTATAATCCAACATCAAGTATATATATGATTTTACAACCCAAAAACTAACTCAACTTCACTATTACTTAAAGTTGAGGATAATGGCTGTTATGGTCCTCTCGGTCTATATTTTAGTTACAATGTGCTAAAGAACCTATACACTAAGGTTGTGATACGGTGATGCGTGCGGGCACTATGATCGAGTCACATGATCGCACCCTTTTTTTGCCAACTCCGCTTAGATCGACTATACAATCAAGTCAATATATATGGCCTGTAGACTGCATATGTAATAAAACAAATTTGTAGCTTTGGATATGTTTATCATATGATCTATTGTCATTGCCATTTTATTGCCATCGGCTATTTCATGTAGTTGTACCTTTAATTCTTGCTCTTGTCACAACACAAATGATCTTCTATTTGTATTGATGGTTGTGTAATTCCCTGCTGGTTTTTCAGTCTTAGCAAATTTGTAGGAACATTTGCCTTTTGATGTCGATCTCAACATGTTTCTTTCTTGTGTTGTTTGACTATGGATGACATCTTTAAATTTTCGTTGTTAATTGCTGCAGGGATGTTTGATCTGTTTAACTCTAGCTTTAGGATGGGCTTGTGCTGCCTATGTGAGGTACTGGATACTGATATATGAATGAAATGATTTATGGATATTGATGTTCAACATTTCTTGACTGGGGTTTGGGGGACTTGAGACATTGTTTTCTTCTTGTAGGAATAGAGAAATCAAACGCATGGAAAATGAGATGAGACGTGGAAATGACTTTGCTTTCCTTTGTCATGACATCAATGAGCTTGAGCACTCCAATCAGGTTAATTTGCCAAGAGTCACAGTTGTTATGCCTTTAAAAGGATTTGGAGAGCACAATTTGCTTAATTGGAGAAGTCAGGTGCGAATCTTTAGGTGACTATTTACTTTTTTCCTTTTTGGGTAGTACTCCCTGTGTCTCTATGAGTTTGCCAATATTTCTATTTAGTTCGTCCTTTTTACTTTGCACAATTTCTATTATGGTTAATATCTCCACCTATTTCTTTAATTCTTATCCATACATTTTTTCTTATTTTCTCTCACTTTTAATCCTATCCACACAATTTTGATTGTTCCTACTATTTCTTAATCTTTGTGCCACTTGTTGAAATTTCATGGGGATCGAGAGTATTTGTTTTTTATACTGTCAGTAGATTCTATGCTAATCTGGCAATTGAGAGGCTGTTGTCATCTTCTTCCATCTCTCTTTCCTCAACGTTTTTTTTTGGCTGAGCAATATATTCTACTATGATGCTAAGTTCCATTCTTAACAAAGCTTAGTCTGTTACTTTTAAATCTTTGTTCGGGTATTTCAAAATTACAATGGTTTGATCGTTTCTGCCTTCTCATGTTATTTTCTTTTTATTGTTCATCGACGGTGATGAATATTGTGTGGGGCGTATACCTCATAGAAGAGTCTGCCATTTCTCGACTTCTTTTTTATGGCAAGATGAGATGAACTGCATATTGACAACTTTTTTGATGTATGTTTCCGTACAGATTACAACCCTATATGGTGGGCCTGTGGAGTTCCTTTTTATTGTAGAAAGCACTGAAGACCCAGCATATCATGCTGTATCTAGACTTTTAAAAGATTTTCAGGTATTAAACATATACTTGATTTCCTTAATTGGAAGTACTATATTGGATACTTAGTAAGGTTTAGAGCACCTGCCAGTCGCCTGCTACTGCATTTAATATTTTGTGATTGATATGTTTTGACACTTTTTTTAATCTCAATATGTTTTGACTATCGATCTAACATATAATGGTGGAAGATCATGGGTGTTTTGTATCTTATTTTCTCTTCAATTGCAGTTGAAATTTTTGTGGATGTGAACTTATGTGGATGTACCAGTGATAGCCTTATGCTGCATTTCATGGATCTTGTTGCTGTTAGAGGAATGTTGTATGTTATATCCTAATCCTAACTAGTTAGTAATGTGACAGGATGAAGTTGATGCAAAGATTATTGTGGCTGGCTTTTCCACTACATGCAGTCAGAAGATTCACAATCAGCTTGTAAGTTATTTGGCTCTAATTTTCCCTTTGAGCAGAAGTGGTCTTTTTTCCCCCCCTTTTTATTGCTATTTGGTCACCTGGACTCATATTATGCTTGGGAGTTGGTAGCATTTGTTGCGCGAGCAGATATTCAATATTCAAGTGTAGTTTACCTTATCCATGTTGATATTTTTGGTTTTACTTTAGTGTCGTTTTGATGACTCCTCTTTTCATTTACGGTTATATATTTCTCCGTTTTTTTTTTCCATCTACATTTGGTAACTATTACATGTAGTTGATCTAATTCTTCTTTGTCCATCAGCTGCATATATATTGAAGTTGGACAACACTTTCAAGTTGAGAACTTGCTTAAGTTTCACAGATTTACTTGTAGTGGGCTTTGGCTTTTGTTTGTTTTATAGTTTTTACTTCATGAATAAATGTATTACTTTATTCCTTCTTCCTGCAAGTCGTAAATGGAGTATAATCTCTGAAAGATTATATGATTATGTTATACTATGGTGTCTTTCTAATAATTCATAATAGAATTATTTCTAATATATTTCAAAAAACACCTTTGAACTAAGTTCAAGAGATCATCAATCATGAACCATGTACTATGACTGTAAAACCAGTCAAACAAACCTGATGGACAACTTCAAGGTATAAGGCATTGACCGTCAGTTAGCGGTTAAGACCTCTTTACAGAAACTGAAAGCACCTGAAAAGGGGACACTATTTTTAGAGCTCCAATTATGGGCTAAGCAATATCACTTTTCCTGGTTTTATCTGTTTAGCATATGATCTTTTTGAAATCTTTTAAGTGCCCCATGCTTAATTCACAAGCTAAAGTAGCCTTTTGTTCTTTTCTTTCTCAGGTTGGTGCAGAAAAGATGCATAAAGATAGCAAGTATATACTATTTCTTGATGATGATGTTAGACTGCACCCAGGATCAATAGGTGGTCTCACTGCTGAAATGATAAAAAAACCTGAGGTACATATTTGGCTCTGACTGTATACTTTAAAAATGTCTTCTCATCTAGGTTTCATGTTCCAGTTCTCAACGCTTTTTTATACCTATAGTCAATTACTCTTCTATTCCCATGAGATTACCATATGGACCCAAGATATAAATGAGGGCTTTTTTGGGTCAAGGGTCTAAGGGAGTGGAGGGAGTGTTAAGTCTACGGGTATTACTTTAGTTCTCTTGACTTTGTAGATACAATGCTTATCAATAGCTAGAGGGCATGATTCTTTCTGTTCTTAGCCCTCTTTTTATACACCTCTGTGTGTCTTTCTAATATAAATTTTTATGTCTTGTTGCCATATTTATGACTTGCTATATTGACTTATTTTCCAATGTGCTCAGATTTTTATTCAAACTGGATATCCACTTGACTTACCTTCTGGGAGCTTAGGAAGTTACTGTATATATGAATATCATATGGTATGTGCTATGCGAACTGTTACTTTCATCTATTATTAAATTTAAACAAAGAATATTGTAGTTTGTAGATGACGAGGATATTGTCTTCTCTGTATTAATGAATATCTTTGTTGTTACTCTTACTTTTGGGGTTCCGATTATTTAGTGTACATAATTAATCACATATTTATATATTGCAGCCTTGTTCTATGGGTTTTGCTACTGGTGGGAGAACATACTTTCTATGGGGTGGGTGCATGATGGTACGTTGCTACAGAATCCTGAACTGTTCACGTAGATTACATTTTTATCTTTTCCTGATTTCCTACAATCTCAGATGCACGCTGATGATTTTAGAAACGACAATTATGGTGTAGTCTCAGAACTTCGAGATGGTGGATATTCTGATGATATGACTCTTGCAGCTATTTCTGGTAATGCATTTAAACTATTACAAACTTAACGTTTCTGTTGGTTATATTGATACTATAAACTTTGCACATCTGTTGGTAGTATTGTTATTTTAATAACCTTTTCCTACCCCTGGAGTTCTGAAATATGTTTTTTTTTGTTTTTGTATGTTCTCATTGTTTGAGCTTTGAACCTTTGACTTACCTAGTGTATTGCAGTTAGCAGTCTCCGTATTAGTAAGATTTTTGTATTGGAAGACATGAACTAGTTATGTTATTTTATGAAGCTGTAAGCTCAACTTGTCTTATATTGTCATAGTTCCTCTGGTTTTAATGGTTGCTACAATACCGTTTTTTATGTTATCAAATGCATAATTTAATCTTTAATATCTTTAATTTTATATGGTAAAAAGTGCTAAAAAGTTAATATCATGAAAATATGCATTAAGACGAATCAAACCAGATTCCATTTGTTTATATTTTACTTTATACATTGATAAGTATATGCCTAATAACTAATAAGATCATTTGATCAACAAATGCAATGACCAACTATTAGAGATCAGTCTGGAAGTAGTATTTCCTTTGATCAAGGAAAATTATGTAGTGGATCAGAAATTCTTTAACAGTGGGCATAGGATGGCCCACCTAAAGAAGAAAAATCAATATGCAACTTCTTACTATTTTGTAGCTGGCTTCCCAACTATTTTAAGGATATCTTGTGATCATTTCCGTATGTCTGCATTTAATTTACATGTCCTTTCTCTCTAGACTCAATTTCCTTTATCTGATGTTTCATGTTGCTCTTCTGTTGAATGTTTGTACTTTGTATTGTCAAAATGTGAACTTTTTGATCAAAGATATGGACATCATAAAATAATTTGACTTTACAGTTAGCAAAATTGTTCATTGTTCAGTGTTCAGTATGACGTTGATAATGCGTGTACCTTGTAAGTAAACAAGGCATGCACCTTGTGAGTTTTGAGTAAATACGATTCCTTGGTAGTTTGAACTAAATTGGATACTAATTAAGCTACAATTATGTGTTTTACTTTAAACTATTTGGCTAGACTTTATACAAGTTTGATGTCAAGTCAACGCCAGAGTGCTACTTATGCTCTAAATAGGGGGTCGAGGTAGTTTAGTGAATTGTTGCTTAGTTCTCATAGAAGCTATATTACTCTGATCCTCCATTTTCGTCGGCTTACGACACTTTCACGTCATTCTTTCGCCATTAAAGCTTCCGTTTTTCTTCAATTTTTCTTCTGCTTTAGAGATGAAGAAGTAAAAGGGTTGAAGCAATGAAGAAGAAAGGCTTTGGAACATGTCAAAAGTTTGAATCTTGAATAATCAGAGAAAAAAAAAGAAGATGAAAGGAAGTAGTATTGATTTTTGATGAAGATGAAGGGTTAGTAGTACAGGAAAGAAGAATAGGAAAGATGAGTTAGAAGGAAAATAAAGGGTTAGTACTTAGTAGTGGAGTAGTACATAGGCTGTAAGACAGCTGTATAGCTTTTACAAGCTTCTGACAAAGCTTAGATGTTTTACATTTTTATAAACTAAAAAGTACTTCTATTTTTTTCTTTACTTTTTTACTTTTTTACTTTTTTTACTTTTTTAATTTTGCTACTTTTTCTTTAATAGATTATAGTTTTTTAAATTGATGAAATACTACCTATAATAATCTCTATGTTCCCTTTTGTTTGTCCAACTGCTACTACTAATAATAATATTTTAAGTATATTTATGCCATATCCCCATACGTATATCCAATATTAGGACGGTGTCTGCATATCCTAGAATTCCAAAATGCCGTACCGGATTTTAGGATCCATACCCATATCTGATATCCTGACCCGAGTTCAAGTTACAGGGTAGAAGCAGTATCTGCATGGAGTGTTGAAAGAATGATGTTGATACTTCTGAAGTTGATTCATGTATTATGTCTAGTTCTTGAAGCACAATGGCCATTCTATACTTTTCTGTAGTTGATCTTTGTTATTTCTTTCAGGAGCTCACAATAATTATATATCCTCTCCTCCAATTGCCGTTTTTCCTCATCCACTTGCAAGTGATCTTAATTTTTCAAGGTTTGTCCTAATTTGTTACTTGTCTTCATATTTCGTCGTTGTATTTGACAATATTTTTCTTCTTTGACCTTCAAATGTAGGTACTGGAATTATCTGAGGAAGCAAACATTTGTTTTAGAATCGTACGTGTCTAAGGTTAACTGGAGGATGAACCGTGCTTTATTTACAGTCCATAGCTACTTCTCATGGGGATTTGTGGCACCATACTTCATGGCACTTATCCAAGTTGCGGCTGCACTTCGAATGCGCTATAAAGAACACTTAATTGAGGAGGAAACTTTTATTTCAAATGGTACATTATTACTTCTTGTTGGTAGTTTTCTTCTTATATTACTAAGTGAATAGAACAATCATGGAAAAATGGTATTATATGTTGGGACTGAAACTCTTATAAATTTATTTTACCTTGTTTAAATTTAAGTTGATGACTTTCTGAACTTTATGTAGAATTTCGTCAATCCTCAAGTAGTTTTGGTGAGCTTACAAATCTCAAGTACTTTTTAGCTTGAGCATCGTCACTGAAATGATATGAAGTTATGATTTTGGATAATTGATTATCGTACATGATGAATGATCATTCTTAGATAGGCAGTTTCCTGAGCTGTAGTAGAAGAAATTAATGCAAAACACATTCAATATTTCAGTTAGATAGCTTGGCGGAGTACATTAGGATAGGTAATGGACGGCTGTTAAGGGAAACTATTTATTTGTGATATCTTGTTTGGAAAACCAAACGCTCAGCCGTTGATAGTATTTTTAGTTGAGGTTTATAACATTTCTCCTTATGTGTTGCTATGAGATTTGAGTATAAGAAATTTTAGTTTTAGGAGAGTGTGATTTTCGAGGTTTTCAGCTTTGTAGCTAATAGTTTGCCACAATAAAAGTTAAATGCATGTTTTTGAATGAAGGATAACGATGCAAATGATCTGTGCAAACAATTTTCTTGTCTTGTGAAGATACTTATTAGCGTCTTCTATTTTCTTATTTTCTTACAGGGTGGTTATATGTGGGATGCTTAGCCACATGTACTGCTATTGAGTTGCTTTCCATGTGGAATTTGACTAGGGTTGAAGTTCGCTTGTGCACTATGCTGTCTCCTGAGGCTCCTCCGTTGTCACTTGCTACCTACAATTGGTGTTTGGTGTGTTTCCTCTTGATTTTTTAGAGTTTTTACTTGACATATTTTTTTGGCTTTTATGTGTATATAGCATGATCATGAACGATAGTGAACCAAATCAATTTTTCGTGACAATTAAAAATCACATCCAACTGATTGATACTTGGTCACATCCTATGTTCATGAACCAAAAATCAATTCTCGTGGGGGCGTCTCCTTCTCACTGATGCGCTGCACTTCTTAGGCTTGAGTATAGTGAAAAGTATGCATTGAACGAATATCTAAAGATGTAGTAGAAGTTTGCAGGAAGAACGATAGAATTACAAGAGTGAAAATTGTATATTGTAAAGAGATTTTGAATGTAATAAGTGCCAATGCACCGCAAGTGGGGATAAGGGAATTAATTAAAAGGAAAATTTGGTAGGATATTGATGTTATGGTGCAATATACCAATCACCAATGAATGAGAAGCTCATACGTGATTTTAATGGGCACGTAGGGGTATGTTGCAGTGGCTACGAAAAGAGAGTTTATTTTAAATTTTGCACTCTTATACGCTTTGTTGGTTGCTAACACATGGTCTAAGAAGAGAGATAGTCACATGGTGGCTTCTAAACTAGAGTAAATGCAATCTAAATTGACTACTTTTGGACAAGGTGATAGATAGAATTGCCTTCAATGTAAGGTTATCCCAAAGAGATAGTGTAGCCACCCAACATAAACTTCTTATCCTAGATCTTTGTCTTCAAGCAAGACCAAAGGTAAAGAAAGCCAAAGCAAAATGTAGGATTAAATGGTGGATATTAAAAGAGGATAATGTAGAAGTTTTGCCGAGAAAATTATTGAAGAAGCAAATTGAGAGATAACTTCGGATGCAGAGGATACTTGGACAACGATAAATACTTGCATCATTTGAATAACTAAGGAGATTTAAAGAGAATTAGTTGCAAGTTTTGTGGCAAAGAAGGATACAACCTAGTGGAATGAGGAGGCCCAAGACAGTTACCGAGGAAAAAAAAATATTATCTTGCATTAGGATGATGCAAGAATGAGGAAAACTTAGCTAAATATAAGGAAATCAAAACCAACACAAAAGCGTTTGTTCATGAGGCAAAATTAAAAGCTTTTAAATAGGTGTTTGACAAGCTAGGTTCCAAAGTAAGAGAAAAAGCTATATAGGATGGCAAGAGGAGACAAACAAAAACAATTGACATAGATTTAGTTAAGTATGCTAAGGATAAGGATAAGAACATTCTAGTACAAGATGAGAACATCGAGATTGATATAGAGAGTATTTTAATGAGCTAAGAATAAGAAAAATTTTAGGAACACAACAATCACTCCTTTGGATGAAAATATAGAATCTTTGCGAAAAATACAAAAATTAGAGGTGGATGAGGCGTTTAAAGCAGTTTGGCCAGATTGTATACCTATTGAGGTATGAAGATGCTAAGGGGCCACTGGAGTGACTTGGCTAACTGATCTATTCAACAAGATTTTGAGGACAAACCAGATGCCTAATGACTATAATAGAAGTACGCTAGTAGCTATCAAGGAGTAAATCTCATGAGCCAACTATGAAGTTATGAAAAAGAGTGATAGAGATACATATAAGGAGATGTACCTCATACCAGAGAATCAATTTGGATTTATGACAGGGAGATCTATGAAGAAAGCAATTCATTTTATGAGACGAATGATGGATTATATAGGGCTAGAAAAAGAGACTTTCACATAATTTTTATTGACTTGAAAAATTATACGACAAGATATTAAGAAAAGTACTTTGATGGGCAATGACAAAGAAGGGCAAGTTTATTGAACGATCATTAGACCGACGCTACTATATGGATCAATTTGTTGGGGCTTTTAGAAAGGCTCATAGTGGAAAGATGGGTGTAGCGGAATGCAAATGTTTCGAGGGATTGGTGGGCATAACTTAAGTGATAGAATTCAAAATGAAGATATAAGAAAGGATTTGAGAGTTGCAAATATTGAGGAAAAGATTAAAGAAAATCGTTTATGTGTTTAAGATGGTTTGGACATATGCTAAGACGGAATATTAGCCAACCAGCTAGATGAGTAGTTAGTTGGATCTTTGGAGACTTTGAAGAGGGTAAGGAAGATCGAAAATGATTTGGAGGACAGGGGTAAAAAAAAAAAATCTAGACTTACAAATTAAGATGGTAGAAAATCGAAATGAATGGAGGAAGAATCAATGAGGAGGACCATTGAAACTAATATATTGGTTCTTGTAGTTGACCCTAATCTTTTGGGATTTAGGATCTGACATTATTGTTGTTGTATATGTGTATATTGCATTACTTGGGATTTAGTTATCTATCAGCACTTCACTTGTGCCAAAAAATGACCTCTTAAAAACACTTAGACGTGTTGCTTTTTTTGGATATCAGTAAGAGAAATCATAATTTTGTAGTGGATTTAATTTTTACATGCATTCGAGTGGAATGATTTTTGTAAAGTTGTCAAATGTTAATCTTCTTTCTCTATATTAGCTTATGACAAACAAACCGTCGTGTATTTCTGGATCTTAGCTTGGATCTCCATAACACTTGTATTCAGTTAATGAAGAGTGAGGTGTACTCAAGTAAAAAGTTTGATGTCTTGGTTCTTAACTTGGTTCTTTCACATGTCGTGTGCTGACTTCAACCCTTTGTCTTAGTCTTGTGCCTTTCAACTCCCTTTGACCCTCTTCATTTGCGACCTTTTTCTATTTTAGTACGTCTTAGTGAATTTGTTATGTTTCCAAAAATGGAAATGGTACCACTCTTTATTAATACTCAAATGTCATTTTTAACATCAAAACAATAATAATACAAGGCTTTTTACATGCACGAAAGGATAAAAAAAAAAAAAAAAATCAACCCTCAACATCCCCCAACTCTCCCCATAAAGTGAATTTCTCACAATATAGCAGATTAATGGGGGACAGAGGAGCATATGCATCTGTAATATCTGTTTATCTGTGGGAGGGCGTTTCATTACTTCTAGGATTGTTATTGTGAATTGGCTCAGAATAGATTGCTAACCTTTGGTAGCTTGAATGTCATGGTTGAACAGGTATTCATTGCAATGATTGTGGACAACTTTTTATATCCCATCAGTGCTTTTAAATCACACTTCTCCCAATCTATTAATTGGTCTGGCATTAGATACTACTTGAAGAATGGAAAAATATACAAGGTATACATAATTTCTTTCGGTTATTTTCCAACATTCTTTTTTTTGATCTGGGATTGAATTGTGCATCTTTGCGAACTCTGTCTCTGTAGATTGATAGAGGGAAGGATATCGGTCCTAAATATTCAGACCTTAGCGGAAAGAATTTATATGGAAAAAAGGGATGTCCTGCCAAAATTTCATTCCTCGGTTCATTAGCAAGAACTTTGGTACAATGGCGGCAGCCTAAAAAATACGAAGTGTAGAATCAACTACAAGTTACTGACTGGGTTGCAACTTGCACTATTCTAGACAGCAAGGGACTTTACCATAATTTTTTGGCGAATATGACCTTTGCTTGTTGATTTGCCCATTCTTCATCGATTGATGCGTGCTTTCAAATTCTTCATTCATTGATTCTTCGGCTTTGGCATATATTTTGTAATTTGTACCAATATCATTTTGTAGCATTGATCAGTGTTGAAACTCCCTGTATCATTATAAAAGCTTGGAACGATCTGTTCACATGTGAACACAATTTAAAAGTTTTGCATTCAATTTGTTTCCCTAGGGGCTGAAAAGGACATTTTGTATATTTTTAATCACTTGTAAGTTGGATATGACTCTAAATGAAGATGCTAGTTTTATTTTTATTACCCTTGAGTTAATTTGAATACATAAGAATATTCCAAAATACAGAGCAGCAATTTCATTGTCTCTTTAATATTTATTGTGTCTTTGGTTTTTAATTGTCACTGAAAGATATCAATTCAATACTAAAGGCATTCTCGAACGTATTCATGTGAAACTGTATATGAATATCATATTTGTCATGAAAAGTCGAGTTTAATTTACTTATACTCTACTTCTTCAAGCCCCGCTTTAACATGAGCCACATAATAGCATTGGACGACGTAAATATAAACGTAATGTAAAATATACTAAAGTCAACTAGGAGCAAAATCTCTGTACATCGCCATTGAGACGATAAATATAGCAGATTAGATTTTTGTTCGGTCGAAACATTCATCATATGGACTCAAACTCGATTCCAAGAATAGAAAGCAGTGTTAAATCTGAATTCCAGTAGTCTCATATTACAACAAAAACTCAGAGAATGACACCCTCGGCAAACAAAATCTTCCGTTGAACATAGACTCTCTGATCAATTGGTAAACGAGGTGCAATTATCGCTCCAATTCTCCAATGCAAAAATCTTCAATTATGTCAAATACTCGCGTACCATGTTGCGGCCTACCAAGCAACAACACAACGAAGTAAGAGACAAAAGTATAGTAACACTGGCATCAAAACCCATTTATTAGGCTCAAAACATGAAGTTTCTTCATCAATGAAGGCTGAAAAATCAATCAGCAAATAACAGCAACTAAAATGCTAAAGCACACATGTAATATTATGAACTTCAGGTGTAATTTTACACTGAGAATCTCTTCTCCCAAAGGAGGGAAGAGGCATGACTAGGCCTGTGCAACGGGCCGGATAAGGGCCAGGTCGGGTCGGACCTTAGAAAATAGGAAATTGGCTTTGAACGGGTTGGGCACATTAAGCCCAATCCGGTCCCACCCAACTCGTTTATCTTATTTTCTCTAAAATTTCTTGCACAAAGTCATATTAAATTTCATTAACTCAGAAACTAAATTTCTTATTTTATGTTCCTTACATTAATATCATATTATTAAATTTCATTAGTTCAAAAGCTGATACAATTTTAATGGATTGGCAGTTGATCAAAACTGATGAAATTAGTAAAGAAAATCAATTCCATAATTCCATAGAGTACTAGTAATTGTCAATATCCAATCAATATAAAAAATTAAAGTATATTCAAAAATTAACATTAAAAAATGTCAGAAATTAAAAGAAGGAAGAAGCATATTGATATCAAATAATGTACCAGTGACATAGAAGCAAACACAAGATGCTTCAAATTGGGGATTATGCCATTACATAGAAGCAAGCCTAGAAAACATCTGATTCTTCGAAATCAATTCAAACAAAAAAAAAATCGATCTGCAGAAAACACCACGAATAGAAAGACAAAGGAATTTATACAACAGAGGGTGAAATTGGGGATGATGCCATTACAATTAGAAAATTGGAAGTCGTTTACCGGAATGAATTATGCAGAAAATTGGAAGTCGTTTACTGGAAAAAACACCATGAATATATTCCCACTCCTATGATGAATCGAAAATTAAGAGTGTACTTTGGGACAAATTTTCTACTTCAAAGAGGATGATTTTTTAGGGTTCAAAGTTGATGGACCAGCAAATGAAGAGGATAAGTACTTAGAATACATGCGGCTTGAAGACATACACTATCCAGACTTGTAATCAAACCCTTATCCGTCCCATATTCTATTTTTTTTTTCAAAACAATCCTTATACAGCCCAACCCTTATTCAACCCAACCCTTTTAAAACCCTTATAATTAAGGGCTGGATCAGGGTCCCCAACGGGCCTCTAGCCCAATGCACAAGTGTAGGCATGACCCTATTTCATGAAGCGTATGTGAAAAAACATGGGGGTACAAAAGCATACTCCTATGTTTCGTTGAGATTACTACATTTGATGTCAAAAGCTCGCATATTAATTTGCGTAATTAAACAATCTTAGTGGGACTGGGGAGCATTTCACAGTCCAAACGAGATAAGTCAATGCACCAAATTATGCATTCATGTTAATTACATTGCAATAGATGGACTCTAAGCAGAGGTATGTCAATTTATAGTTAATCTATTAAGTTGGTAACGATTGAACCTAGTTACTGCCAAGGCTAGATGTCCAAGCACATTGAAAATCATATAACTAATTCCATACAGTCCGAACGAGAGATATTTCGAAAAAGGACTACATAACATTTTAACAGAGAAGTGAAAGGTATATTCCTCTTAACACCAACACAGTCAATGAGTATCTGCATTCATACCCGAAAAATCCTTCAGTTGAATCATCCCCAGCATGCGTTAAGATAGCATCACCACCTGGGTGCTCCTCCACATATGAAGTTACATCATATACCTACATAAAGCAACACGAAGGGGAAGCACAGCCGTCAGCCAGTTTAAACGGTAATGATTCACACTCAAAAAACTGATTTCATACTGGAAAAAAAACGCCAAAAAAAAACCTTATCTTTGATGATGACCCAACAATCAGTCCTTTTGTTGTGCAACGAGATTTCAGCTTTAGTATATCTTCTTGGTTCCTAGTTACAAGAAAATAAAGGGAAAATGAATATCGTTCCAAATCATTGCAATCAAGACCTAAGTGTGTTCCACTAGCTGATACGACTTGACCTTACAAGAAAATGAAGGGAAAATGAATATCGTTCCAAATCATTGCAATCAAGACCTAAGTGTGTTCCACTAGCTGATACGACTTGACCAAATCATTATATGTTCGATTGACCGAAACCTAAAACTCGGAAATGTATGTCAACCTTGACGTAATGTAAGTGATCTAATAAACTTTCAGTTAGTAGAACCATAATCCTCCACTTTTAAGTACATCAGAGATTGACTCGCTCAAAAGGCAATGCTTTCCCTCTAGCACTTAAAGATGCAATAAGGCAACTGAATACAACTAAATAATTTTTCAAGTATATTCCAACTTACTTCCTATGTACTTTTGAATTTGACACACTTTCCGTTTTGATCGGTCTCTTTATCTTTGCAACATTTCAGCTTTTGTTCGTGGTCCTACACTCTCTTTTTTAATTACATCAACAAACTCATTTTTCTCTCTTCATTGAATCCATATATTTCTTCCATTTACTTTTTTTTTTTTTGTCTTATTCTCTAACTAAAACTAATAACATACGCTAATTCCCTTGTATCAAATTCAAAGGGATTAAGAGAGTAGCTTATTGTTCAGAACCGAAGGTTCCACCAGAAACACCACAACAATGACAACAACATACACATCCTTTGTTTTCAAGCATCACTTAGAAAACTCAAAACTTTTTTCTTACACACATATTTCAAGTATAATCCAACCAGCATAAGTTTTATATGAATAACTGAAAATAAGAAAAATAAAATAAAATAAAATTAACAGCATATAACAAGGGTTTGATTTTCCAACCTCTAGTGATTCTCTAGCCTACCCCGAATCAAACAAAAATATACAATCCTACCTTGGAGATATTTTTGCTGTTATTATGCAAAGTATCAGCCTTTGATTGACCTGTATTTAAATAAAGATCAGAAGAATAATAACTCAAGTGAAAATTAATCACTTTTAAAAGTCAAATATAGAATCATAACCAGAGTGAGAGAAAGAGGAAATTAACTGGGTTTAGTAAATCTTGGAATAATAAAGAGAAGAACTAACAGAAGTCCCAAAATCACAGATGCTGCCATAGTAATCTCCATTGTTGTTAATTGAGAGCTTCAACAAATACCCATTTGAGATAAAAGGGTTAATCGAAAATCACACATTATTAAGAAAATTAATCAAGAAATCAAAAGGAAGTAAATGCCTAAATGGGTACTAGCATTGTAAAGAGAAGTTCAATGCATACATCTTGTTATTCAAAAACTAATATCACTATATCAGGTTTTAGAGACATATAATTAATGAAAATGATTGAAATGGAGAAAAAGATACCTGGAAATTGGATTAAAAATGTCAAGGAAAAACAATAAAATTTAGATGAATCTTGCACTAATTAGAAGCCCAGATTAGGGAAGAGGATGGCACTTTTATTCTCTTCGTTTTGAACTCATGTAGGGCATATATTTGTCTTTTAGTCCTTCCATTGTAATTTTAATCTACAAATGTTAAATGAGGTGATCTCACCGATAAAATTACTTTTATTTAGCTGATTAAATATATATTTATATATTTTATAGTTTTAAAAGGATTATTAGAGTGATTATTTATAGTTTGAAGTGATTTTTTTAATTATAATTTTAAAGTGATTAATCATAATCTTAAAGCGATTATTTTTTTTCAGTCTTAGAGTAATTATAAATTACAATCTTAAAGTAATGAATTAAAGAAATTAGATAATTATATTGACTCGTTTCTTGATGAATAGTCTCATATAAGATTTTTTTAATTAGATTATTACATTTTTTTACATGAACTCACAATTCTCCCTTTTGACTGCTTTTGAAAGGTACATCCGTATATGTATAAATTATCAGTTTTCAAGTGTAATACTAAGTTGATAACTATGACTCATTATTCACATAAATTATTCTCATTAAGAAATTTGGGCAAAATGGAAAATCAACAGTAAGTCATAATGTATCTAGCAAAACACATCCAAATCCTAAATTAACTTACAAATCATACTTTCTATTAATTTTATTGTATAATAGCAAAAAAAAGTTTGATTGTGAGTATATCATTTGTCTTTTTTTCATTGGTTAGTATAAATGAAATTTGACTAATTTGCATTTTTTAAATATACCATATTTACAAATTTATATTTTCGGAAAAACTCATGCATTAATAGATGCAGTAAATCACAATTATCCCAAATAAACAATTGTATATAAATGCATTATTTAAAAATTATAATGGAAAATATATAATGTATTGTGTAGAACATTATACATTGTCCGATAAAATTCTGGAATTACACCGCGTAGAAAATTATACCACAGAATAAATTACATGTATTCCAGTGTAATTGAAATTACACAATTTAGAAAATCATACTGCAAAATTACGTTGTGTATAAAGTTATACAACAATTTAGGAAATTACTTAAAGTACATGATAGCCCCCTTTTCCATCAATTGTTATTTAAAACTAGAATGACATAAAATTCAATTAATTGATCATTAAAAATTATTCATTTATATTGTTAGACTACCATAATTCTAATTTTGAATTAAAAAAAAATGTAAAGTATAATTTGCAATCTAAAATTTCATTAAAATATTAACGTATTCGGATTTTTATCCTATTACTTAATAATTTCATAGTCCTTAGCATTAATAACATTAGTTGTAAGCTAGTTGTGAGGAGGATGCCCTTGCAAGTCTTACATTATGTCCAAATATCTTGTATCCACTACATTTCACATTTTTAGACATCTTTCCTTTTCTTTTGTTGTTGGATGGTCTCCCTACAACTTTATTCATGGTAAGAGACTTAATTAAACAAAACTCCATCTAAGGCCATTGTTCAATGTTTGAAATAAATATTTTAGTTTTTGCATTTTTTTTATAGTCAAATTTGTTTTTGTTTGGTAACAATCAACTAGCAAATACTCCAGTGTGATTAAAAGAACAAGTTTTATTTAAGTGAAAAAAATAATGATAAAAAATAATAATTAATGCATGTACGATGTTTTAAAATTTTTTATTATTGTGATTCTTTTCCGCTAATATAAAATCAAAGTTTTATCATCAGGTATGGACATTTAACTGAAAATGTGGTATATATAATATTAGCATAATATGAATAAGAATTTAGAATAAGAATAGGAATTTTATTTTTTATGAGTCATTACACCACATTATTAATTCTTTCTCTTTTTTGTACCAAAATAAAAGTGGAATGGAAATATATTCCTAACTAACTTTTATCATTGAACTACAACATCCTTTATCATCTACTTTTCTTAAAGATATGCTCTACTGGTTTTATAATGATTTTACTTTAATTGGGCTAGAAATGATCGGTTACATTATAAAGTTATCATTTATTATGATCTTAAAGTGATTATTTATATTAAGTGATCACTTAAAAAATGAGTGATTATTTTTTGTAGTTATAAAATGATTACTTATAATCTTAAAATAATCATTTAAAGTAATCAATTAGAGAAACAGACTAATAAATGTGTGCATGAGTCCGTCTTATGGTAAGACGACGGTCTCATACAAGACATATTTAATCTATTTAATGCAAACAATATGTGACAAACATCTCACAGATGTTCAAAACAAACACAATGATTTGGCAATTATCCGACTTTGTAACCAAATTACACTTCGAATCGATTTTAAAATGGATTTACAATTATGTAAAAACTAATGTGTACACATGACCTAATTTAAAACTGATCCAAAATACCTGATTCAAAATTAATTCAATGACCCGAATAAACAACTCTGCTTGAATGTTTATATCCACTTAGTTAATATAGACTTGGCATTTGGAGTAGATGGTGTAAAGAGAAAACCTCAACCCCCTGGTATTGTATTTAGACCCGACATATCGGTTAGTAGTGTTTGACCTAACAGATCATAATTAAATTTATTATTATTTTATTCTAATTACTATAGCTTAAAAACACTATCTAATTTTTTCCGTTAAAAATAAAAAATTAGTTTTTCCTTATTTTATTTGGTTAAAAACAACTTTTTAAGTAATAGTATAAACTGAGAAAAAAAAAAGTACAATAACTCAAATATATTGATAAAGAATTTAAAATTTCACCTAATTTTATAAAAACGGGTCGGATCAATCAAGTCTGGATCAATGTTTTCGAATAGGCATAAAACAAATGAAAGCCTCAAAGAGGTTCAACAATGAAAAACAAATGAAAAATATAAGCAAAAGATGAATACAAGTGTATATGAGGTACCTTGGATACCTCCCCCTCAAATGTAGTTTTATTAGAATGAAATTCAAAAATTACAATGTAATAAACCTCTCCTTATCTTGAGATCTCTCAAGATCAATAAATGCTAAAACAATATAAACACTCTCAACTTTCAATCAAAGTAATAGATCACTCTCAAAGTGTATTTGTGGTGCTTTGTTCTATAAATGATGCTTCCTTAAAGGAAGGTGAGTATCTAGAGTCACACTTCAATGCACCATAAAGCACAATTAACACCTTACAATTAACATACATTAATCTTAGCAATAAAACACCCTCTTAATGCATATTAAACATCAACAATAAACCTAACAATAAACATAGGAATAATGCCCACCATTATTCCTAGATTAATTGCCCTACAATACACCCTTTCAATGCCTTAAATCGTGCATAAAACGGTCCAAAAGAGCATTCTAGGCAAAGTGCTCGTATAAGGCACTGAAGTGCTCGAACAAGCACATAGTTCAGAAAGCTTTTGTTGGCTGATTTGACATGTGCTTGAACGAGCACATATTATGCTCGAACGAGCACCCTCTTCTGGTGCATTCTGACTTGCTTTTTCATGTTGCCTCGAGCGAGCAACCTTCATACCATGTCTTGTCTCGTTCAAGACATGGTTCCCACCTTTAGTGAAGCCTCATTTGTTTCATATTAAGCACCTCATCGATCGTTCCAAACTTTAATCCAACACAACTCGACACATCTTCACCATCCTCCTCCAATGTACATGATAAAGCATGCTCGATAATATGATTAAAGTTATCATCATTCATATAAATATTGGCACTTATTTTAAAAGTCGGGTGGATTTGGTTCCACAACTTGATCTTGAGTATGCTTCATATACAAACTTTATCACTAGGCCAAACACACTACTCAATAAAGATGTACTCTACTTGCTCTAAAGAATTTATGCTTATAAATCATAAAGTACTATCTAATCAAACTCACTTTATACCTTTCCTACCTTAATTCCCTCTTTTACTAGGTACACACTTCTGGTTCCAATTATACTTGCTACTAATAGTTACATTTTTCCATATAATATGTCACAATTGAATGCAAGTATTTCAAAATGAAAAATTATATATGATATACTTGTATCAACTTATATCAAATGTACTTCCTCTTAAGTCCTAACACTCAAAAGGGCCAAAACCAAAACAAAAAATTAAGATGAAATCTTTTAGCCTTTTTAGTCCAAAATCACCTTCATCTCAAACAAAACCAACATCAAAGAATGAACAAGAAAAACTACCCCAAACCAATTTGAACATAAAACATGAACTATTGCTTAGAATTCAAGGGTGTGTTGTAAACTTAATGGAAGAAGGTGAAAGCATAGAGCTAGGAAGAGGTGATTTCTCTATATACATGCTATCGGATCGAAACGTCTCCATTGCAACCATAATCAAGGTCTCTAATAACCTCCAATGGCCACTAACCAAAGACGAACCAATTGTGAAGCTTGATGCTTTTCATTATCTTTTTACATTGCCTATGAAAGAAGGTGTTCATTTGAACTATGGAGTGACTTTTTCTCAAAGAAGTGACCCTAAATTGTTGGGTAGTTTGGATGATTTTCTAAGAGATCATTCTTGTTTTTCATGCCCTAATAATCATAAAGGAAGAAATGATCTTGATTGGAAGGATTTTGCTCCTAAGGTTGAAGCATATAATGGAATTTTGGCTAGGGCTATTGCTGGTGGGACTGGCCATATTGTTAAAGGGATTTTTATGTGTAGTAACGCTTACACTAACCAGGTAATAAATGGCATAGTTTTGGGCTAATTACACTAACAATTAAAACTACATAAATAACGGTCTGATGATGCGTCTATTTTTATTGGGCTTACACATATACATTTAGTGTGTTAAAGTGATGACTTATATTTTAAAGTAATTAATTAGAAAAATTGAGTAATTATATGAGTTTGTATCATGGTGAGACGATCTTATACAAGATGAGCTGTTATAACTAAAGAAAGGGACAAAATATTTTTGTACAATTAAGTTTATTTATAGGATAATATGATCCTTTTGCTTCTAATGATTGGAACATACTCCACTAATTAATTAAAAAAAATGTTATAGTGATTGTTTATAAAGTGAATTATTGTAGAAATTTAAACTAGAGAGAACTCATATTGGGAATAACAAATGGGAGATCATGAGATTATTAGCTCAAGCCTCAAAGGTTATGATAGACTTCTTGTTCAATCTATTGCATGTTTTCTACCTTAATTTTATTAATTTGAAGATATAAATCTTTGCATATGCTTGTAACAAGCTACTAGATTAGTTTAAGTACAATTAACTCTAATCATATTCTAATAATTATAATAACTTTGTAAGCGTTCTTCTTATTTTGGACCCTAATGATTAACACTTAATTAGCTCATTACTTATTATTTTTTTTCTTCCAATTTAAGACTTAAAAGACAAATTGATATTTCAGACATTGATTTTGACAATTTATAAATTTAAAAGACTAATTCCAAAACTGAAAAATTAATTTCAAGGCTTAAATTTTTCTCATTCGAACTTTAAAATAGGAGGATTCAATCCTTGAAATTGGTATTTAAAATTTTAAAATTGACCTTTTAAATATCAAAATTGAACTTTTAAGTCTTGGAATTAACCTCTTAAGTCATAAAATTGATATGTCGAAATATATAAAAAAAAAAAAAGGTATGAGTTAGTCCCACGGCTTAAGCCGTCTCCCATGTGACTTATGGTTATCTTAGCCAAGAGAATAATTTTTTTAGTGGTGTAATTACTGAATTCTAATACATAAAAATGTATCAGGTTCGAAATGGAGGACAAATGATTTTTAGCCAAGAGAATAATAACAATGTGAGAATAACAAGGACACATAGCAAAAGTAACAATAACTCCATGAATCAGAGCATAAAGCGGTAATTATTCTCCAATATACTCCTAATCTTATATATTATTTAATTTGTTAGACAAATCTCATCTGATGATTTGTATTCCTACATAGTAATTTGGATGCTGCTGCATATTTACTGTCACTGGGTCGTCGGCCCGGTCCTAAGTAAGTGTAAGTCGTGTTTACGTCCAGGGTTCTCAAAAAATTTTAGTTTTCAACTAGTGTTAAGAATCAAAATTTTCTATATACACACAATAGTTTAGGGGCCCATAAATAATCTTTAGCGCAAGGCCTCTAAAACCTAAGGATGGCCCTGATCATGCAATTGCCGACTCTTCTAGTATGAGATCATCTCATAGCCCATTTTATGGCTTGCCCATTGGAGGAGGAAGTTGGGTGTACAAGGAATACTAAGTAAAGTTTAGGTTTGAATCACTCCATAAAGTGAATAAAGAAGTGCATAAAGGTATCTTGAATAAGGGAAAAGTTGCACAAAAAGAGTTATTGGATATGCCTGAACGAGCCATGAGGGGTTTGGATGGTGCGTTGAACAAGGTAGCCAATAGAAAGTGTTAGTGATTGTAGCCAGTAGGTGCTCATTCAAGTACTTCAATATAGGGCCATTTTGATTTTTTAGATTTAGTGGATTCTTGAGAGGCAAGTTTAGTACTTTGTCCTTATCTGACGTAGGGCCCTATATAAAGGCCTTACTCATCATTGGGAAGGGTGTGAACTGTGGAGGCTATTACGTAGAGAGCAAACTAGAGTTAGTTGTTAGCAAAGAGAGTTTCTTTCTTCGTATTAGAGCGTGCCACAATGTAAAAATGCGGTAACAATCGCGATCAAGATAACGAAACGGTGATGCGTTAAGGGAAGCGATGTGGTTATCGTAACGCCTAAATATCATTTGTATCATAAGCTATCCTTTGATACAGCCCAAAACACAATTTTTTTACACCTTTACAGCGCGAAAGATATATGACTTCGTTTATTTTTTAAAAAAACCTTTACAACACGGTCGATGCATTGCGATGCGACCTTATTTATATACTATGGAGTATTGGAGTGTGCTTCCATCAAAGATGAACAGTTTGAGCTTGAGAGGTCATTTTCAAGCCTTGTGAGGATTGTGTTATTATTTTATTATCAAATTCTTTATGATGTACTCTTACTCTCTTGGTTTCTTTTCAAAAGTCGTATTTGCTTTTTGATTACTATTTATCAACCACTCTTAATTTGTAATTTATTCTTAATATATAAATTAAAATATAGGCAAATGATATCTTGTTTGATTCATTTCAACATAAGGTGTATTAATATTTATTTTTTATAATTTTTAATTATGCACAATTAGAGATATTAAAGATTAAATTAGTACATTGACAAACATAAAAAAATAAATAGGACATTTGAAATGAAACGGAAGGAGTACAACTATATTTGAGACCTATAAAACAACTTTGTGTTTTTTTTTTTACTTTGTCCATTAATTTATGCTCTGTTTTTGGATTTCTTAATTTTACTTTTTGTTCTTCACCATTATGAGATCCTTAGCCGTTCATTTCAGTGTGAGAAAGCTATCGGATACGACTGAGAAAATGAGCCAAGTGATGCTACAAGGAGTGGGAATAGCCACAGGTTCAGTGATGGGGCCTTTGGTTAATTCCAAACACGGTAGAACATTTTTCTCTTTGATGCCTGGAGAGGTTCTTCTTGCTTCCCTGGATGCTATTGGTATCTTATTCTTTTTCTTACAAAATTTTTATGCTTATTAGTAAAACAATATAAATTCAATTCAACAAAATTACTCTACTTAATTAGTATGAAAAAATAGTTACTCCCTCCGTTTTTTTTGTTTGTTAAATTAGATTTTTAAAGTATATATCAAAGATAAAATATATTTATGTGAGATCTTGTTAGAGTTATCTTATTGTAAAGTTATTTAATATATAATTTTTATAATTTTTTAATATGTATTTAGAGATATTAAGACTTAAAATTTACTAAAAATTATGTGTAAAAAGTAAAGTGGACAGATAAAAAAACGAAAAGTGTCATTTTGATGTTATTTTTCCTTACGAATTACAATTGCACAGATAAGATAATGTGTGCAGCTGAAGCAGCTGAGAAACAGGCACTCAATGCAACCTCAGGTGCTGCTGTTAGGATGGTTTCCAACAGGTAATTCTTTCACTTTTTACAAATTGTCAAATGAGACATTACACGGTGTTGTATCTTTATCGTGCTGATTCAATGTATATTTACTGTAATTATAACTTTAAAGGGATTACTTTTTAGTAATCTTAGAGTGATTATTTATAATCTTAAAGTAATATAATTTACAATTTTAAAATGATCAATTAAAAAAACTGGTTAATTATACGGGACCGTCTCATGATAAGACAGTCTCGTACTAGACTTAATATTCAATTATTTTATACTAGTATCATTTTTCATTAACAATAGCATGTAACAAGTAGTATGAATTTATTACTATATTTATACATTGACCAGTAATATATTATATATATCATATTTCATGAATGAATTGGTGATGATATATAATTATTTGATTTTGAGTCGTGTGAATTATATATTATAAAATAATTCGATAAATTCCAAGCATTTTTATAATGTAGCACTATACATGTTTGCAATAAAGAGTCAAATTTAATTGATTCTTTAGCATAAACACGTATAATGTTACATTAAAAAAATGCTTGGAATTTATTTAGTTATTTTATGTATCTCAAAATCAAATAATTATAAATTTGTGTACATTTATATAGGCGATGAAGTTGTGTATATTATGCAGTAATAAAATATTGTTGATCATTTGTTGTACAAAATGTACATCTATATACAATATATATAGGTATGGAGAAAATGCAGGGGTGGCAACAGAAGATGCACTGGCAACCGCTGGACATTGTGCCGGCACGGCTTGGAACATTCTCAAAATGAGGAGGGCTATGACTCCGGCTGCCGCAGCTTCCTCCGGAGCTCTTAGGGGTACAGGGAAAACCATCAAATTTTAATCATATGATATTATGATGGGATTATTATTTTTATTATATTTTATGTTTCTGAAGTCTAAAAGCAATGTTAGGACTCGTATAATATTATTGATAGAGTATATACTGTAATGTGTTTTATAAGTCAACTATCTGCTTACGTTGATAGTCAATATTTAAGAGTTATAATCATCAGCTTAATTTTAAGTTAACACTATCCATTATATCAATTAGTGTTCAAATATATGTTTGCTTAATTGTTGTCATTTAGAATTTGTATTTGGATTTGGTGGACTTACTACATGTAAATATAAGTCCTAAAATATACTCACTCTTCATTTGAATCAAAAGATGTTATAAATTCTGTGAAATTAATAAAATATAACCTGAGAGGAGTAACTTACAGTATTCATATTATTTATTTTGTTATATAGTAGAATCCTAATATAAATAAGAGTCACCATTTTATTTATTTTATATTAGTATATATAGAAATCTGCACAATACACAAATAAAATAAATTATTATTATAGAAGTACAAATTAAAAAAATTTCAAAATAAGATGTAATTGCATATTATCATTATCACATTATATTCTTGATATAATATAACAATCGATATAATATGTTTCTAACAAAATACAATAATTGATATAAAATGTTTGTAACACATAATGATTACACTAGTGAATAGATAATTATTAACTATATATAAAAAATTATTTTTCAATTCTTTTATTAAATAGTATGATATGTTATTATGATTTTTGATTCAATTAAACATAAAAGATTCTAAGTTAGATATAGAATTATTGTAAGATTTTCCGATTCTTGATATGATATGATTTATTAAATAGTAGTAAGATATCATTTAAAAATAAAGTTAGTGAAAAATATGTGGGGACAACATGCATTATTAAGTATTAATATGAGGACAACAAAGTTAGTTTTGTCCAAATTTTATGATATAAATTGAAAGATTTTTTATGAGATCAACATATGGACCACTCTAAAATGACAAATGGAAACTTCTTTAAGAAACGAAAAAAATAGTATGATATAATATGATTTATTAAATAGTATGATATCATTTTCCAATTCTTTTATTAGTAGTATGATATGATTGATATGAGATAATATGATATAATTTTTGATTTATATACATAAACTCTACCTAAATTTTTATGTCATACAAAAAGTGTGATTGACTTAAGTCAACACACACATATTGTGTGCGGTAGCCAATTTTCTATTTTTAAAATTTTTTAGTAAACATATTTATATTAATTAATGCATATGATTGATGTTATTAATTATTATTAGTAGTAGAATCAACGCATTGTGATGAAGGGCACACCCTCCACTAGTTCCGTAGTAAACGACGGCAATATTAAGATAAGTCGTTGCAGTACATACGTCACATAGCTTGTAACCAGTGTCGAAAATGTGAGCTCCGATTACGAATAGGGCATCATCTAATGATTCTAGTGTAAAATACAAGTGGTTATCTTGAGCCATGTTACAAACATATAATTTCTTGTATTACTTTCAACTAAAATCAATAGAAACTATCGTTGGTTATTGAGCAATAAATAGATACATACGTACTCAATTTCAAGTGCCATGCATGACTTTTCCTAGTAAAGACTAATTGTCCTTGCCTCACATCTTAGTTATAGTGATTGCTCGAAAACGCAATTACCATCTTCAACAATATCAACCAAATCAAAAAAATAAAGAGTGATGATATTATAAATTATTAGCATTGATAATGAAGTAGAAAAATGAACATACCAAATAAGCTGAAATTGGTGTCAAATCTGACGAATGATTGAGTGGATAGTCCACTTGATCATCCTCTAAATGAAGAACAAGATCCACATTCTTGCCTTCTCGACGAGGATCATGTATACTCAAATGAACTAAGTTGACATGTTATAGATTTTTTGATGGTAGATCTCCCCCAACATTGAGGACTACCTTATGGCTTTGGTATATTAATACGATTTGGATGAAGATGGTCTTTAAGTACCTGAGACATACGCCGCCCAACAACATGATCTGATTTCAGGGTCTCGTCTACCAATAATCGAAAGTATGTTGCATCTTATGCATTTGAACTATGCACGTTCAGTCTCACATATCTCCAAAAGTTTCCAAAACGGATGTATGTCATTCAAATGTACAACACCACATTGAGTCTCACATACATGAATCGTATTAGTGCAAGAAAACCTACAAGTTCTTCGAAGAATACAATCGCATCTTTTAAACACATAATCTCTGAGATCTAATTCATGGTTAAGCTCTAGTTAAAGTATTGACAGAGAATGATGTGATACGCTATAAAATAGTCGTATAATCCATCACATCTGTAACAATCATAAAATGTTGCTCATAGAGTCCTTTAGTGCTAGTCTTACCTTTGCTTATTGAATTGTTGTTTGTGTATGTGCCCTCTTAATTAAGGTATCAAAAGATCTACTACCCATACCGAGGTAGTATTTTAAAGAAGAATATTGTTTATCGACTCTATCGATAGTTTGATTACACATAACAAGCATTAGTCCATGCACACACAAATTTCTTGTTTATGCTTTATATTTATTGACTCTCATTATATATTGGATAACCTTTTATTTTTCTTAGACCAATCAACAGTATTTGCTCTCCAGCATGTTCAACAACTTTAGAGCAATGAACTACAGGATTCGATTGTGTTTTAAAAAATCTTTCTTTACCGGTTTTATTTACTACCGCACAGTTTATTGACTCAGTTCTCCTCGTCATTTGTTATGTGCCATATACAAAATAAATGTCTAATACCCATATTTGTAGAATAAAGGCATTAGTTCAATATAGTAAATGCTTGACAAATACCTGGAATAAGATTAAGGATAGCTAAGGATAATCCCTCATCACAATCAATTAAGAAGTTGTGATTTATTGGTTTCATACCAACAATCTCATATAGCGACCACTTCTTGTTGTTGGTGTTGATTAATTAGGAAAACATTTGGCTATGTAGGCAAACATTGAATGGATGTGGTGTTTGCAATTAATAATCTAGTTAACTATCTGCGTCCATGTCCGTTCCAATCATGTATTTATGCTCATCTGCTATATACAGACAAAGCTGTATAAGAGACCAATCGTTCATCTTTTCAGGTTTATTAGCTTGCTGCAGGTTTCAAATTTTATTCATGCATAAGCCCTAGGATAATTCAACCTAATCGAAGTCTTAATGAAGGCAAATTGCATACTAGTAACACTCTATTGTCTGATATGATCTTGAATATGTCATTTGGAAGTCTAACATCCTTATAAACTATAAAAGGATGTTTGTGTCTTGATTTATCACCAACGTATACACTCTTACCTTCCATAGATGTTCACCATATTTAATGCGATATTCAATGATTATAAATGGGCAACCACATGCCTTAGATTTAATTTTTGGACAACCCATATTGGTTAAGTGATGCAACTGCCCCTTAAACCTACCATATTGATGACAACGTATATAAATACTAATGGTAGAATGACCTTGCTTTTGCTAATAAGAAGCATGCGTGAAAATGAAATCCAATGGGATTAGTTATACCGTCAACCCAAACTTAAAATTCATCTATTCAGTTGAATAGCTTATTAATAAAGAAAGCAATAAAAAACACAAAATAAATAGAAAACTTACTTGAGAAATAATAGTAATAATCAAATCAGACTTAACAGAACGAAGAATAAATAATACAAATAAAATTAATTTAGGAGAGAAACAAATTCAAAATTGTAAATCAAAAATTCATAGATAATCAAGGTTTAACGATGAATCAAGAGCAAAAACTAAAAACTAAAAACTAAAAACTAGAACTATGGAAAAGTAAAAGGTAAGAAGATGATCCTAAATTACAAAAGCAACCTCTTTATTTTACTAAATATGCCATAGATTAAATAAAATATCTTAAAAAAAATAATAAACTAACATAAAACGGGTTGAAAAGAAAAGATTTGTTGACGCATTCCAGAAGTTGGAGGTGAGTCGTCGTTCACTTGGAGTTCAAAAGTGAGTCGTCACATATAACTGACAATGCTGGGTTTTTCTGGCGAACTTTCAATGGTCACCATTTTTTGTTTGGGTGTTAGAACCAAACATATAATATATTGTGTCTAGTTTTCAATCATTGGTCTAGCTTGATATGTCTATCTAAATTTATTATGATAAAAAGTGTGAACATGCATCAAAATTTCATCTCAAAATATAATTGATCATAAGTAATCCAAAGCATATTAATACATGTTTGAAGCATCACGCGATCCTACGATACAATTCTGCCGATTTCGATTCTAACCCTCAACGATCCTAGTTAGAATTCCGATCCCAATAACTTGACCCTAACCCAATCAACATCATAAACAATTCACTTATGTTATGATTTTATGAATTAACATGTACTTTCTCTGAATTTAAACAGTTGCTACAATTCCTGTAGCACTTGCTGACTGCTGTTTATCAGTTAATCTTGTTTGGCATATACCTTTCAATGTATTATGAAACATATAATCAAACATAGTCAAGTAAGATTTTATTTGATTTGTTTTAATACATAATTTTATAATATAATTTTCTTTTATCATATGCAATTAAAAATATTAAAGATTATAATTTGAAAAAAAAAACTAATATAAAAAAAACCCGAGGAAGTATTATACAAGGCACCAAACCAAATACTCATCATTCTTACTTATTCATCAATGGAGAAAGAACTTATTTATCAGAGTAGCATATACAAAGCAGCAAGAAGTATCAAAAAAAGAGACAATACTTTATATAATGCCTTACTCTCAATCTATCATGACTCCATTTTTGTTGGTGAAATTGCGCAGCTTTGGCCACAACTTCCTCTGCTCGCTAATCTTCGATGTGGGTTTTGGTATTCCCCTAAATTTCGTGACACTTGTTACTTCAAATCCACTGATGGGCACACCAATAATTGGTCTTTCAATACTTCTCGTCTCAATCTTCATGTCGCTCTCATTGCTGGTACTATTAATTCTGTTCTTTTTCCTTCAATTTTTTTGTAATTGAAGATCTTTTTTTGCTGATTTTAGGTAGGGTTTATGGGTTGTTTGTTGTCGAAATTGTTTGATTGAGTTTTTGTGGGATCGAATAGACAAACCCATTAATTTCAATGCATTGTGTATCAATATCATGATTAATTCTAGATGAAGGGTATGAATTAATGTTATTGTATAGGTGTGATTTTTCTAAATGATTACAGGGATTGTTGAAGGAATTAACTTCAAGAAAAAGAGTACTTGATAATGTGAATGTTATTGATATTTGATGGTTTTCTATTGCTATACCTGAATGAATAAATCATTCTGTTACTAGACATTGATTGATGCTTTATACTTGGAGGTGATATAAAATCTTGCTGGTATAGTGATCATTGACCTTTTAGTTCTCTTCAATAATAGGTGGTTTATTTTTGCTGCTTTTGCTATTTGATTGATGAATTATTGTTATTTATTTGAGTTTATTGGATAGGGGAGAAAGGTGGGTGCTTTATCGTTGATTCAACTCGAAAAGGAAAGCGGTTTCCTGATAGCATGTCGAAGACAATCCCTATTTGGACTTGTGTATTAAACCGCGCTATTCAGAGGTATCGCAACATGATGCATGATAATGGGGGTGTTCAACATATGGTAAGAGTTAAGGCTGGTTCTTTTCAGTTTTGTGGTTGCATGTAGTTATTCTAGTAATAGCCGGATTCTTTTGTGGGAGGAGGGTTTTGTAAGCGTCAACAACTGATAGTTGGTTAGATATGTAACTGAAGCAAATGGTATTTCATAATCATGAGTGCAGTTTAATTAGCGCAATGACTTATGATTTGATCAAGAATGCCATTTATGAACCTAAACATCAATTATGGTTAAAGGTTATTAACATTGTAAATTAGTAATTCATTTCGGCATTTGTATTTGTTAAGATCCTAAATTTGGTGCTTCTACATGTTTATATTTATGTTTTTTGAGACTAGGCCTTTTGGCATCAAGTATGTATGAATAGCATACTTACATTAATGTTGTATGCTTTTTGTTATCCTTTCTCTTTCAGTATGTCCTCCAAGAATGGAATAAAAATGAGGTCGTTACTTTACATAACGACCGCTTTATAATGGATTTTGTGCTTGTCAAACCGCAAACCCCCGTTACGTAACCTATGATTTGAAATTATAGAGTAACAACCATCATAAGATGTTATTTTAACATATTAGCCATTATTATCTTTTTTTTAAGTGGTTTAGGTTCTAAAACGCCTATTATAGCTTTAATTGAAATATATGCTATAGAAAACTTGAAATACAATGATAAGATAGATTTTTTCAAGTTAACACTTCACATTGCGATGCCTGTGAAACGAGTCGTAACACTACAAGGTGCTGTGTCCGCGACATTACCACCATTACCATTATCGTGACAATATCCACAATTTTTTCCTATGGTTCCAAGGGTATATAGTTTATCATGTTTAATAGTTCCAGTAGAAAACTTTGGACTATAATCCATTTACCCCATATGAAAATCTACAGGTGAGCAAATATTCATGTTATTTCCGTATAAGCTTATAATTAAATTCACTGGCTCTTTTCCCTTATACGCTTGCACAGAATGGTAAAACTTCTCATGAAAATGATGAAAAATCTAAAGAAGTTATAAAAGATTGGGATTGCTCTTTGCACTTACCTCTATGGGTTCCTGAGACGGAAAAAGCATCCATCGAAAATCTTCTTGATTCGTTTACTACATTATTGGAAGAAAGTGGTGCTGATATTGCTTCACTTGCAGCATCTTTGAGAAAACCTCTACGCCCTTTATGGATATCACAAAAATCTGTCATCTGGTTGAATGAAGTACCTGATCATGATTCCTGGGATTTCACTCCAATAATACTTGTTTCCGCTTCATCATCAAACGGCTTTCTTCCTCAAAGAACGAGCTCCGAGTTCAGCTGGAACTATATTCCTGGGGCAGGAGATGATGAAGAAAGTTGGGCTAGGGGTTTGACTCCCATTCTTTTCTGGAATCATGTGTATGATCTGATAGATGGTGGTCCTGATTTGTGTAACCAGAAAGTCTCTGAAATTGTTGAAAAAGACAGAGTATATCGGGCACAAAGGGGTCTGGATGCCTCTCAGGTCATTGTCAAATCTCGAAAGTCTTCTGAGAGAAATGGATATCCGGAGTCATCGTTTCATACAGAGTTTGAAATTTTAAAACTTTGCAACAGTCCTTCCACTAAAGGAGATTCTGCTATATGTTGGTTGGATTCAACAAATATTGCTGTGGGTACAACTCAACTAGGTAAGTCCAATGTTTGTTTTATTTAAAATAAGTTTTGCCCCAGTTTTTACGTATGCAGAACACGGATAAATTTAGTGCCTTATTTTTAAATCTTTATGTCTAACCCTTAAAAGAAATACAGTTTTGGGTGTAATAATAGAAGTTAAGGTACAATAACATACTGAATGATGCCTGCCTGCCTACCAGTCAAAGACAGAACAAATGTTCCTGTCATACGCCCCATGGTGGTTTTCCCGGGGAAGTGCACCATCTGCACATGAAATCTAAAACACATCGAGCAAAATGCTAGTACCTACAACCTAAGCTTCGTATTCCAATCCATCTAACTTATATTACCGAGCTATGCTCCTGATATTTATGATTTTGTTGGCCAAATTTTCTTATATTTCACCCTGAAGTAGTTGTATGACATGATTCTCATTGATCACCCTTTGCTGGTATTCTTTTAATCATCGGCCACTATAAGATTATTCTCAGTTGTATCACTTTGTATTCTCCTTAGGGAATAGTAATGCATCAAGCAAATGATTCTAAAAACTAAAGAAAAAATGAACATGTATTGATGCAGTGGCAAACGAGTGGCTTGGATGAGGTACTGTTTATTTAAGGAGGAAGGCTTTGGGAAGTGATTCCTTACTTCGGAATTATATAGTCCCCTAAGTCGGTGCTAAATAGTATCTCCGAAAAGCAGTCTTAATAACTTTGTCTTATCACCACAAGTCCATAACCTCCGCTGACCTAAAATCTTCCTAATATATCTTCTGTAATTCCTTAACTACCAATCAAGCTTGCCTTTAGTTTTTCATTTGTTGCCTACCCCAATAACCAACCACAATATAACATTTCTTGCAGCTACAAATCAATCTTTTCCATTCTATTTAGCTACTTTTCTGATGTCACTTGTAACCTAATCATTCGATTCTTTTGAGTTTGCTTCATTTACTATTTTGAGCTGTCCATGTGGGATTTCTCTATTTCTATCTTATGGACATGAACTGATTTTTTGTTTTAAATTCAGTTTGAACAAAAAGTATAAGAATATGACAAACCTTTTTGTAAAAAATGTGTCATTTTGGTATTTACTTCAGCTAGTAGTGATATCCTTTGTCCACTACTACTAAGCGCCCAAATTGAATAAAAATGAGATCTCATTTCATTATAACTTTTAAAATTCAAATTAACTATACTTGACAAGGCAACTCAAAATATTATTTCACTTTTCAACTTCTTTTAACTATTCACTCTAGAATTATAATGTTCTTTCTATAAACTTTTCGTTTGTTAGCTAACTGAATCTAACATATGCAAACCAACAAGTATCTTGGCCAAATACTCTTTCACCTAGTCTTTTCTATAAGCTTCTACTGACCTAAGGAATCTCTTACAAATTAGGCCTTCAAAAGAAATCAAAACAAAAAAGCTCCTAGATGTTTGACGTGAAATAATTACAAGTATATAGAAATATTAAATTGGAGGTGATAAATTTTTTAGCGGGGAACCATTGTGCTCCAAGACTTCTTGTCAACTCGAGTATCTGATAATTAATTGTGACATTGCAAATAAATATGAAACTAACACTGATTTTGGCCAAAAACAAATGTACATTTCTACTTATTCCTTGTCCACCTGTTTAATCATATCTTTGGACTTCCTCTACAATGAGCTCCCTAAGTTTAAGAAATTTCCATGTCAAAACTTTGGATGCATACTCAAGCTAAAATCTGAGTCTAGGCATCTTAGACATGCAAGAATCTTTGGTGAATTTTTGAGAAATCAAATGTTTTTTCTGATGGGTATGTTTTTAAGTGGCACTATTGTCTTTTTCTTGTTTCCTTACATTGGAGTGAGTTTTCACCAAGTTACATTTTCTCTTGTTGCTTTGCATTTTGATTTTCTCTTATATCCTTTGAACAAATGGCCAAAGTACTTCTTCCATCTATTCTTGATCTCTTCTTGGACAAGAATGTTCAAGAATGTTTTGTTGTTTATCTTTGGCACATTTCACCCTACAAAGATTCTCTCTAACTGTTTGTCCTTTTTGGGTCATTCTATAGACATCTTTGTCTGCTTCTCTTAAGGCCAACTTGTTTATACCTCTTTATAAGCTTTAAATTTGCCCCACATTTCTCTTGTTTTGTCTTTGTTTTGGTTTCCTTTTATTTTGCAAG
Source organism: Amaranthus tricolor (assembly GCF_026212465.1). Taxonomy (NCBI): domain Eukaryota; kingdom Viridiplantae; phylum Streptophyta; class Magnoliopsida; order Caryophyllales; family Amaranthaceae; genus Amaranthus; species Amaranthus tricolor. Next base: position 20,380,080 of record NC_080055.1, read on the forward strand.
GTTCTTTTCGGTCTTTCATTTTCCTAAAGCTAAATAACATTCTTTGTTCTAGTTATTGCAACCTTTACTTCCATGTTGTGTCCTTTTTTACTGTCGTACGATTGTTTGCGTCTTCTAGAAAGTTCTATCCACACGAACGTTTCAATTTTTCATATTTGTCCAAGTTGAGTCTACTATCTACATTCTCTTTGCTCGTCCAATCAACTTTTTCGACAACTCTATAATAAAAAATATAGCATTCCCTTCTTTTAAATCTCACCATTTGATTCTTCCTTGTCCTTTTATGTTGTTTGAAGTGAAATAATTACAGGTTCATAGAAGTATTAGTATGGTGGCCATCAATAGAAAAATTAGTATGAAACTATTATGCTCGAAGGCCTCATGTGAACCTACGTATCCATGTCTAATAGTTGACATTCCAAAATGAATATGAGGTGGCACTTTGATATTGGCTTAAATCATACGTACTTTTCAACACTTATATTTCTCATAAACGTGTCCAATCATATCTTCGGAGTTTCTCTATAACGTCCTAATTGCATTTAAGAATTTTCCGGAGGTCATATCTTAATATAGCTATCTTAGGCGAGAAAGAAACGTTGGTGGGTTTATGAGCATAAAACATTTCTTGGAATGTGTATGTTCTTAATATAGCTATCTTGCATTGTGATTTTTGTTGCTACAGCTGCAACTAAGCCAGATGTTGATTGTATACTGAACTGTGGCAATGAGCTGCTCACTGTCGATCATTCATATCATTATTTGTATCTCCCTATAGTGGTAAGCAATAAGGACTTCTGGTTACTGTTTGGTTTTGGATTTTGTTAGATTTGCATGTTAAATTAGTTTGAAGTTTTCGATCGATACATTTGAATCTTCGTTCATAGCTACTTAACAAGTAATAACTTTTAGATTGACAAAAATGTTCGTAAATATGTCGACATAGGTCGAATTCAGATCATGATTCATGAAAGAAAAATTGTTGACATTTTAGTTACTGCGGAATATTATGTGGCTAGTAGGTAACTGCTTAGCATCACTCTTTCCAATCATAATTACAAGATATCAGCATGCTTTCATGTGTCACGCATAGGTGACTGATCTTATTCTAAATTCGTATTGGAATTTTATAGCGTTTCGTTTGGTTTTTTTGCTTCATTTTCTTTATTATCCAGAGCCCAAAAAAGGACCGGTTTTCTCTGCTCAATAATCTTCCTTTAGCAATGAAGTTTGCAAGGTCAAATTTGATCCAAGGAAAATCCCTTTTAGTTTGTTGCCATGATGGTAAGTGATTTTGCTGCAATTCTTGAGTGTATTCAGTTTCACACTTCAAGACCATATTATTATTTAAGAAAGTTGATGCACGTAAGGAATTTGAAAAAAAAAAACTTATTTTAGAAAATAAATCCAAAAATAAGCTTCGATAAATTTTAATTACAAAATTAGCATCTTCATGCCAAAACTGAGGTCGGGTATTTGTCTTACGTACATGTTTTTTCTTTACCTTGTACTGCATATTTCATATTAGGAAGGTTTTGTAAAGCACCGACCACATTTCGATGGTCTGTTAGTCTATTTCTTTATTCCGCTCTCTTGAATCTTAATCGTACACTGAATATATACCTATCTACTTCAGGTGAAGACATCAGTGTATGTGTAAGCCTTGCAATCTTAATCTCATTATTTAGTGAAGAAGGTACGCAATTATATTTTTCCTTAGATGTCTTATGATTGAGGCTTGGCATTGTTCTTGTTGTCGTTGTTGATTTCATATTATAATGATCTTTACGGTTGGAGAACTTATAACTCGGTATTTCCAATGCGCAGGATCTTTTGATGATGGGAAATCCTTTCGAGAGACGCAAATTACGAAATTGGAAATAAAAAGACGACTTGTATTTATAAGCAAGTTTTGGACAAATTCCAGGCCATCTAGAGGCTGTTTAAAGCAAGTCTTTAGTTTTCTGCATAATGGGGTGAGTTCAAATCTTAGCAAAAAATTTTCAGTTTAGGAACATTCTAGATTCTAATACGCAAATCCAAAGTCAATTCTTCTATTCGTCACAAATTGTTTGTTGGTTACGGACGCAACATTCCATAACCCTAATCCCGTTAAGTGAGCTCTCACCTATTAGAGGTTTAGAGTCGGATATAAACAACCTTACCCTTATTAGTAATAACAAAGAGGTTGTCTGAAGATAAAAAAAAAATATGTTGTCTAACTCTGAACTTAGACGTTATTTTTGTAAAACGGATTAGCTTTAGATCATATTATGACACAAGTATACGTTTGTTTTAGTTGTCTAAACATTGGCTATCCTCATATCCTTTTGGATTACCGTTCATTTTGGTTTAACTTCATATCATTCAAGAAACTAGGATTTGGTTCATTTTGCAAACCAAACATTGGGTTGTGAATATTATTTAAGGCTACATTGAAAAAACTATGATCACTTCAAAAATCTGTGAAATTTACAAAAATTTTCAATAATCATGTGTATACTTTGTTACTTGACATGGTTAAACTTAATAGGATAGGGTTTAAGAGTATATATGTACTACTATTTTGTTTGATGGAGTTTGCTATAATTTCTTTTTTTATTTGTCCAATTGAGATTGATATTTAAAATTGATCTCATCTACCTAGTCACGTTGGTGCACCACCTTAACACCGACGCCATCATCTATGTCTTGTAAGAGATTGTTTTTCGATAAAACGACCTTAAAACAAAGGGGCCATATGAGCCTATGTATAAAGAACATCTCACGGTGAGACGATAAAAAGGTTACGGAGAATTAGATTTAGTTCTTCATTTGTGTTATTAGTTGAGAAAAGTGAACAACACATAAAAAAGAAACTAATACAAATTTAAATACTCCACAACAAATACAAATAAAATTAATTTTGGCATTTTATAACATGAGATGCTACACATAGGTCATAGGTCATAAGGCATAAGGCATAAGGCATAAGCCATCCATGTAAATTATGACTAGTCATAGATTGGATCGTTGCTGTCAACGCTTTCGGCATCTTCAACATGGTCTGATATCTCATCTTCTGCAGGATATTCCGTTCTTAGCTGCCGTAACATCTATACACCAAAATATTATTTAAAATAATTCAATATTTTTACTGATTTTATTAGAATAATCTCAATTTTTGATTAAAAATAAATAATCTTAGCTAAAATGGGTGCTTGCTAAGAATGCACCAACGTAACCTCTTACTTATACAACAAGTCATTTTGCATAAAAAAATAAAAAATAAATACAAAATAAAATTAAATTATAAAAAATTGAAAAATAAATAAAAATTTAAAAGAAATCAAGTTAATATATTTTTTGATTTTAACTTTTAATTTTTAATATTGTTGATAATTTTTTTAGCAATTAATATGTAAAAATCGGTCATCATTTTGACAACAATGTTCTTGTGTAAGTGACCTTAAAATTGGAATTATTCATAGTTAATCAAAACTTGAGATTATTGTAAAAAAATCAATAAAAAAATTTAGATTATTTTAGGTAATTTTTCATAACAAAATTACCAAAAACAATATTTCTAAGCACGATGCACAAATGAAGTCCTAGCTTAGGTGAGGGGGTCAAAAAAGCGATGTTACTAGCTCGTAAACAAAATAATATCCAACAACCGATGATCAATCGTCAAACATCCCTATTCTATCCGACTTCATTTATTAATGAATAATGTGATAGATCAAAAAAGAAATACCTGAGCATAAGATTCAAGATGCAGCTTTAGGGCAGCATGCTCTGCTTTTATATTCAAAAATGCAGCTTGTAATCTGTTCCAAATTATATAAACCAGCAACTACTCAACATTATGCATACTGCCTTTTTCTTTTGTTGTATTCAGTCTTCAAATTTCAACTCTTTTTATCCCACTTTGAATCTTTTTCTATAGTTGTTTTACATGCTTGTGAATTAATTTTGGGTTGGTAGAAACATATACAAAGTGAGCAGTAAAAGCTTAATGCTCGACTTTATATTGTTATTAATATTAATATATTCTATTCAAGTGTATTATTATTGTTGAAAAATATTAAAAAATTGTTAATGAAATATTTATGTATTATACGTTTAGTTTTTCAACTAACTAAAAATTGAATGTATTTTTCAAATAAGGGATCATGAGTTTGTTTTATAGTTTTAACCCTCAATTCTAACTACCTAGTTTAATTTGCTCTTGGTATGGAGACTAAGAAATTAGATAAAGTCATATAATGGATTTAAATTTTGGGTAATTAGATAAAAGAGAGAATATAAAGTAAATGCAGTGAGGTCATATCAAAAATAATAATAGAGCAAATTCATTGAGACGAACTAAAATGATAAATAAGATAAATTGAGTGTGACAGAAAAGTATAACAATTGTGTTTAATATTTTATATGAAACCTATATATTTTAAAGATGGACTGTACTTTTGAAAAAGAGAAGTGTATGTGCTAGGAACCTGGTGAAAGCCCCAACATTTTGTCATTAAGGTTAATTAGCTCTTAGGATGACCTAAGTGCTTTCATAATTGTCTCACTTCGTCTCCTGAATAGCAGAAGAGCATTCACATTTGCCCTAAAGGTCCGAACCTTATGGGAAAGGTACAAGCACCTTAGTGAAGTCCTCAAAACGATCGGACCTCTAGGGTATATCCCTAGGTCATTAATGATCAATTGTAATGAGACAGAAAGGTGAACAACTTTAATCACATGCATGAGAGCTACCACGCACCAATAAGGTGAAGCAACATCAAAAAGGAGAATATCAATCTCGTAATATGCTTACCATATTTATAGTAAGGCGACAAAAAGACAGTCTTAGGTGATAATCAGCCAATCAATGAGCTCCACAAAAGTACTGCATATGATTTCAACGGTCCCTTGTACCTTTTTACGATCCCTAGGAAGATTCTCAAGGTAATCTTGTCTGATATGATCACTAGGGTTTGGGAAAACCTTTTTAAAGACCTAGATTATATGTATACAGTCTGATGCATAGCTGCAAGGTACGTTAACATTTACTCACTCATTTATAGTTTGACAAAAGGATCTCACATCTATAAACAAGCCTTGATTCTTCTTCTGTTAAAGGCCCTGAGTACTATGATAGAAAGGTTAGACAACCTTTGACAAAGACTTATTGACTAAATCATCGGACGATGATCCCCTGGAGAACCCCTCTTGGGCCCTCGTTCGTTACTTGTGCAGGTTAAAGCATCAAAGGTGAATTACATAGCAACCCTAAACTTCACCGACAGTCCATTATCATCAGTGGGCTTAAACGGTTTTCTTAATACTCTATTAAGTGTCCTGAATGTTCCGTCCTCGACAGAAATAAGAGGTATATTCACTCTCTTCATTTTAAGTTTGCTACCGAAAGTAACATTTCTTACAGCGAACTTACATGGACATAACATAAGTATTGGTTTGTGGTTTGCCTTAGGGTTGATTTTAGAGTGCTGTTATATTAAAGATTATATTCTATCTAAAATATATGTTCCTTTCACCAAAAAAAATAAATAATACTTTAATGATGTAACATTATTTTTTTTATTTTGATGATAAAACTACCGCATGTATCTCCATGATGAGAAAGACAAAAAAATAAAAAAAAAAAGGGCAAAACCTGTCATATTTTCCTTCTTTGAAGACGTCCGACATTTCTTGTACAATTGCTTCAAGCTTTGCTGCTCCCATGCTGAAATTACAACGTTTATTAACTTTTTTACAACTAAAATAATTTTTATTATTTTATTATTATTATTATTATTATTATTATTATTATTATTATTATTATTATTATTATTATTCACGTTTCATGTTATTAGACTTTTTTTACTAATAATGTAATGTTGATTAGATGAAGAAAAAATAGCTTAAATAAGTACTTGACTTATTTTACTATAAATTGATAAAATAATTCGTATTTTTACAGTGTATAAATAGATTAAATAATGTAATTATTAACCAATTTCTAATACATTTACTTTTATTGAGTTAGAAATACATAAATGTAACACAGATCTACTTCATGCTTAATAGTAGATAATTTTAATTTAAAATCAAGGGATAATAAAATTTGAATTTATCTTTTATGTTGGCTTTCAATACCATGTCATATAACTACAGTCATTCGAAAAACATAAATTGATGAATCCAAAATATGTTACGAATAAGTTGTGCCTATTTTTTCAAGATCAATTGTTATTACTTACCAGCCACTACCTCCTTTAAGTTTTTGTATCAAACGTTCCACATTTGCAAGGTCTAGAGGCTTAGTATTTCTGAAAATATAAATTATAATTAAAATTATGAATTAAAATCTTATCTATGGAATATTTGCACAAAAAAAAAAAAAAAACAAGAACTAGAAAACATCAAATAAAAGAAGAATAAATTGGAAAGTACAAGAAATTTAGCAATTCATCCATGTAAGCTTGTGATGAAGAGAAGTATTTTACAATGGTTTTCTCCACAAAATTAGGTTTGGTGTCTTCTAATAACTCCAGATTAAGAAAGTAATCATTCAGATAGCCCTGCATTTCATAATTAATGTCATAATTCTATTTGGTGGAAAATAAATTACATAAGCAAATGCAATTATGCAAATCCAAACTCAACCATGCAAATATGCAATTAAAGGGTATGAATGGTAAGAATCAAGGGTTAAAACAGTAGAGGTGTATATTCGGGTCAATGGGTAGATATTGGATCATGTGTTTCAGGTCGATTTAAATTCGGATCTTTTATCCACATTGGTTTTAAAGATGTTCGTAGGCGAGCTACCCACTAGACTCAACCCATCCGGCTAAAATAACAGCGAACAGATACCTAACTCCAGATTTGAACAAAGACGTTTATTCTAATAATTGAAATTTTTTAGTATTTTGAAAAAACACTTTCTTATTTCAAATTTTCACATGATGTTTACTTGACCTAGAACAAGTTGAATTCTCTTGAGGATCACACATCCTCCTAAATTTCTAGGGTTTCTTTGGAGATTTCTTAAAAATATAACTTCTTTTATCCCACGAGGAAGGGCTAATAACAACAATAATTTTCGGTAACTCGAGAACAGCCGACTCATTTACAAGCACAAAGAAGGTTTAATAGTAAAACCAATTGTAATATTATAATTTACTCTTTAACTTTATAAAGTGGTACCCTCTTCTCTTTCGTCTATGTAAAACACTTCAAATGTGTGGATAAGAATTCAAGTTACGAAAAATATGATTTTGAATTTCGAGGAGCTAGTATAATAGGTACTGCTGTGAGAGATCATATCTCTATGCAACGTTTTCAATATAAAGAGTCTATATGCTAATAATTTGTATTAATTAGGCTATTTAATGTGCGTCTTGTGGTAGCCGGTAAGACCGTCTCATACAACAATTTGTGCTAGTATTATTATTTTATCTAAACTACCAATTAAAAGCATAAAAAAGAATTTTCTAAAGGTAAACAAACATAAAAATTAATCAAATTAGTAGATCAAGAAACGAACCTCATCAAACATAAATTGTCTTGAATCACTAAGTTGTTGACGCAGAAAATCTTTGTCCATCTTTAATAAAGAACACTAAACACTCAAGAAAATGTCCTTATAAGAATTGGTGGTGAACTATACAACACCATGTAAGGGGCTTTATATAATTGTCTTAGGGGGGTTGTATGTTCCAATTGTGTAATTTGATAGACAAATTTCATATTTACCTTTGCAATAAGTAGCAAATCCAAAGTTGATATTCATTGATAATCTCAAGTGATATTTTTCAATCATTAAAACAAAATCCATTTGATCTAACTATTTTTATTGAAATTCAACGTTTTTTGTCGTTAACGGGATTTAGGATCAGATCTCCTTAGACTATAATCAAGAGCATTCTATTCAAAATTTCTTTATTAATATTGAATTGTGAAACATATAACACAAAAAATAAATTGACGAGTTGATTTTATACATATATAAAGATAAGTGTTCATCACACGCAATACTGAATGCTTCAATATGAGTACAAAATCAAGTGAATGATAAAAAAATGCAACGATTTCTTTTCAATGATATCATAGCAATACACAATATGTTATTTTTAAGCCTTGGAGTAATGTGGGTTTGCAACATTGTGGTAATATATGTATCCATTAATAAACAAATTTTGTATTTGCCTTGAAACAATCATTAATATTCTTATGCAAATTTTGTTAAAGAAAATCTACTTTATTTAAATAAATGTTTTAACATGGGAATTTCAAATTGTCTCAATGTCGAAGTGTCCATTATTTTTTATGTGGGTTGTTTTTTTATCGGAGAAAAATAAAAAATATATATCACTTCATAAATTTGAGGAGTAAGATCTAATACTATCAATTGGTTTACTAGTGAACTTCCTATAGACTTGTTATCGGTTACCTATATTCTTCGTATTTGGGTTGCCCAAACCCATTTCATGAATTATACCGTGGTATTACAGCCCAGTTTATTGTTAGGCTTTTATAACTAAGGATTTAATCTTTAGCACCGGTTAAAAGGCATATTAGAGAAAGAGAAGAATTTATACTATTTTATAAACTTAAGGAGTAAATTCTATTACTACTAATTGTTTTAATAGCGATCCACCTTTAAACTTATGAAAGAGTTACCACTTTTCCTTCTTAATTAAGTTGCCCTAACTCAATTTATAAAAATTATATGGCTCAAGCTTATCTATAATCACAGTGAAAGAGATTAGGCGAAATTGAAACTTAAAATTTTACTTAGGAAATTAGCATTTATTTCAACTAAAATAAATTTTGATTCTCACCTTATTGATTGCATTAGAGCACCATATCATGCAATATACTAATATAGTGATGTTTGTATTAGTGAAACTTAGAGATGATATTCATTAGTAATCTCATGTGATAGTGATACTCCTATTATGTCAATCTTTAAAACAAAATCCACTTCACCTCACTTTTTATTAGCGTAAATTTAAGATTTTTTACTGTCTTTGTTTTTTTTTAATTTGCACATCTTTTTATTTAATTTTGCTTCACTTATTTTTCACCCTTTTCTTTTGTAGCAATGACACCATTTTTTTTCTTTAAATCTCCACAAACTTATTATCTCTCTTCATCTTGACCACTTATTTCTATCATCCACTTGTTTTTTTGTCTTATTCTCCAACTCAATTTCACTTTCTACTAAATTTCACCCAAAATAATTTGAGTGCATTCTCATAGGGATGGACTATGGAGGAAGTATGATATTACTTGTGTTTTAGTGAATGTTTATTTATCAGATAACATTTCAATGAATGAATCAAACATTAACACTACAAAAAACTCTTGAATTAGCGATTGGAAAAATGGCGAGGGGAAGAGTTGGTCGCCCATGGCAACGACAAGGCGAGAGAACGTTTGGTCGCCAACTGAGAAAGTCCGATAGCGACGGGAAAGGTCGTCGCTAGCAGGTCACCCACAGCCAATTTTTTTTTTTTTAATTTTTCTATCTGGTGACGGATTGTCTCGTCGGAATTTCGTCGCCAAGAAAGACATTACTTTTTTATTTTTATTTTGATGCATGGCGACGGGTGTTGTTTGTCGCCCCTTGGTCACCAGAAAAACCGTGAATTTGGTTTTTATTTTTTTTTAAATGAAGGCGACAGTTCTGTTGGTAGCCCTTTGGTTGCCATGTTTTTGAATTTGAATTTAAAAGTGGCGATGAGTTTGTAATCGCCGTGTTGTCGCCATGTTTTCTTTAAATAGGCTGCAGAATTGTTGTGCATCGTATATTTCGGAAACTAAAGAATTAGAAGAGGTTAGTGATTTTCTTATTTTATTATGTAGCTTGTTTTTTTATCTTTATATGAGTTGTTTTTATTTATTTTTATTATTTATATTTAATTTGTATTGTCATTAATTTGATTTAATTTTATTATTTTATTAGTACATATTTTATTTCCTTTGTTATTTACTTGAGTTTTTTTATATTTTTTATTATTTTATATTTTATTTTTATTGACATTAGTTTGTTTTAATAATTTTTATTAGAATAATTATATCATTATCATATGTTGTTATTTTCATTAACTTACTTTACTAATCAGTTGAATAATTATGTTATTATATTATATATAGGTGTTAAAAATGAATTTTAGGCAAGAAAGAAGTTGGATGTACAACCGACGAAAAAATGGAAAGTTTAGTTTAAGATTTATGAGAGGGTTGGAAGAGTTTTTAGATTTTGCTTGTACAAAAAGCATGAGTTCTGAGATTAGATGTCCTTGGAAAAATTGTTGTTATAAGGAAGCAGATGAATTAAGAGAACATCTAATGAGAAGGGGGTTTGTTGAAAATTACTATGAGTGGGAATATCATCAAAATACAGAGATAGGAACAACATCTGATGTTGTAGCGGTAGTGGGAGAGCAATCGTCAAACAATCCAAATCCATACTCACAGATGGTGCATGATGCAGTAGCTAGTGTATTTCCAGACACTTACCATCAGTTTCTTCCCTCCCAGTATGATGTAGTGTCAGTAGATAATGAACCACCGGTACACGTTGACGAATATCCAAACCCTCAGTGTCGACAGTTCTTTGAAATGTTAAATTCTGTAAATAGTCCTTTATTTGAAGGTTGTAAAAATCACACCAAGATGTATATTATTGGTCGACTTACAAACCTGAAGACAGACCATCGTCTCACTGAGAGGTGTTACGATGATATTTGTGCTATTGTGAACGAAGTGTTACCAGAACAGAATACGATGGTAAACAACTTCTATGAAACGAAAAAACAAATAGCTGCCCTTGGATTACCCGTTGAGAAGATAGATTGTTGTCCTAACGGATGTATGATATATTGGGGGAATAATGCGAATGCAACTTGCTGTTATATTTGTGAAACTTCTAGATGGAGAAGAAACAGTAAAGGCGATAAGATTTCGCGGAAGCAATTTCATTATTTCCCCCTTGGCCCCAGATTACAAAGATTGTATGCTTCAGAGGCAACAGCTAGGCATATGAGGTGGCATGCAGAGCACCGCACTAAAGATGGAGAGATGATACATCCGTCCGATGCTGAAGCGTGGTTGACATTTAATGACATGCATCCAGACTTTGCAATGGAGACTCGAAATGTGCGGCTTGGTTTGTGTACAGATGGTTTTAACCCCTTTGGAAGTTCCGGTCAACAGTATTCATCGTGGCCTGTCATTTTAACACCATACAATCTTCCGCCATGGATGTTCATGAAGAAGCCGTATATGTTCTTGACCGTGATTGTCCCTGGGCCGATCCAAAGCACAATAATATTGTAACTAGTGTATTCACAATCTTCAGTTATCCAATAAGATTTCATGGAAAAGGAAAAGCATATATTTTGGATGAAAGAGATTACGAGATTGCACATAGATACATGCTAATGAATTGTCCAGAGGTGGATGTATTATATCTGAGTTTAAAAGTTCAATTCAAAGACATCAACCGAATTGGTCAAGTCAGAGGATTGAAGCGTTTGTGCAAGAGAATTTTACAAATGCGTTCAGAACTGCAGTATGTTGTTCATCTATTACGTTAATTATTATGTATGTATTTCATTATTACGTTAATTAAATTCATAAAGTTATTTCCATTTATCTGACAGGCAAGACAAGGATCATTCGATAACCGAGTGAACAGTGACATTTTGAAGCAGATCGCTGAAGGACCACTTACACATGCTCGGAGTTACAATGTCTGTTACAAAAACGGATATAGATTCCATACAGTACTTCATGCATCAAATAAATTAGCAGACAATAGTGGAGTGTGCGTCAAAGTTGCTGACAACAGTCGTGACGAAGAAGATTTTTACAGGCAATTGCTTGAAATTGTAGAGGTTGAATACCCGGGGATACCTATCAAAAGAGTAACGTTGTTCAAATGTCATTGGTATGACCCAACTACTACTGGAAATAGCCGCGGAACAAATATTCATAAACGATATAAGTTAGTTGACATACATCAAGGTCGCTCGTATCGTTTATATGATCCATTTGTGTTGGCAAGTCAAGCATGTCAAGTATATTATCTTCCATATCCGAGTACAAGAAAAAATTTAAAAGACCGGAGAGCGGTTTGCAAAGTCAAACAAAATAAATTTGACAAAGAAGTAGAACAGGAATCCAAAGATGCTGCTTTCCAAGAAGAAAATAGGGACCGTATTGAAATTGAAGAAGATTTTTCCCAAACACCGCTTCTTGATCTATCTGGCGAAATTGTTCAACAGGTGCATGATAATGATGAAGATACTGAAGAAGATGTGGATCTTTTACTGTCATAAAACGAACAATCCGAAGATGAAGATTTTGAGAACGACGACTATTTTAGTGATGAAGATTAATTTAATTATTTATATGTAATTATTTAATATTTTGTAATATTTAATACAATTTTATTATAATCCTCCGAATTATTAATATTTTGTAGTAATAATAATAATAACAACAACAACAAAATAATAAATATATATCAACAATAATTATAATAACAATACTAATAATAAATAAAAACAGTGTTAATAATAATAATAATAATAATAATGATTTTATCAATAATAATAATAACAATAACAGTAATAATAATAATAATAATAATAATAATAATAATAATAATAATAATAATAATAATAATAATAATAATAATAATAATAATAATAATAATAATAATAATAATACTACTGCCGCCGATTTTTTCCCCACTGCAGCACGCAAAGGTTTTCATTACCGAGGCGTTGGGGACGAACCAGCGACCGACAAGCTGGTCACTCGCTTGAAAAGTCAAACTGACTGGTCTTGTATTTGCAGGCAGCGACGAACCAGCGACCAACCTTCTCGTCGCCTTACTGAAAAGTGAAACTGTTTAGTCTTGTCATTGCAGTTGGCGACGAACCAGATGAAAAATCCGTAATATGATGCCCTAATTCCTCATTTGCTACGACTCTATCCTCATTTTACATACTTCTTCATTTTCCTTATACTTCACCTCTCACCTCTGAATTTTCTTTTCCTCCATTAATCTCATTTTCTATTAATTTTCTTTTCTCTCTTAATCTCATCCTCATCATTTAGTGGTTACTACTCATCTTCAACTTTAAAAATCTCATCTTCTTATTAAAAGGTTAGTGTTTATTGTTTATTTTTTTGAATTTTTTCAATGTTCTTGATGATTATGATGATAAATTATGTTTGAATGTTTTTTTTTCTTTTATGTTTGATTTCGAGCTATGGAGTACATTGTCATCTTCAACATGTTTTTTCTTGTTATTTCATGATATTTATGTTGAATTAGGTATGTTTTTTTTAAAATTTTGAATTATGGTATATTTTGAGCATGTCTAATGTTATTATTTTGTTTCGTCATTTTTTGTATGTTTTTAACATTTTCGAATTATGGTATAACTTGAGCATGTTTAGTGTTATTTTTATGCATTTTTCGAATTTCGGAGTAATTTATATTTTCGAATTATGAATTATGGTATACTTTGAGCATGTTTTATGTTATATTTTTCTAGCTTTCTTTTATTTAAAATGTAACTTTGGAATTATAAAGTAATTTATTCTTAATATGATGTTATTATCTAGTTTCGAAATTTTTTTTATTTTTTTTAATATATTCGAATTACTTTAATAGTATACGTAGTAATGTTTAGTTTGGGATGATAAAATTCATTACGTAGATAAAATTGGGACATTTTATGGTATAGATAAGATTGATTTTAGTTGAAAATAATTTTAGGGTTTGAAATAAATTTTATAGGCAAAATGAGCAGCGACCCTAGTGATTGGGCTAGCAACTATTTCTTGAATAATTTGTCGACTAGCAACGAAGACAATAACGACGAAGACAACAGTAACCGAGTTCATGGGAGTAGTGAAAATACTCCAAGTGATTCCATACATAATATGGAAGAGGACGATGGAGACGATCCTCGTCCGAATCTTCCATGGCTACCAATCATAAACATGTAAATATTTTTATCATCTTATTATCATTAATATTTTTTCAATATTAAATTTCATTGTAAACTAATTTTGTTAATTATTGTAAGATTTAATCCGATATCCGGGAACACCATTGTATCCAAAATAAGGGCTACCTTTAATTATAGGCAAGATGTCGAAGGTAGTAGTTGGAAGGGTGTGACCAAACCCACCAAAGATTTTTATTTTAATGAATGTAAGGTACAATTATTATTTAGTTGTTTATTTTTTGACTTTTTATATATAAATTATTTTAAGTATTTTATTTGATGGAACATTTATGTATTTAGAAACAGTACAAATGAGAGACTCGCCTCGAACCTTTCGTTCGAAGGTCATGGGAGGAAAAAGCCGCAAAGCACTATGTGGATATGCTTTTCAAATGGCGCAGGACGTTGAAAAGCAAGCCTGAATTTAAACCTCCTCCCATCGATAATGAGACCTGGGCGCGATGGAAGGCTGATTGGGAACGCCCAGATAATAAAGCCGTTTCGGCTAGGAATTCCTCCAATAGACGTGGAGGAAAAGACAAAGCTGAAGCCACCCATATAGGTGGCTCAATCCCGCATGCCAGAACAATGAGGGATTTGGTGAGTATTTAGTTAATTAAGTAGTATTATATTGAATTTTTTTATTATCTTTTGTTTAATTTTAAGTGGTATTTTATTTAATATTTTAGAAACAATTAAAAGGTCAAAGACCCACAGCCTACGAAATATTTACACGAACACATGGGGTCTTTGACAATGAAACTGGGGATTGTTCCCAATGGACGAATAGCAAGTCACAAAAAGTTAACGTAATAATCTATTAAACTTGTTTATTTATTTTTTTTAAGTATCAATTAATAATTTGTTTATAGGTAATTGATTTCTTTGTTTTATTGAAGGATGAATATCGTTTTTTGATGGAGGAGCATCCAACTCGCGACCCAAGTCAAATTTGGTTGGATGCTATAAAAATTGTAGAAAGCGGTTCAAACAAAAAAACAAAAAAAGCAAATACGTATTTAGGGTTGGGTCCGCCTCTCAAATTATTTATCCTCCTGAGCCAACGGATATTACGTCTTCTCAGCCTGCACAACCTGATTATGATGCCATTATACAACAAAGGTTTGCGGATTTAGAAGCCCGCCAAATGGAGTTCATTAATCAATTATGGGAAGCGATACGAAAAGGAAATGCTCAGACTGCCTATGAGACTCATCAAAGGCTGACTGAAAAAATAACAAGAGAACGGGAACTCTTTTTGAAATTCATTGAATCGCATTTCAATTTGTATCAACCCCCTCCTCCCCCTCCTCCAAATGAATGATTAAATATATGTAATTTTTGTGACTTTGTAAATAAACTTTAGTTTTATATATAATATTTTCAGCTCTTTTATTTTTATTTATTTGTTTTATGTGTATATATTTTTATCTTAATATTATAACTAATACAATATATATATATATATATATATATACACACACACACACACACACGACGACAAAAAAGCGAGAAAATGTGGACGCCCTCAGCGGGCGACGAAGGAGCTATGAAATACTGGTCGCCAACTTGGCGACGGGGTGTGGGTCGCCAGTTGGTCGCTGGTGCTGGCGAGGAAAACTTGGTCGCCAAGTCTGACAGGTCCTTTTGCGACGGGCTCCTCGTCGCCCGCTAGTCGCCAACTTTTCCCTGAAAAATGGCGAGGAAATGGCATCCATTTTGGTGTTAGCGACGAACGAAAAGGTGACCACCTCGAAGCCCGTCGCCAAGCCCACTTTTTGACCATTTAGCTATCAAATGACGACGAAAAGGGGTGTCGCCAATTCAATAGTTTTTTGTAGTGTAATTTGACCACATTCCTCTGGCCCTCTCAATTTTAAGGGGTACGGATATGGATTGTCTGTTACCTTTTCTCGCCTAATCTCTATTTACGAATGACATATTGAGTTGATGATTATGATTACAATCATAACAATATGTTAGGTGATATACATAGACATGAAAAACATGAAACGCACATATGCACACATACGCCCATGTGCATGTGCACATATGATCCCACGCACATGATCCCACAAACTCACGTACTCTAAGTAAGTTAAACGACTTGTACGAAATATAAGAAGTAATAGCTTTAAGAAATATAAGAAGTAATAGCTTTAAGAAAATAATTTACGTGTTATAAATTTGTTTTCATAGAAGAGACTTAGAGACCTAAATAACGACCTAAGAGTTGACTATCATCGGGTTTAGATATTTTCAGGTTACGGATCAAAAATTCTAATTTATGTTTAAATGATTTTTGGTTGGCTTTTAGACCAATTTTGATTAGGTAAAAAAATGTAAATAGGTTTAATTATCATCAATCATGACCGTATCAAATGGAGCATTAAAAAAAAATAAATAAATAATGTTATAAAGTACATAAATTAATTCAACATATTTTATCAAAATCGACATCAAAACCCACTTTCCTTTAACATCATTTGATACTAATAACTAAATGGGAGTATTTTATATAGGATGGCATCTCAAGTTCAGCAAGTCACGTATGATACCGTTCAACTTATACAATCAGCCTATTTTCTAAATAGCGATCACTCGGGTTATGATTAATCATTTAAAAATAACTGATCAGTTTAAGGTTATAATTTATCAAATTTGATCACTTTATAGTTATATATGATTACTTTAAGATTGTAAGTGATCACTAATGTTATAAATATTAACTTTAAAACTATAAGTGATTACTTTCAGGTTATAATTGGTCACTTTAAGATTATAAGTGGTTAGTTTAAGATTATCATTTGTTACTTTAAGTTTTAAGTGATCACTAAGGTTATTAGTGATCACTCTAAAATTATAAAGTGATCACTTAAAAACTGTAAGTGATCATTTTAAAGTTGTAATTGATCACTTTAAGATTGTAAGTGTTTACTGTAAGTGGTGATGTTCGGTGCCTTGAATGTTGTCGTGTTTAAGCCTGTATCTGTAACATGGGTTGAAATAAGTTGAGTGGTTTGAGAATAAGAATCTTGGTTTTGCTAAGAGTCTCGACCGAGACTGTCCTTAATCTTGGTCGACGCTTAGAGCTCTGCAGTGAGAAGATCATGGTGTCTCGTGTTTCAAAGTCTTAAGTGAGACTCTTCAATTCTTTGTCGATTATGAAGTTTCGGACGAGACTGTGCCAAGGTTTGGTCTAAGCTTAAGTATGTGAAAGGAAGTGGTTTGTGGAGTTTAGTCTCGAGCTGACACTTGTGCTCAATCTCAATCTATATATTTAGGTCTTAGTCGAGACTAGTTGTTTACTTATAAACACCTCCAATAATTAGATTTAGGGTTAGGAGGAGAGGTATTAATCTCGAGAGCCACAAAATTAAGATTTTAGGTCAGCATGGTAAAACTTATTTGTCATCTTTGTTTTTTGATCTCCTTTACATCATGAAAGTTTGTTCTCGGTTTCTAGTGGACGTAGCTATCACATTGATAGTGAACCACGAAAATTCTTAGTGCGTTTTCTTATTGTTATTTGTTTTATTGTTTCTTGTTTGTATTTTAGGTTAATGCTTTCGTTGTCCACATAGCAATAAGGTTATATGTGATCACTTAATGTGGTAAGTTTACATTAGGCTTATTCAATAGAGATTGTCTCGCCATAGAATCGTCTCAATCGAGTATTTGTGTTCTTAAGTTAGATCTCTTCTATGGGCCAATATTCATAGTAAGAGGCCCAAAGAGCACGAAACTCCATTGTTCATATTCCATAACCTTCATAATTAACATAAATTCATAAATGAGATGGACATAAAGTGAGATTATTTATAGTACAATTGCTTTTGTGAGAGAGCGTCTTTTAAAGGAACGACCCCAAAATAAGAGTTCCACATTCTTATTTTCGCTTTAATTTGTATTACTTGCGCTATTTAGCCCATACATCTAATGCGTTTCTCGAAGAGACCGTCTCTCACAACAATTTGTGCTTCTATTAAACTGATCTATGTACATATAGTTTACTAATGTGATCATTTATGATTTTAAGATGATCAATTAAAAAAATGATTAATTATATGAACTCATCTTATGGTGAAACAGTCTCACACAATAAGCTGATTAATTAATTAATTGACAAATTTTTACTCTTTCATCTGCCCTTAAAGTTCTTTAAAATAAAATAGGAAAATTACACATGGTAGAATCCAGTTTTAATGAAATGCCAATAATAGCACTTTTTAAAGAAAATTCCACATGATAACATCCAACAATTGCATTTAAATTTTAAGCTACTTAAAATTTAAATGCAATTATTGGATGCTAGCATGTAGAATTTTCTTAAAAAAGTGTTACCACATTACACTCAAATTGGATGCATGTGAAATTACCCAATAAAATATTATCGTTTTTTAAACGTTGAATTTATTTTTACCTTTATTTGCTCCGAATAATAGATCACGTTTTTTTTACACTTCTTCAAGATCTTCTCAAATTCCAGAGCTCAGCGATCTGGAATTAATCGAACACAATTTCATTTCAGGTAATTTTTGTCAATCTTTAATTCAATGTTGTTGTAATCTATTTAAAATACCCCAATTTGAAACCCTAATAATTCTCTTAATTGTTCTTCGATTTTCCCGCAATACAGCTGAAAAAACGTAGAATCAAGCAGAAAATGGTGAAGGTAACAATGCTTGCACGTGTTATGGATGGACTACCATTAGCAGAAGGATTAGATGATGGACGTGATGTACAGGATGTTGAATATTACAAACAGCAAATTAAAGCTTTGTTTAAGAATCTCTCTAAAGGTCAAAATGATCCTTCGAGAATGTCTGTTGAAAGTGGACCTTATATTTTTCAGTATCCTTTTTTAATTGCATGTTTGAGTAGTTTAGTATGCATTTGTTTTGTAAATTGTAATGTGCTAGTATATCTTAATTGTTGCGAAGTTTTGGTATCAACATGGTTTCTCAATTTTATTTGTTTCGATCTAGTATAAGGGTATGATTGTGCTTGTTTGACCCACTTAGTTGGGAGACGCTTTAGTGGCATTCGTGCAATGTGATTTTATTGTATGTGCTTAGTAATGTGGTTTTTGCACTTGGTACTTGGTAGCATGGTGCTGGTTGTATCACCAGTAGTAGAATTTTACTTCGATGCTTTATTAGTCTTAATCCTTTTTTAGGGTTAATTTGGGATTTTCAATTACAGGAAGAAGAGAGCTTGAGTAAAGAATTTGTGGGAGATTTATGATTGTTGATAAATTTGCAAAGCTGATACATATAGAACATGTTTTGGGTTATCTTTATGTGCTGTATGTGGTAGCAAGCAGAGTAAATTTTATTTTTAAAGTGTTTTTGGAAAGCAGCTGCTTATATACAAAGGAATTCTGATTTTTTTGGTGGAATTGAGAATGCCTAGCACATAATTGAGCTTGTAGAATAATTCTTGGGTGTATCGTTGAAGTTTGAGCAGTAAGTTTGAGATAGATATACATATAAATATGTAAATACTAGAGTTAGGAAAGTGGTGGGGAGATGGAGACAATCATTGCTTCATTGTTGTATCTATGAGTCTGTTCAAGTGTTAGAGCTATGAAGAATGATTAGAGAATAGAGTTTAAAATTGTAGTCATTATAGTTGGATGAGCTTGTGACATTAATGGTCTCTTATAGTGCTATGAGTTTATTGAGGCTAGACCTATGTGACATGGAAATGGTTACGATTGTTGAATAAGAACATGGATCCAAGTATCCCTTTTGGTACTTTTATGAATAAATACATGAATTTTATTCCAAAATGAAGTGTTGGAGTGCTGCACCCATTCCAAGTATCATGATCGAAAATGGTGTAAGGTTAAATGAAGAGTCTATGTAACAAAGGCTAAGCCACATGATATACAAGCATGCTCATGTAGCCTATTTTGAGTGACAAGCAAGAGCGTATTTTATTTAGGTTCTTTAATGCATTTGTTGTTTCTTGTAATCCTAGAAGTTCGCGGGTTATATTTGCATAAACATTCGATGCCCCTAATAAGATGGGGCTTTTTAAATATGGTAAATGGTCATTACTTATTACCTATGTCACGGGCCTCTCGATTCTTTTGATTAATTTAATACTTGCTATCATTGTGCAAAATTACAATTTCGGTCATGGTCGCGGTAACAAATGTAAAAACGGATATCGCGGTCATTATGGTTGCGATACGGGGATGCGGCCTTGTTTTGCACTATAGTTGATATACTTGTGGTGTGGCATATTAATTTGAAGATGATGTATTAATTTTGTTTTCTACTATATATCTTAACTTGTGCATCCCCCGCCCTTAAATTGAACTAACAAGCCTCCAAATTCTATCACAAAAGATTTGAAGTAGGACAATATGATTAGCACTCACTTAACCCACATAAAGTAAGAAGGTTGTGGTAGGTAGTTGACCACTGATATAAAATTTAATCACCTACATGATCATGAATAAAATTTAAATTAACTTAAGGAGTTCTTCCTTACTAATGCATCATACTTCCTTGACTTGAGTGTAGAGATAAATATACTAAGGTTTCTAAGTCGTCCTAGAAGTGGTTTAGGATTTTCTCCCTAGGGCTTATGACTTAGTTTTTCAATGGTATGTCTCCACTTAGCTTCTTCATATTCCATTTTTATTACTTCATTTCTAAGATTCATATCAAACTACAAACCCCAAGCAAAAAGAATTGATGATGTCTTCTATGTGACCCTTTTCTCTCTTCTTCGAATCCTTGATGAAGTCTTAAAGAATAAAGGCTTAATTTGTGAATCATGATTTTGTTGAGGTCCATACAATTTAATGCTTGGAACAAGAAAATCTCATTTTAGTACTAGTCTTATCGGTTCATGCTGTTTTTACTCTAAGGCTAAGAAAGAATTTGATTACTAAGACGTTATTTGGATCTTGTAACATAAAATGCCTTACTAGTATGTCTAGTTAGCTAGCCTAATAGGTGACACATGTTGAGACGTGCTTTGTAACCGAGAACGCCTACTTCCTAATAACCAGACTCTACACGCCTCTCAGAATCCTGTAAGTTAAGTTATGCCCTGAGTTGAGGTTGTGTATGTTATTGTATGTAGATTGGTTTATCATTTAACTTAAATGCAAAAGCACGCTTTGAATTGATAAATAGCAATAAGTTGCTTGGAGTTTTTTTTTTTTTGTTTAAAATTCGTTTTTGTGTGTTATTTGTCAGGTTATCATTGCATTCATTATCATATTGGCAAAAATATATTGGATTAGTATTTTGATGCGAAGATTGGAATTTCCATCTTCAATTTATAAATTACTTTGAAGGGAGAGAATGTTGGTTGTCGTGTCTTTTCACTATTGATTGTGGCTTAGTGTTCGTTTCTAAGTTTGTTGGTGTCTCGGTCCATAATGTTTATAGTCACTTGATGTATATGAAACAATTTTCCCTTACATGAGTAAGTTATGCTTTAATATTTGTGCTTGTTATTTTGGGAGAAAAGGCTATTTTTACATTGTTTGCATTGATGTTAGCTGCATAGCTTTTTGCCTGTCCTTCTACTTGCATTTTAATTTCTTTACTTATTTCATATACTTGAAACTCCCTATTCAAGTCATTCTACTTGCATTTTAACATCTTGTCTACTTGTTCACATATGATTATAGGGATAATGTCCTAATAATTAGTTGTACATGTGCTTTTTGCTTTTTTAAAGTGCTCTAATGCAAATATTATCTCTATGCAATATTTTAAACATATTTCGCGCACTTGCTCTCATTCATTTTCATATTTCCGTATGAGATAAGCATTATGATATCTTGGTATTAAATTTTGACCTTGATAAGTTTAAAGCTATATCATTGAGGGAAGTGTTTGTTACCTGACAATGTGTGATCGGTCTTATCCAAAGAAGCTTGCATTTCAATATCTGGAAGATCTCAAGAATGAATTTGAGCGTGTAAATGGGAATCAAATTGAAACTGCAGCTAGACCTTATGCTTTCATCAAGTTTGGTATGCTTATGCTCTATTTGCATTTGCTTCAATATTTGAAAGGTTGTTTTACTAAACTATTATTTTCCCTTTCTTTGATAAAGATACATTTATTCAGAGAACAAAGAAATTGTACCAAGATACGCGTACCCAAAGGAACATTGCTAAACTAAATGATGAGCTCTATGAAGTGCACCAAATAATGACAAGGAATGTGCAAGAAGTGCTTGGTGTTGGTGAAAAATTGGATCGTAAGTCGTTCAATACTTAACTCCTATTTTTGTGTAATTATCTATAACAGACAAAGACTTTGTTTACTTTGGGTCAGTATTTGCTTTGTTATTCGGACTAAAAACTCATCCTACATGGTATGTGTTTGAGTGTCCAACTTGGCTAACTTAAGGAAAAGTGCATATTTTGGTTTAAAATAGTGTCCAAGTGTCACATCCATGTTCGAGTGTCAAAAATCTGATACATGTACTTGAAGTAAAATGAAGAGTCTAGGTAACAAAGCCTAATTGTGTAAAAAGGTATTTAGATTATTAGAAGTTTTATAAAAGCTGGAGCTTAGAAGACTTAAAAAGAGGGTAAGGAAGACCGAAGATTACATGAAGGAGAGAAGTGGAAAAGATTATAAGTTACATAGGCTTACAAATTGAGATGATTAAAATCAAAATGAATGTAGAAGAAGAATATATGTGGACGACCTTTGAATATTAGTTCATGTAGTCGACTTTAATATTTTGGGATATATGGGCTATACGCTTTGATACTGTTATCGACCAAATTCAGAATTTTTTTACATTAAAAAGCTTTATTGGACAAGTATCCAAGTTTAAGTAATATGGATGGTAGATTGTCTTAGCTGGATTGGGTTTATGAGTGACACTTTGAACTATTTTGTCTAGATCATGTGCTAGGGGACTTAATGCTCTGCAACACAATGCTGAAGTTTTCATTCAAATTCATATTTCCAGTTAATAATATTTCATGTAGCTTGGCTAAGATTGTGTTTGGATCAAGGGAATTGGAGGGAAACTAAGGGGAAGGATTTGAAATGATGTATTTTCTTTTGTTTGGATTCTAATCTTAGTTTGAAAAAGTGCGCCTCGCTTTGCGCCTTGTGCGCCTCGAGCTCAGGCTCGGCTGAAAATGCCTCGGCTAGGTGAGGCAAAGCCCACTACAAGAGGCGTGCGCCTTAGGCGCCTTGATGCGCTTCCGCCTAGTGTGCCCGGTGCCCTCCTTGTTGGGTTTGGTAATTAACTTATGTTTGTTTGTTCGAAAAGAAGTAAAATTCGAAACTCAAATTTACTTGAATATGAAATTCGAAAAACCATTGCTTTAAGAAAAACAAAAGCATTCGAAGAAGTAAATAACTTTTGGAATTCGTCGTTTTCTCATTATAATATTTTTGTGTTAAAGTGGTGTTTACCGCAAGAATAATAAATGTTTTCAAGCTTGTTGATACTAATATATGAATATCATGCTCTTTGAAGTATTATATATGTTTTAAAATTGATTTTTAAGCTTTAGCGAAAAAGTGCGCCTCGCATTCAAAAAGCTCGCGCTTTCACCCTGCGCTTTGCATCTAGGCTCTAAGGGCTCCAAAACTAGAGAGATTTTTAAGGAATATATTTTTTCCCTTCCTCTCCTTTCCCTTTCCTTTCCTCTTAAGTAAACTAGAAAAGTTTTCTTTACTATTTCTTTCTTTTCATTCCTTTCCCTCTCTTTACTGTCCCTTCCTTCCTTTCTGTTCACTCGTAAATTCATATCCAAACACAGTGTAGAAGTCACACCAATGTTACATAAAAATGAAATTCAATTTGATTCAGAAAACAAAATGATTAATGAGAAAATAAACTTAGGAAAAGAAATTTAAACCATTAGAAACTAACATCGATCAAAAGTAGGAAATGTAACATAATAAAATCATGAAGCAAAATTCTTGTATCACAAAACAAAACAAAACAATAATAATCAACATCTTAATCTCAAACGATTGGGGTCAGCTACATAAACTAATATATTAGTTCCAATAGTTGTTTACATGGATTTTTCTTCTCCGTTCGATCTGATTTTCTACCATTTCAATTTGTATCACAAACGTAGAATATAATATAATAATATTAGTTTATGAAGAAAAATAAGAAAATACATGTTTTTACTTCTGATGCAACCGAGTAATAATTACACAAAACAAAATTCCATTTGATCCGAGAAACCAAATGAGAAATGAGAAATGTTAATTTAATATTTGTTAACTTAGTAAACAAAATTTAATCCATTAGAAGTACATTGATCATAAGTAGGAAATACTACCATAATACTAATCAAATAGCAAAATTCTTGTATCTCAAAAGCTAAATATAATTTAACAGTAATAGTTTATGAAGAAAAATAAAAAAGCACATGTTTTTATATCTTGATGCAACCGAGAAATGAGAAACGCTAATCTAGATTTTCAAATTGCGTTTCCGCATAGTTTTGGTACGAACAGTTTAAAACACTAGTTTTGCATTTTGCGCTTCTATTAGTCACACTAAGGCTCTTTGCTTAACAATTTAGAAGTAAAGAGAAGGCATGCTGGAAATTCATTGTTCTTTGCACGTGAATTAAAGCAAGGGTAAAGTTTGCATACAAAATCTTCAGAATGTTGTTACACGAAATGCGAAATTGTAGTTTTGAAAAGTGCAAGGCGAAAAAAGTCCTTAGAGCCTAGGTGCAAAGCGCATGGCGAAGGTGCGAGCTTTTTGTAGGCAAAGGCGTGAAGCATGCATTTTTGTTAAAAAGCTTTTAAATGAATTTTAAAACATATATTCCTTAGAAGAACATGTCATTTATAATATAATAGCAGTAAACTTGAACACATTCATTATCACTACGGTAAAAACGAATTTAGTACATTACTAGTATAACGATACTATAAAGTAATTTTTCTCTTCAACTAATTTTTTGGTTTGTTTTATGGAAGCAATGGTTTCTCGAACTTCATATTTAAGTAAACTTTGTTTTCAAGTTTCATTTCTTTATCAAAACAATAAGCTTAAGTTAATTACTAGCCCAACGAGGAGGCACACAAGTTGTGAAGCGCATTGAGATGCACCAAGGTGCACGCCTCTTGTAGTGGGTTTTTCCTGACCTAGTCAAGGCGCACAAGGCGCTAGGCAAGACGCTAAGTAAGGCGTGCTTTTTATAACTAAGACTGAAACGCCACGAACTTGCGACCTAGACCATTAGCAGTAACATTTTATTTTCCTAACATCAGAGTCGTCCTAACCGCCGAAAATTAATGTCAATTGAAGAGAAGATTAGTTTTAAAAAGCACAAGGCACATCGAGGCGCAAAAGGTCCTAAGAGCCAAGGTGCAAAGCGCGGGTTGAAGGGATGAGTTTTTTGTAGGCGAGTGCACTTTTTTGCTAAGCTTAAAAATCAATTTTAAAACATGTATAATACTTCAAACAAAATGACATTCATATTTTAGTATCAACAAGTTTGAAAACATTCATTATCCTTGTGGTAAACACCATTTGAGCATAAAACTATTATAATGAGTATATGAAGAATTCTCGCAATTATTTTCTTCTTCGTATGCTTTTTTTTTTTTTTTAATGAAGCAATAGTTTATCGAATTTCATATTAAAGTAAATTTGGGTTTCGAGTTTTATTTTTTTCTCTTAACAAACAAGCATTAGTTAATTACCTAGTCCAACAAGAGGCGCACAAGACGTGAAGCGCATCAAGGTGCTCAAGGCGCATACCTCTTGTAGTGGGCTTTGCCTCACCTAGCCGAGGCATTTTCAGCCGAGCCTGAGCTTGAGGCGCATTTGGTGCAAAGCAAGGCGTGCTTTTTAAAACTAAGAAGAAAAGAAAAGAGGACTAGAGAACCTAAACCCTAAGAAAAACACAAAAGAAAACGATTAGAAGAAGAGAAAAATGAGAACAAAATATTAACGTTTTCCTGTTTTTCTTTCTTACCTTTATGAACCTTTAAATCAATATCTCTCATATTAATCGAAATTCATTTCGTGTAACTATTGTTTTGAACAGATTTAATGAAATAATGATGTTTGCCTTTAAATGAGGTTCAAGATGTCATTGTAGCACTGCATTATATTGTTGCAATATGCATGTAATGATTACACAATAGATGTTTTTTTTCTACAAGTTGTTCTTGTCCCTTTTTTGGGGGTTTTGTTATGGGTGGGGTGGGGGGACTTTAATTTTTTATTAACAATGTTTTTTCTGCATATGGTAAGTGGCCTCTCTATCTATGTTAACTGTCTTTGATGATCTCCTCATGATGATTGATTGAAAATATCGGTGTTTCTTCTTACCTTTTTCTCTAGGAGGTCTGTTCATTTGGAATTTTTCTGTCTAGACTCTATTTTGAACAGTAGATATCTCTGAGGAGTGAGGACTAGCTATCTTACTTAAGTTTTAGATGCCATTTAATTTATCTGCTCCCTTTTATTGTATGTTACACTGTGCTTAATAGGAGAGTTGGTATATGTGTTACCTTTTTGGAATGCAACTACCCCTGTTCTTCAAATTCTGAAGGTTGGTTTTGTGTTAGATTGTATGTTACTGTCAGTTTCTTGGTCATCATTGCCAATCTATAAACAATTGGTAAATTTTGCAACCCTTTTTTTTAACAAGGGGAAGGTGGAATGGGAAATTTTAAGTCATTTTTTAACTAATGTAATTCCAAAAAGATAAGAGTTTTGTCAATGATGGGGATGCTTTACAGTCATGGATCATAAATAGTGAAACTTGACTGCCCTGAATATATGTTAACTATATATATGCTTGACTTTGTTGTAGATTACATACAACTCCATTTATGGATATGAAACGTTGATTCGATACTGTTTCATTCCTGATTTTTCAAGATTTTTTAATGTTTTACTTTTTATCTGTTTGTGTTTTTTATTTGAATTGTTTGATGAAACGATTGAATTAAAATTGAATTTTTTAATTAAATGCTATTTCAATCTTGCAGAGGTCAGCCAAATGTCCAGCCGCTTAACATCTGAATCACGGATATATGCCGATAAGGCAAGAGATCTAAATCGACAGGTTAGTTTTATAAAAACCAAAGGTTTTATAAGTCTTAATTTTATGAAATATTCACTGAAGCTGGCTGCTGTAGACTTCCATTTAAAAGTTATAATGACTAGTTTGGACCTTAATTGCCTATTTGAAAAATTGATGCTCCTCAATCCTCCCCATCGCAACCTCACTGTTATGTTTCCTCCCTTACAGCTCGTTTAGTTAGTGGTACTAAATAGTGGTAATGAGAAGGATTTATAGTGTAAATTTTCATCAAAAGTTTCATGTCATTCCCACGTGATGAAGTCACAAAAAAGTTTTTTTGCTTACAAATTTTTATTACCATATGATACCTCTTCTCTCAATGATAATGCATTAGAATGAATCTTATAAAGAAAATGAGATGATTGAAGTTGGACAAGCATGACCATTGAGGCAGCCAAGAGATTTTCCAACCAAAATTACACTAGTTTTCATTCCCATTACCACCGTTTATTACTACCTACCAAACGGACTGTTAACACTTTAATATGAGCCCACATTACTTGCTGTTAATATCCTTCGCTAAAGTGGAACTTTGTTCAAATTCTATGCTGAATTTTCATTACAATTTGGATTTCTAGGCGTTAATTAGGAAATGGGCTCCCGTAGCAATTGTAATTGGAGTTGTGGTTCTTCTCTTCTGGGTTAAGAAGAAGATTTGGTGATGCACTGGCCTCTTGCGGCTCCTTCCTGGAAACGTATTCGCAGACATCACCGGATGATTCCGTTGCTTACACTTGGACCATAGGTACCATGCTACAAAGGGACAGTCCGGTGGTTTTGAACGTAGTATATGGTTAAATGTTTTTAGAGAAAACTATATATATGCTCGACTATGTTGTAGATTACATATAACTCCATTTTGATGTCAAAATTCGAGATAGTGAAACTTGATTGCCCTCAATCATTATTATTCAGGCTTTCTTTCGTATCCCTTGAACACTTTCAGATGTCAAAGAACCTTGCAAAGTTATTTTTTTGTAACAGTTATTTTTTTATCATTTTGTAGCAATTATTTTATTATCATTTGCATTGAGTTATATTATCATTTGTAGCAATTAGGGTGAACATGCATGATGCAAGTAGTTATATATGGCCATATGGGACATATTTTGATTTGATGAAGTTATGAATCATGTTTAATACAATGTCGATTTGTAAGTTTTGGACTTGTAGCTATAGCTATTGTCCGGCTCTAATTTAAAGGGTCTACCGTCTATTCTATGAGAATTGAGATTGCCTCATACACAATAGAAAACTTTGGTTAACTAGGGTCTCGTGCAATTAGTGTTGTTTTTGCGCCATACACAAAAATATTGTTCTGCTTAGTGACTTGGTTCATCTAAGAACTAATCACTACAAAAGGCGAAGCAAATGAAGATTTTTACAAGAAGCTTGATAAAAGGTGGGAAAAAAACTTATCTTTAGGATTGCCAAGGCTTGGGCTAAGAAGAGACGGAATATTGATATAGTTATATATACAAGGATGAGGAAGGATGTGTTCTGGTAAGCCAAGAGCACATCAAAAGAGGTGACATCAATATTTCTCGAAACTTAGTGAAATTAGGGGTGTAATTTTGTAAAAGTGATAAGAAGCACACAATCCGCCACCCTTTTCCTTTTATCGCGACCTTTATTTTAATGAATTTACGAATTTTTCCTTGGACTTAAAATTTCTTATATATACTCCAATTTTACTAAATAACACCCTTATCACTCTTAAAAAATTAAATTACAATATAAAATTCGTGGATCAAAAGCTAAGAAATTCAAACCGCAAACAAATAATCGAGGTAATTTTCATTCGAATTTAATTAATTGTAAAAAAACAAAAAAAAAAAAATAATAGTGAGTCGCGTGCGACTCGGCTGCGGGTTAGTTGCACAAAACTCGCGATCGAGTCGCATGCGACTCACTATTTTTTTTTAAATAATATATATAATAATATTATTATTATTATTTTTATTTTTATTATTATTGTTATTATTGTTGATGTTATTATTTGTTTAATTGATATTGGTTTTATTTTTTTTAAATGTTATTATTATTATTATTATTATTATTATTATTATTATTATTATTATTATTATTATTATTAGTATTGTTTCTTAATTTATTTTTTTAAATATTATTATTATTATTATTATTATTATTATTATTATTATTATTATTATTATTATTATTATTATTATTATTATTATTATTATTATTAACTTTTTATTTTTCTTTTAAATATTATTTTATTATTTTTATTGTTGATATTGTCGTTATTATTGTTATTGTTAGTAAAAAAAAATTTTAATGTTATTTTTAAATATTGGTTTTGTTATTATTGTTATGATTATTATTATTATTTTTGTTATTATTGTTATGATTATTATTATTGTTATTATTGTTATGATTATTATTATTGTTATTATTTTTATTAATAATAATAATAATAATAATAATAATAATAATAATATTATTATTATTATTATTATTATTATTATTATTATTATTATTATTATTATTATTGTTAATTTAGAAAATTAATTAGAATAATAATAATAATATAATTAATATTTTTGTTGTTAAATTATATTTATTGATAATGATTAGTTAAATATTGTTGTTGTTAAATTATATTTGTTGATAATGTGTAGTTTAATATGTTAACTAATTATTGTCTTTTGTTCATGTGGTTAATTTAACGTAACGTTTGATTATTTTTATTTATTAATAATAGTTAATTAAATTATCAAAATTGCAGTAAATGACTGGTAATTAATGGAAAGGAAAGAGTTTTTGTAGACACTTGTTGAGCGGTAAGCCGGTAATAGTTCTAGGCCTACCCTACTCAGAGGGGACTCTCATGAGAGGGGGGGTTACGAATTCTGCTAGGAGGGCTAGGCAGGAAGAGGCTACCAGACACAGTGAGGCCCAACGGTCGAGTCCGCTGCACCAAGTGCGAAGTTAGTTTGATGACCAGGCTAGCCTCTAGAGTAGTTGAGAGGTTTCTAGTGATGATGATGATGAGTACCAAGGCTCTGTTGGTCGCCCAATAGATTGGACTGTTGTCCGCGGGCACGACGGTAAATTCACGCGTTCCGGCCCTAGTTCTGCAGGCGCATCTGAGCATGCCGGAGATAGTCACGTTGATAATGAGCCGCCACGGGGGAGCAGGCGCTCACAGTCCGTTGGAACGAACTGGTTGATCACATCGCCCCAGCCCGGGCTCACTGATACGCGCTTGATACCCAGCTATGGGGGGCACATAGCTAAAGTTATTTTTTAGGGCTCTGAGCGTATGCCTCTGGTTCTATAGTGCCGTAGTAGAAAGAAGCCGTTAGAGGCGATCATCGGACTGCAGGATATGTTTGATGCGCTTTACGATGTTCTACCTGCCACTCTCCTTGGCCGGCTACCGTACATTATGCACCAGCACATTGACTGTGCTTTGATATGGGCCTTCGTGGAGAGGTGGCAGCCGGATACGAACACCTTCCACATGCCCTGGGGGGAGATGACTATTATGTTGCACGACGTGCAACGCATATTGGGCATAGGTATTGAAGGTTCACTACCGGCTGAACCTGCTGAGGGGGAGTGGAAGCTCACTATTGCTGGTCTGTTTGGGGAGCCTATGTCCGAGCTACGACGGAAGGGGATATTCACCAGCGGTTGCATCAATGTTGGTGAAGTTATGCACTTGTGCCATCGGTCCCAGGCTATGGAGACCTAGTCGACAGCCTATTACATGGCTATTGTCAGCTCTACACTGCTGGCGAATAAGACAAGAACCGGCATGCGACCTCACCCGATACTAACCGTCAATGTCGATCAGGATGAGATCGCTTGGGGTGCAGTGACGTTGGTGTACATGTATCGGCAACTGGGAATGGGGTCTAGGGCTGGTTGCAAGACTATTGCTGGTTGCCTCACATTGCTTCAGACATGGATTTACGAGTACTTTCCACACTTCCGCCCCGTCCTCGTCAAGCAGATGTGCATAATAAGACTAGGGCGGAGATGTGGTCCACGCCCAAGCCAGGTCGTGAGATCAACAGGTTGAGGGACTGCAGGAGTATATTGGACTGCCTAACGGAAACTCAGGTATTGTACATTACATCACACTTTGTTATGCGCGTTATTTTAATTTCAGATTATTTTTTTATGTTAATTTCGCTTGTATGCAGGTGGAATGGACTCCGTACATGACTTCTCCAAGGGTGTGCTAAATTAGCACCCACGCACTGCCTACATCGGGGGCATTACTTGCTTTGATATTGTCGAGGTGTATTTGTCGGAGAGGACAGTGCGATAGCTGGGCTTTGTGCAGGCTATTCGTCCCCCTCCTATGAGACCCACTCACGCTCTACGACCGGCTCATGGTACCTATTCCGTGACCTTTGCTTCTCCGCCTATTTACACGGAGGCATGGAGTAGGTTCCCCTTTTGTGGCCGCATTGGTGATCAGGCACTTCGTCGGGCATCTGTTCCATCAAAGGCTGATTCTAGTTACGTTGACTAGTTGAGAGTGTCTTCCCACCCATATGTCCTCCCCGGCGAAGGACCAAGTGCCGGTTTTGGTCCAGCTGAAAGCATAGTGAAATACGTTAGTTTTTTCAATTTATTTGTTTTCTATTATGTTTTTGTGTTATTTAGATGTTGTTTAATATCTTGTTCACACCTTTTTTTTTGCGTTTTTTTGTATAGTTTCTAAATGAATGGCCGAGTCGAGTGGCTCCATTGCTGAGATTGCCTCCTATTGCGGAAATGAGCCCCCGAGAAAGACAGGCTGTTGATCTATACGTTGATGATGTTAGAGATTTATTTGCCGAATGGCAAGCTTTTAAGGGGCATGACCCTTTATAGACTGTTTGATTTTGTAATTTAAAACTAATTTACATCAATGCTTTTATTTATTTACATCAAGACTTTTTACATTATAGTTAAATTAATTTACATCAATGCTTTTATTAATTTACATCAATTCTATACATATTGAATTTTATCCATGTATTGAATCCCATCTACATATATAGTTAAACTAAATAATGATATACACAATAGTAACACTATGGACTATCTACAAATTGAATCTCATCAACATATATAGTTAAACTAGATATTGATGTACACAATAGTAACACTATGGAGGATCTACAAATTGAATTCTATCTACATGTATAGTTAAACTAAATAATGATGTACACAATAGTTACACTATGGACTATCTAAATTTACAGCATCTTCAGCGGTGTTATTATGTTGTGGTGGTCGTGGCCCGTATAGTCTATTCCAAAGCAAAATCTTGCTACTAAAATGTGTTTCTATATGTCTAGAAGAATTGTCAGCTACTTCTCTCCATGATTGCTGGATTCGCGGCAGTGGAGATGAATCATCGTTCATTAATAGTTGAACAAAATGATTTCTATTCACCCAACATATATGTATAACTTTATTTACACTATGCACACCCGCTGCCAATGTTAAGAAATGTTGTTGCAGAGTATAATGCCATCGGTGCATCCAACCAGTGTATAAACGGAGTAGGTCCATTGCTATGCAAACCAATACAGAATATAGCCTTATCTAGCACCTCTGCCAATAGATACACACGTAGGTATTGCTCTCTGTTCATTTGCATTTCCAGACACCTTGCACGTCTTAAAAGAGGCCATGCCTCCTCGCCTCCCAACTCTGTGACGGTAATAGCTCTAAATCCACAATTATCGTCACCCATAACATTAATCCAATCAAAAAAGTAAGGAGGGAAATATGCGGGATGTGATTCGGCCATGAAAACAGTGAAAAATCACGACCTGCTGGACCATCTGCAATTATTAAAAATAAAGTTAGTAACATTAAGCTGTAATAAACGTATGTGAATTACGGAAAGGAAAGACATGTACCGGATAAGTTGAAACTAAACTTAATTCCAACTGAGGATTTGGTTTCTCGACCACTAGATCTACCACTAGATCTCCCGCAGGATGAAGATTTAGACCCTCGACCACGAGAAGATGATCTGCGATATTCAAATGCGCTTTTATTTCTTCTAAGGGTTTTGCTTGTGGTTGGTCTTCCCTTTCTACGTGGACTTGCGTAAGGCTCAGGTATATCGGCTCCATCAGGGTGTAATTCATCTTCAAATACCTAATACAAGCGTCGTACAACTGCGGCATCAGCTTTTAAGACTACATTGACCAACGATTGAAAGTAACCTTTGTCGTCGGCGTTTGCATGCCGTACTCCTTCGTTGGTGTCAGCCCCTACCTCTGTGTACGTTAAAGTTCTCCAGAATGGATGAATGTCATCCAAATACAAAGAACCATGTGACCTGAGCGACAGATAGAAATAACAAGCACACGGCAATCCATGGGTGCGTTGAAGTGCACAACCGTATTTGCCAAATAGATAATCACCCAAATCTAACATACGGTTATGCTCAAGCCGCAACTGCTCCAAGGATAAAATAGATACATGGCGATATAAAGGTCTAAAGAAATGATGTCGCAAAGACCTTGAAATAGAATTCATGGATTCATGTAACGCTTGTAGGATCCTGGCTTGCTGATTTATAATCTGTGCGTGTGCCCTTTTAAAAAGGGTATCAAATGAGCTATTACAGCTACCAAGATAATACTTGAAAGAAGAGTGTTGGCTTTCAACTCTGCTGGTAGTCTGGTTACCCATGTGTAAACAGTCATTCGTCCATGCACGCACGAATTTCTCTTTAACTGGAATCCATGTTCTAGCCAAATATCGAACCACCTTTCTGTTCCTAACCGGCCAGGTAGTCACAATCGATTGCCATCTGTCTTCAAGTTCGGCGAGTGTAGAACTGTCAACCAAGGGGTTCCATCTACTTTTCCTGAATATCTCCCTTGTTGATTTCTTTTCCTGCTACA